>NW_026778227.1:300000-600000 GCF_025265405.1 Mesoplodon densirostris | reverse complement strand
GAGCTTGGCTCTGTAGCTCTGTTGTTTACTTGTTTTAGGGAACACAATGCACTCCTCCAGTGAGGCAGTTGGCAATTGACATCCCGCCCATCAGCATAACAAGGCTCCCAGTTCTCCAGGGCCTGTCTTGCCTTTCTGGTTTTTACACTTTTTGTGGATGTCCCTTTTGACCGGTGGGAAGTGATACTTCTTTGTAGTGCAGATTAGCATTGCCCGCATGCTTGCTTGGCCAAAAAGGGCGTATGCGTTTTCTCCTGAATATATTCAGGAGAAAACGCATACGCCCTTTTTGGCCAAGTGCACCATTGTCCAAGTTGTGCCCCTCTTCCTGTGCTTTACAGGCGATTCCAACGTACCTCTTGAAATCTGTTTCCTGCTATTTTGCCTCACTTTCAAGTCCGCCTCGTTGACTTCCCTCAACAGATTTTTGGACGATAGTTGTCCTTTATCACTCTGCCAGTTTGTGAATTGCTGTGCCCCTGAGCTCCATTTCTCAACTCGTTTTTTGTGAGCTGAACGCAAGTCCAAAATTTTGGATCATGTCCTATCCTGGTTCCCGGTGGGTGGCTGAGACTTTGGTTAATTCTTCTTCCTGCCGGGAAATTAGATTGACATGTTCCCGTCCAAATGCCTAACAGCTACTCTCTCATGGGTTCTCCCTCGTCCCTTCCATCCTCTGCCAAACTGGGAACCTGTGCAAACCAGGAGGTTAAAGGGCCTGTCTCTCCAAGTTGGGAGATTGATAGTAAGGCAGTTGGAAAGTCAAACTGGAGCACCAGGAGAGGGAATATTCGTTGAGTTTTAGAAACCTTTCGTATTCACAGTGTGTCCATTCTCTAGGTTTCCTGTACATGTTATAGCTGTAGTAATATTCCCTTGAACATGGAGAGTTGGGACCCATGGAATGGGGGCCATGCATTATTGCTTGAAAGGGTCTGCATTTGCTCACCCAATCTCACCAATCCTCTCAGTCCAAAGTGTCCAGCCTTATGCCACATCCAGCTGTCATTGTAGATAGGGTCTTTCCAGGTTTCCTCAGACACCCTGAAGGAATTGTAAAGAATTTCCCTGTTTTTTGGTTTTGCTTTTGAAATTCCTTTTTATAGTGGGTTTGAGCTGATTCTCGCTGCCATGTTTATGCCACTCTAGACACACTTGATTCCCTTATGGAGACATATAAATACATAGGTTTTAAGATTCTTACTAGTCAGATATATTCCTCTGTGGGAAATATGGGGTTTTGAGTCTCTTTCACTGAGGAAGGTGTCGGTCTTGTCAATTCCAAAGTTGGTTTTTGAAACGGTCCCTGTGCTTATATCAAACTCTGGTTTTATGCATCACCCCACCTCTCCTTCCCCTTTATGCAGGCATAAGAGTGTTTTCTAAATGTGAGACTCTGTTCTCTTTCCTAACTCAGTTCACGTGTAGCCATGTTTACAGGATCTTCATAAGTGATATCTTATGATAAGTTTCTTTTTCTGTGTGACTTATTTCACTTAGAATCATCGTACCTGAATCCACTCACTTTGCTGCTACTGGTCTTATGACATTGATTTCATGGCTGAGGGATATTCCATCGTACGTAAGTACCACAATGTTTTGAACCATTTTTATATTTCCTGGGATATTTAAGGTGTACCCAAGTTGAGGTTCTTGTAGCCAGTGCAGCCCTAAATTTGGAGGTGGCTCTTTCTTATTGATTTTCAGTTTTCCCCAGGTATATTCCCTAGACTGGAAGTGAGCTTGGCTCTGTAGCTCTGTTGTTTACTTGTTTTAGGGAACACAATGCACTCCTCCAGTGAGGCAGTTGGCAATTTACATCCCGCCCATCAGCATAACAAGGCTCCCAGTTCTCCAGGGCCTGTCTTGCCTTTCTGGTTTTTACACATTTTGTGGATGTCCCTTTTGACCGGTGGGAAGTGATACTTCTTTGTAGTGCAGATTTGCATTGCCCGCATGCTTGCTTGGCCAAAAAGGGCGTATGCGTTTTCTCCTGAATATATTCAGGAGAAAACGCATACGCCCTTTTTGGCCAAGTGCACCATTGTCCAAGTTGTGCCCCTCTTCCTGTGCTTTACAGGCGATTCCAACGTACCTCTTGAAATCTGTTTCCTGCTATTTTGCCTCACTTTCAAGTCCGCCTCGTTGACTTCCCTCAACAGATTTTTGGACGATAGTTGTCCTTTATCACTCTGCCAGTTTGTGAATTGCTGTGCCCCTGAGCTCCATTTCTCAACTCGTTTTTTGTGAGCTGAACGCAAGTCCAAAATTTTGGATCATGTCCTATCCTGGTTCCCGGTGGGTGGCTGAGACTTTGGTTAATTCTTCTTCCTGCCGGGAAATTAGATTGACATGTGCCCGTCCAAATGCCTAACAGCTACTCTCTCATGGGTTCTCCCTCGTCCCTTCCATCCTCTGCCAAATTGGGAACCTGTGCAAACCAGGAGGTTAAAGGGCCTGTCTCTCCAAGTTGGGAGATTGATAGTAAGGCAGTTGGAAAGTCAAACTGGAGCACCAGGAGAGGGACTATTCGTTGAGTTTTAGAAACCTTTCGTATTCACAGTGTGTCCATTCTCTAGGTTTCCTGTACATGTTATAGCTGTAGTAATATTCCCTTGAACATGGAGAGTTGGGACCCATGGAATGGGGGCCATGCATTATTGCTTGAAAGGGTCTGCATTTGCTCACCCAATCTCACCAATCCTCTCAGTCCCAAGTGTCCAGCCTTATGCCACATCCAGCTGTCATTTTAGACAGGGTCTTTCCAGGTTTCCTCAGACACCCTGAAGGAATTGTAAAGAATTTCCCTGTTTTTTCGTTTTGCTTTTGAAATTCCTTTTTATAGTGGGTTTGAGCTGATTCTCGCTGCCATGTTTATGCCACTCTAGACACACTTGATTCCCTTATGGAGACATATCAATACATAGGTTTTAAGATTCTTACTAGTCAGATATATTCCTCTGTGGGAAATATGGGGTTTTGAGTCTCTTTCACTGAGGAAGGTGTCGGTCTTGTCAATTCCAAAGTTGGTTTTTGAAACGGTCCCTGTGCTTATATCAAACTCTGGTTTTATGCATCACCCCACCTCTCCTTCCCCTTTATGCAGGCATAAGAGTGTTTTCTAAATGTGAGACTCTGTTCTCTTTCCTAACTCAGTTCACGTGTAGCCATGTTTACAGGATCTTCATAAGTGATATCTTATGATAAGTTTCTTTTTCTGTGTGACTTATTTCACTTAGAATCCTCGTACCTGAATCCACTCACTTTGTTGCAACTGGTCTTATGACATTGATTTCATGGCTGAGGGATATTCCATCATACATAAGTACCACAATGTTTTGAACCATTTTTATATTTCCTGGGATATTTTAGGTGTACCCAAGTTGAGGTTCTTGTAGTCAGTGCAGCCCTAAATTTGGAGGTGGCTCTTTCTTATTGATTTTCAGTTTTCCCAAGGTATATTCCCTAGACTGGAAGTGGCCTTGGCTCTGTAGCTCTGTTGTTTACTTGTTTTAGGGAACACAATGCACTCCTCCAGTGAGGCAGTTGGCAATTTACATCCCACCCATCAGCATAACAAGGCTCCCAGTTCCTCAGGGCCTGTCTTGCCTTTCTGGTTTTACACATTTTGTGGATGTCTCTTTTGACCTGTGGGAAATGATACTTGTTTGTAGTGCAGATTTGCATTGCCCGCTTGCTTGCTTGGCCAAAAAGGGCGTATGCGTTTTCTCCTGAATATATTCAGGAGAAAACGCATACGCCCTTTTTGGCCAAGTGCACCATTGTCCAAGTTGTGCCCCTCTTCCTGTGCTGTACAGGCGATTCCAAGGTACCTCTTGAAATCTGTTTCCTGCTATTGTGCCTCGCTTTCAAGTCCGCCTCGTTGACTTCCCTCAACAGATTTTTGGACGATAGTTGTCCTTTATCACTCTGCCAGTTTGTGAATTGCTGTGCCCCTGAGCTCCATTTCTCAACTCGTTTTTTGTGAGCTGAACACAAGTCCAAAATTTTGGATCATGTCCTATACTGGTTCCCGGTGGGTGGCTGAGACTTTGGTTAATTCTTCTTCCTGCCAGAAAATTAGAGTGACATGTGCCCGTCCAAATGCCTAACAGCTACTCTCTCATGGGTTCTCCCTCGTCCCTTCCATCCTCTGCCAAATTGGGAACCTGTGGAAACCAGGAGGTTAAAGGGCCTGTCTCTCCAAGTTGGGAGATTGATAGTAAGGCAGTTGGAAAGTCAAACTGGAGCACCAGGAGAGGGACTATTTGTTGAGTTTTAGAAACCTTTCGTATTCACAGTGTGTCCATTCTCTAGGTTTCCTGTACATGTTATAGCTGTAGTAATATTCCCTTGAACCTGGAGAGATGGGACCCATGGAATGGGGGCCATGCATTATTGCTTGAAAGGGTCTGCATTCGCTCACCCAATCTCACCAATCCTCTCAGTCCCAAGTGTCCAGCCTTATGCCACATCCAGCTGTCATTGTAGATAGGGTCTTTCCAGGTTTCCTCAGATACCCTGAAGGAATTGTAAAGAATTTCCCTGTTTTTTGGTTTTGCTTTTGAAATTCCTTTTTATAGTGGGTTTGAGCTGATACTCGCTGCCATGTTTATGCCACTCTAGACACACTTGATTCCCTTATGGAGACATATCAATACATAGGTTTTAAGATTCTTACTAGTCAGATATATTCCTCTGTGGGAAATATGGGGTTTTGAGTCTCTTTCACTGAGGAAGGTGTCGGTCTTGTCAATTCCAAAGTTGGTTTTTGAAACGGTCCCTGTGCTTATATCAAACTCTGGTTTTATGCATCACCCCACCTCTCCTTCCCCTTTATGCAGGCATAAGAGTGTTTTCTAAATGTGAGACTCTGTTCTCTTTCCTAACTCAGTTCACGTGTAGCCATGTTTACAGGATCTTCATAAGTGATATCTTATGATAAGTTTCTTTTTCTGTGTGACGTATTTCACTTAGAATCATCGTACCTGAATCCACTCACTTTGCTGCTACTGGTCTTATGACATTGATTTCATCGCTGAGGGATATTCCATCATATGTAAGTACCACAATGTTTTGAACCATTTTTATATTTCCTGGGATATTTAAGGTGTACCCAAGTTGAGGTTCTTGTAGTCAGTGGAGCCCTAAATTTGGAGGTGGCTCTTTCTTATTGATTTTCAGTTTTCCCAATGTATATTCCCTAGACTGGAAGTGGCCTTGGCTCTGTAGCTCTGTTGTTTACTTGTTTTAGGGAACACAATGCACTCCTCCAGCAAGGCAGTTGGCAATTTACATCCCGCCCATCAGCATAACAAGGCTCCCAGTTCTCCAGGGCCTGTCTTGCCTTTCTGGTTTTTACACATTTTGTGGATGTCCCTTTTGACCGGTGGGAAGTGATACTTCTTTGTAGTGCAGATTTGCATTGCCCGCTTGCTTGCTTGGCCAAAAAGGGCGTATGCGTTTTCTCCTGAATATATTCAGGAGAAAACGCATACGCCCTTTTTGGCCAAGTGCACCATTGTCCAAGTTGTGCCCCTCTTCCTGTGCTTTACAGGCGATTCCAACGTACCTCTTGAAATCTGTTTCCTGCTATTTTGCCTCACTTTCAAGTCTGCCTCGTTGACTTCCCTCAACAGATTTTTGGACGATAGTTGTCCTTTATCACTCTGCCAGTTTGTGAATTGCTGTGCCCCTGAGCTCCATTTCTCAACTCGTTTTTTTGTGAGCTGAACGCAAGTCCAAAATTTTGGATCCTGTCCTATACTGGTTCCCGGTGGGTGGCTGAGACTTTGGTTAATTCTTCTTCCTGCCGGGAAATTAGAGTGACATGTGCCCGTCCAAATGCCTAACAGCTACTCTCTCATGGGTTCTCCCTCGTCCCTTCCATCCTCTGCCAAATTGGGACCCTGTGCAAACCAGGAGGTTAAAGGGCCTGTCTCTCCAAGTTGGGAGTATGATAGTAAGGCAGTTGGAAAGTCAAACTGGAGCACCAGGAGAGGGACTATTCGTTGAGTTTTAGAAACCTTTCATATTCACAGTGTGTCCATTATCTAGGTTTCCTGTACATGTTATAGCTGTAGTAATATTCCCTTGAACATGGAGAGTTGGGACCCATGGAATGGGGGCCATGCATTATTGCTTGAAAGGGTCTGCATTTGCTCACCCAATCTCACAAATCCTCTCAGTCCCAAGAGTCCAGCCTTATGCCACATCCAGCTGTCATTGTAGATAGGGTCTTTCCAGATTTCCTCAGACACCCTGAAGGAATTGTAAAGAATTTCCCTGTTTTTTGGTTTTGCTTTTGAAATTCCTTTTTATAGTGGGTTTGAGCTGATTCTCGCTGCCATGTTTATGCCACTCTAGACACACTTGATTCCCTTATGGAGTCATATCAATACATAGGTTTTAAGATTCTTACTAGTCAGATATATTCCTCTGCGGGAAATATGGGGTTTTGAGTCTCTTTCACTGAGGAAGGTGTAGGTCTTCTCTATTCCAAAGTTGGTTTTTGGAACGGTCCCTGTGCTTATATCAAACTCTGGTTTTATGCATCACCCCACCTCTCCTTCCCCTTTATGCAGGCATAAGAGTGTTTTCTAAATGTGAGACTCTGTTCTCTTTCCTAACTCAGTTCCCGTGTAGCCATGTTTACAGGATCTTCATAAGTGATATCTTATGATAAGTTTCTTTTTCTGTGTGACTTATTTGACTTAGAATCATCGTACCTGAATCCACTCACTTTGCTGCTACTGGTCTTATGACATTGATTTCATGGCTGAGGGATATTCCATCGTACGTAAGTACCACAATGTTTTGAACCATTTTTATATTTCCTGGGATATTTAAGGTGTACCCAAGTTTAGGTTCTTGTAGCCAGTGCAGCCCTAAATTTGGAGGTGGCTCTTTCTTATTGATTTTCAGTTTTCCCCAGGTATATTCCCTAGACTGGAAGTGGCCTTGGCTCTGTAGCTCTGTTGTTTACTTGTTTTAGGGAACACAATGCACTCCTCCAGTGAGGCAGTTGGCAATTTACATCCCGCCCATCAGCATAACAAGGCTCCCTGTTCTCCAGGGCCTGTCTTGCCTTTCTGGTTTTTACACATTTTGTGGATGTCCCTTTTGACCGGTGGGAAGTGATACTTCTTTGTAGTGCAGATTTGCATTGCCCACTTGCTTGCTTGGCCAAAAAGGGCGTATGCATTTTCTCCTGAATATATTCAAGAGAAAACGCATACGCGCTTTTTGGCCAAGTGCACCATTGTCCAAGTTGTGCCCCTCTTCCTGTGCTTTACAGGCGATTCCAAGGTACCTCTTGAAATCTGTTTCCTGCTATTTTGCCTCGCTTTCATGTCCGCCTCGTTGACTTCCCTCAACAGATTTTTGGACGATAGTTGTCCTTTATCACTCTGCCAGTTTGTGAATTGCTGTGCCCCTGAGCTCCATTTCTCAACTCGTTTTTTGTGAGCTGAACGCAAGTCCAAAATTTTGGATCATGTCCTATCCTGGTTCCCGGTGGGTGGCTGAGACTTTGGTTAATTCTTCTTCCTGCCGGGAAATTAGATTGACATGTGCCCGTCCAAATGCCTAACAGCTACTCTCTCATGGGTTCTCCCTCGTCCCTTCCATCCTCTGCCAAATTGGGAACCTGTGCAAACCAGGAGGTTAAAGGGCCTGTCTCTCCAAGTTGGGAGATTGATAGTAAGGCAGTTGGAAAGTCAAACTGGAGCACCAGGAGAGGGACTATTCGTTGAGTTTTAGAAACCTTTCGTATTCACAGTGTGTCCATTCTCTAGGTTTCCTGTACATGTTATAGCTGTAGTAATATTCCCTTGAACATGGAGAGTTGGGACCCATGGAATGGGGGCCATGCATTATTGCTTGAAAGGGTCTGCATTTGCTCACCCAATCTCACCAATCCTCTCAGTCCCAAGTGTCCAGCCTTATGCCACATCCAGCTGTCATTTTAGACAGGGTCTTTCCAGGTTTCCTCAGACACCCTGAAGGAATTGTAAAGAATTTCCCTGTTTTTTCGTTTTGCTTTTGAAATTCCTTTTTATAGTGGGTTTGAGCTGATTCTCGCTGCCATGTTTATGCCACTCTAGACACACTTGATTCCCTTATGGAGACATATCAATACATAGGTTTTAAGATTCTTACTAGTCAGATATATTCCTCTGTGGGAAATATGGGGTTTTGAGTCTCTTTCACTGAGGAAGGTGTCGGTCTTGTCAATTCCAAAGTTGGTTTTTGAAACGGTCCCTGTGCTTATATCAAACTCTGGTTTTATGCATCACCCCACCTCTCCTTCCCCTTTATGCAGGCATAAGAGTGTTTTCTAAATGTGAGACTCTGTTCTCTTTCCTAACTCAGTTCACGTGTAGCCATGTTTACAGGATCTTCATAAGTGATATCTTATGATAAGTTTCTTTTTCTGTGTGACTTATTTCACTTAGAATCCTCGTACCTGAATCCACTCACTTTGTTGCAACTGGTCTTATGACATTGATTTCATGGCTGAGGGATATTCCATCATACGTAAGTACCACAATGTTTTGAACCATTTTTATATTTCCTGGGATATTTTAGGTGTACCCTAGTTGAGGTTCTTGTAGTCAGTGCAGCCCTAAATTTGGAGGTGGCTCTTTCTTATTGATTTTCAGTTTTCCCAAGGTATATTCCCTAGACTGGAAGTGGCCTTGGCTCTGTAGCTCTGTTGTTTACTTGTTTTAGGGAACACAATGCACTCCTCCAGTGAGGCAGTTGGCAATTTACATCCCACCCATCAGCATAACAAGGCTCCCAGTTCCTCAGGGCCTGTCTTGCCTTTCTGGTTTTACACATTTTGTGGATGTCTCTTTTGACCTGTGGGAAATGATACTTGTTTGTAGTGCAGATTTGCATTGCCCGCTTGCTTGCTTGGCCAAAAAGGGCGTATGCGTTTTCTCCTGAATATATTCAGGAGAAAACGCATACGCCCTTTTTGGCCAAGTGCACCATTGTCCAAGTTGTGCCCCTCTTCCTGTGCTGTACAGGCGATTCCAAGGTACCTCTTGAAATCTGTTTCCTGCTATTGTGCCTCGCTTTCAAGTCCGCCTCGTTGACTTCCCTCAACAGATTTTTGGACGATAGTTGTCCTTTATCACTCTGCCAGTTTGTGAATTGCTGTGCCCCTGAGCTCCATTTCTCAACTCGTTTTTTGTGAGCTGAACACAAGTCCAAAATTTTGGATCATGTCCTATACTGGTTCCCGGTGGGTGGCTGAGACTTTGGTTAATTCTTCTTCCTGCCAGAAAATTAGAGTGACATGTGCCCGTCCAAATGCCTAACAGCTACTCTCTCATGGGTTCTCCCTCGTCCCTTCCATCCTCTGCCAAATTGGGAACCTGTGGAAACCAGGAGGTTAAAGGGCCTGTCTCTCCAAGTTGGGAGATTGATAGTAAGGCAGTTGGAAAGTCAAACTGGAGCACCAGGAGAGGGACTATTTGTTGAGTTTTAGAAACCTTTCGTATTCACAGTGTGTCCATTCTCTAGGTTTCCTGTACATGTTATAGCTGTAGTAATATTCCCTTGAACCTGGAGAGATGGGACCCATGGAATGGGGGCCATGCATTATTGCTTGAAAGGGTCTGCATTCGCTCACCCAATCTCACCAATCCTCTCAGTCCCAAGTGTCCAGCCTTATGCCACATCCAGCTGTCATTGTAGATAGGGTCTTTCCAGGTTTCCTCAGATACCCTGAAGGAATTGTAAAGAATTTCCCTGTTTTTTGGTTTTGCTTTTGAAATTCCTTTTTATAGTGGGTTTGAGCTGATACTCGCTGCCATGTTTATGCCACTCTAGACACACTTGATTCCCTTATGGAGACATATCAATACATAGGTTTTAAGATTCTTACTTGTCAGATATATTCCTCTGCAGGAAATATGGGGTTTTGAGTCTCTTTCACTGAGGAAGGTGTCGGTCTTGTCAGTTCCAAAGTTGGTTTTTGAAACGGTCCCTGTGCTTATATCAAACTCTGGTTTTATGCATCACCCCACCTCTCCTTCCCCTTTATGCAGGCATAAGAGTGTTTTCTAAATGTGAGACTCTGTTCTCTTTCCTAACTCAGTTCACGTGTAGCCATGTTTACAGGATCTTCATAAGTGATATCTTATGATAAGTTTCTTTTTCTGTGTGACTTATTTCACTTAGAATCATCGTACCTGAATCCACTCACTTTGCTGCTACTGGTCTTATGACATTGATTTCATCGCTGAGGGATATTCCATCATATGTAAGTACCACAATGTTTTGAACCATTTTTATATTTCCTGGGATATTTAAGGTGTACCCAAGTTGAGGTTCTTGTAGTCAGTGGAGCCCTAAATTTGGAGGTGGCTCTTTCTTATTGATTTTCAGTTTTCCCAAGGTATATTCCCTAGACTGGAAGTGGCCTTGGCTCTGTAGCTCTGTTGTTTACTTGTTTTAGGGAACACAATGCACTCCTCCAGCAAGGCAGTTGGCAATTTACATCCCGCCCATCAGCATAACAAGGCTCCCAGTTCTCCAGGGCCTGTCTTGCCTTTCTGGTTTTTACACATTTTGTGGATGTCCCTTTTGACCGGTGGGAAGTGATACTTCTTTGTAGTGCAGATTTGCATTGCCCGCTTGCTTGCTTGGCCAAAAAGGGCGTATGCGTTTTCTCCTGAATATATTCAGGAGAAAACGCATACGCCCTTTTTGGCCAAGTGCACCATTGTCCAAGTTGTGCCCCTCTTCCTGTGCTTTACAGGCGATTCCAACGTACCTCTTGAAATCTGTTTCCTGCTATTTTGCCTCACTTTCAAGTCTGCCTCGTTGACTTCCCTCAACAGATTTTTGGACGATAGTTGTCCTTTATCACTCTGCCAGTTTGTGAATTGCTGTGCCCCTGAGCTCCATTTCTCAACTCGTTTTTTTGTGAGCTGAACGCAAGTCCAAAATTTTGGATCCTGTCCTATACTGGTTCCCGGTGGGTGGCTGAGACTTTGGTTAATTCTTCTTCCTGCCGGGAAATTAGAGTGACATGTGCCCGTCCAAATGCCTAACAGCTACTCTCTCATGGGTTCTCCCTCGTCCCTTCCATCCTCTGCCAAATTGGGACCCTGTGCAAACCAGGAGGTTAAAGGGCCTGTCTCTCCAAGTTGGGAGTATGATAGTAAGGCAGTTGGAAAGTCAAACTGGAGCACCAGGAGAGGGACTATTCGTTGAGTTTTAGAAACCTTTCATATTCACAGTGTGTCCATTATCTAGGTTCCCTGTACATGTTATAGCTGTAGTAATATTCCCTTGAACATGGAGAGTTGGGACCCATGGAATGGGGGCCATGCATTATTGCTTGAAAGGGTCTGCATTTGCTCACCCAATCTCACAAATCCTCTCAGTCCCAAGAGTCCAGCCTTATGCCACATCCAGCTGTCATTGTAGATAGGGTCTTTCCAGATTTCCTCAGACACCCTGAAGGAATTGTAAAGAATTTCCCTGTTTTTTGGTTTTGCTTTTGAAATTCCTTTTTATAGTGGGTTTGAGCTGATTCTCGCTGCCATGTTTATGCCACTCTAGACACACTTGATTCCCTTATGGAGTCATATCAATACATAGGTTTTAAGATTCTTACTAGTCAGATATATTCCTCTGCGGGAAATATGGGGTTTTGAGTCTCTTTCACTGAGGAAGGTGTAGGTCTTCTCTATTCCAAAGTTGGTTTTTGGAACGGTCCCTGTGCTTATATCAAACTCTGGTTTTATGCATCACCCCACCTCTCCTTCCCCTTTATGCAGGCATAAGAGTGTTTTCTAAATGTGAGACTCTGTTCTCTTTCCTAACTCAGTTCCCGTGTAGCCATGTTTACAGGATCTTCATAAGTGATATCTTATGATAAGTTTCTTTTTCTGTGTGACTTATTTGACTTAGAATCATCGTACCTGAATCCACTCACTTTGCTGCTACTGGTCTTATGACATTGATTTCATGGCTGAGGGATATTCCATCGTACGTAAGTACCACAATGTTTTGAACCATTTTTATATTTCCTGGGATATTTAAGGTGTACCCAAGTTTAGGTTCTTGTAGCCAGTGCAGCCCTAAATTTGGAGGTGGCTCTTTCTTATTGATTTTCAGTTTTCCCCAGGTATATTCCCTAGACTGGAAGTGGCCTTGGCTCTGTAGCTCTGTTGTTTACTTGTTTTAGGGAACACAATGCACTCCTCCAGTGAGGCAGTTGGCAATTTACATCCCGCCCATCAGCATAACAAGGCTCCCTGTTCTCCAGGGCCTGTCTTGCCTTTCTGGTTTTTACACATTTTGTGGATGTCCCTTTTGACCGGTGGGAAGTGATACTTCTTTGTAGTGCAGATTTGCATTGCCCACTTGCTTGCTTGGCCAAAAAGGGCGTATGCATTTTCTCCTGAATATATTCAAGAGAAAACGCATACGCGCTTTTTGGCCAAGTGCACCATTGTCCAAGTTGTGCCCCTCTTCCTGTGCTTTACAGGCGATTCCAAGGTACCTCTTGAAATCTGTTTCCTGCTATTTTGCCTCGCTTTCATGTCCGCCTCGTTGACTTCCCTCAACAGATTTTTGGACGATAGTTGTCCTTTATCACTCTGCCAGTTTGTGAATTGCTGTGCCCCTGAGCTCCATTTCTCAACTCGTTTTTTGTGAGCTGAACGCAAGTCCAAAATTTTGGATCATGTCCTATACTGGTTCCCGGTGGGTGGCTGAGACTTTGGTTAATTCTTCTTCCTGCCGGGAAATTAGAGTGACATGTGCCCGTCCAAATGCCTAACAGCTACTCTCTCATGGGTTCTCCCTCGTCCCTTCCATTCTCTGCCAAATTGGGAACCTGTGCAAACCAGGAGGTTAAAGGGCCTGTCTCTCCAAGTTGGGAGATTGATAGTAAGGCAGTTGGAAAGTCAAACTGGAGCACCAGGAGAGGGACTATTCGTTGAGTTTTAGAAACCTTTCGTATACACAGTGTGTCCATTCTCTAGGTTTCCTGTACATGTTATAGCTGTAGTAATATTCCCTTGAACCTGGAGAGTTGGGACCCATGGAATGGGGGCCATGCATTATTGCTTGAAAGGGTCTGCATTTGCTCACCCAATCTCACCAATCCTCTCAGTCCCAAGTGTCCAGCCTTATGCCACATCCAGCTGTCATTGTAGATAGGGTCTTTCCAGGTTTCCTCAGACACCCTGAAGGAATTGTAAAGAATTTCCCTGTTTTTTGGTTTTGCTTTTGAAATTCCTTTTTATAGTGGGTTTGAGCTGATTCTCGCTGCCATGTTTATGCCACTCTAGACACACTTGATTCCCTTATGGAGACCTATCAATACATAGGTTTTAAGATTCTTACTAGTCAGATATATTCCTCTGTGGGAAATATGGGGTTTTGAGTCTCTTTCACTGAGGAAGGTGTCGGTCTTGTCAATTCCAAAGTTGGTTTTTGAAACGGTCCCTGTGCTTATATCAAACTCTGGTTTTATGCATCACCCCACCTCTCCTTCCCCTTTATGCAGGCATAAGAGTGTTTTCTAAATGTGAGACTCTGTTCTCTTTCCTAACTCAGTTCACGTGTAGCCATGTTTACAGAATCTTCATAAGTGATATCTTATGATAAGTTTCTTTTTCTGTGTGACTTATTTCACTTAGAATCATCGTACCTGAATCCACTCACTTTGCTGCTACTGCTCTTATGACATTGATTTCATGGCTGAGGAATATTCCACCGTACGTAAGTACCACAATGTTTTGAACCATTTTTATATTTCCTGGGATATTTAAGGTGTACCCAAGTTGAGGTTCTTGTAGTCAGTGCAGCCCTAAATTTGGAGGTGGCTCTTTCTTATTGATTTTCAGTTTTCCCAAGGTATATTCCCTAGACTGGAAGTGGCCTTGGCTCTGTAGCTCTGTTGTTTACTTGTTTTAGGGAACACAATGCACTCCTCCAGTGAGGCAGTTGGCAATTTACATCCCGATCATCAGCATAACAAGGCTCCCTGTTCTCCAGGGCCTGTCTTGCCTTTCTGGTTTTAACACATTTTGTGGATGTCCCTTTTGACCGGTGGGAAATGATACTTCTTTGTAGTGCAGATTTGCATTGCCCGCTTGCTTGCTTGGCCAAAAAGGGCGTATGCGTTTTCTCCTGAATATATTCAGGAGAAAACGCATACGCCCTTTTTGGCCAAGTGCACCATTGTCCAAGTTGTGCCCCTCTTCCTGTGCTTTACAGGCGATTCCAAGGTACCTCTTGAAATCTGTTTCCTGCTATTTTGCCTCGCTTTCAAGTCCGCCTCGTTGACTTCCCTCAACAGATTTTTGGACGATAGTTGTCCTTTATCACTCTGCCAGTTTGTGAATTGCTGTGCCCCTGAGCTCCATTTCTCAACTCGTTTTTTGTGAGCTGAACGCAAGTCCAAAATTTTGGATCATGTCCTATACTGGTTCCCGGTGGGTGGCTGAGACTTTGGTTAATTCTTCTTCCTGCCGGGAAATTAGAGTGACATGTGCCCGTCCAAATGCCTAACAGCTACTCTCTCATGGGTTCTCCCTCGTCCCTTCCATCCTCTGCCAAATTGGGAACCTGTGCAAACCAGGAGGTTAAAGGGCCTGTCTCTCCAAGTTGGGAGATTGATAGTAAGGCAGTTGGAAAGTCAAACTGGAGCACCAGGAGAGGGACTATTCGTTGAGTTTTAGAAACCTTTCGTATTCACAGTGTGTCCATTCTCTAGGTTTCCTGTACATGTTATAGCTGTAGTAATATTCCCTTGAACATGGAGAGTTGGGACCCATGGAATGGGGGCCATGCATTATTGCTTGAAAGGGTCTGCATTTGCTCACCCAATCTCACCAATCCTCTCAGTCCCAAGTGTCCAGCCTTATGCCACATCCAGCTGTCATTGTAGATAGGGTCTTTCCAGGTTTCCTCAGACACCCTGAAGGAATTGTAAAGAATTTCCCTGTTTTTTCGTTTTGCTTTTGAAATTCCTTTTTATAGTGGGTTTGAGCTGATTCTCGCTGCCATGTTTATGCCACTCTAGACACACTTGATTCCCTTATGGAGACATATCA
Source organism: Mesoplodon densirostris (assembly GCF_025265405.1). NCBI lineage: Eukaryota > Metazoa > Chordata > Mammalia > Artiodactyla > Ziphiidae > Mesoplodon > Mesoplodon densirostris. Next base: position 584,908 of record NW_026778227.1, on the reverse strand, counting down.
ATACATAGGTTTTAAGATTCTTACTAGTCAGATATATTCCTCTGTGGGAAATATGGGGTTTTGAGTCTCTTTCACTGAGGAAGGTGTCGGTCTTGTCAATTCCAAAGTTGGTTTTTGAAACGGTCCCTGTGCTTATATCAAACTCTGGTTTTATGCATCACCCCACCTCTCCTTCCCCTTTATGCAGGCATAAGCGTGTTTTCTAAATGTGAGACTCTGTTCTCTTTCCTAACTCAGTTCACGTGTAGCCATGTTTACAGGATCTTTATAAGTGATATCTTATGATAAGTTTCTTTTTCTGTGTGACTTATTTCACTTAGAATCATCGTACCTGAATCCACTCACTTTGCTGCTACTGGTCTTATGACATTGATTTCATGGCTGAGGGATATTCGATCGTACGTAAGTACCACAATGTCTTGAACCATTTTTATATTTCCTGGGATATTTAAGGTGTACCCAAGTTGAGGTTCTTGTAGTCAGTGCAGCCCTAAATTTGGAGGTGGCTCTTTCTTATTGATTTTCATTTTTCCCAAGGTATATTCCCTAGACTGGAAGTGGCCTTGGCTCTGTAGCTCTGTTGTTTACTTGTTTTAGGGAACACAATGCACTCCTCCAGTGAGGCAGTTGGCAATTTACATCCCGCCCATCAGCATAACAAGGCTCCCAGTTCTCCAGGGCCTGTCTTGCCTTTCTGGTTTTTACACATTTTGTGGATGTCCCTTTTGACCGGTGGGAAGTGATACTTCTTTGTAGTGCAGATTTGCATTGCCCGCTTGCTTGCTTGGCCAAAAAAGGCGTATGCGTTTTCTCCTGAATATATTCAGGAGAAAACGCATACGCCCTTTTTGGCCAAGTGCACCATTGTCCAAGTTGTGCCCCTCTTCCTGTGCTTTACAGGCGATTCCAACGTACCTCTTGAAATCTGTTTCCTGCTATTTTGCCTCACTTTCAAGATCTGCCTCGTTGACTTCCCTCAACAGACTTTTGGACGATAGTTGTCCTTTATCACTCTGCCAGTTTGTGAATTGCTGTGCCCCTGAGCTCCATTTCTCAACTCGTTTTTTGTGAGCTGAACGCAAGTCCAAAATTTTGGATCATGTCCTATACTGGTTCCCGGTGGGTGGCTGAGACTTTGGTTAATTCTTCTTCCTGCCGGGAAATTAGAGTGACATGTGCCCGTCCAAATGCCTAACAGCTACTCTCTCATGGGTTCTCCCTCGTCCCTTCCATCCTCTGCCAAATTGGGAACCTGTGCAAACCAGGAGGTTAAAGGGCCTGTCTCTCCAAGTTGGGAGATTGATAGTAAGGCAGTTGGAAAGTCAAACTGGAGCACCAGGAGAGGGACTATTCGTTGAGTTTTAGAAACCTTTCGTATTCACAGTGTGTCCATTCTCTAGGTTTCCTGTACATGTTATAGCTGTAGTAATTTTCCCTTGAACCTGGAGAGTTGGGATCCATGGAATGGGGGCCATGCATTATTGCTTGAAAGGGTCTGCATTTGCTCACCCAATCTCACCAATCCTCTCAGTCCCAAGTGTCCAGCCTTATGCCACATCCAGCTGTCATTGTAGATAGGGTCTTTCCAGGTTTCCTCAGACACCCTGAAGGAATTGTAAAGAATTTCCCTGTTTTTTGGTTTTGCTTTTGAAATTCCTTTTTATAGTGGGTTTGAGCTGATTCTCGCTGCCATGTTTATGCCACTCTAGACACACTTGATTCCCTTATGGAGACATATCAATACATAGGTTTTAAGATTCTTACTAGTCAGATATATTCCTCTGTGGGAAATATGGGGTTTTGAGTCTCTTTCACTAAGGAAGGTGTCGGTCTTGTCAATTCCAAAGTTGGTTTTTGAAACGGTCCCTGTGCTTATATCAAACTCTGGTTTTATGCATCACCCCACCTCTCCTTCCCCTTTATGCAGGCATAAGAGTGTTTTCTAAATGTGAGACTCTGTTCTCTTTCCTAACTCAGTTCACGTGTAGCCATGTTTACAGGATCTTCATAAGTGATATCTTATGATAAGTTTCTTTTTCTGTGTGACTTATTTCACTTAGAATCATCGTACCTGAATCCACTCACTTTGCTGCTACTGGTCTTATGACATTGATTTCATGGCTGAGGGATATTCGATCGTACGTAAGTACCACAATGTTTTGAACCATTTTTATATTTCCTGGGATATTTAAGGTGTACCCAAGTTGAGGTTCTTGTAGTCAGTGCAGCCCTAAATTTGGAGGTGGCTCTTTCTTATTGATTTTCAGTTTTCCCCAGGTATATTCCCTAGACTGGAAGTGGCCTTGGCTCTGTAGCTCTGTTGTTTACTTGTTTTAGGGAACACAATGCACTTCTCCACTGAGGCAGTTGGCAATTTACATCCCACCCATCAGCATAACAAGACTCCCAGTTCTCCAGGGCCTGTCTTGCCTTTCTGGTTTTTACACATTTTGTGGATGTCCCTTTTGACCGGTGGGAAATGATACTTCTTTGTAGTGCAGATTTGCATTGCCCGCTTGCTTGCTTGGCCAAAAAGGGCGTATGCGTTTTCTCCTGAATATATTCAGGAGAAAACGCATACGCCCTTTTTGGCCAAGTGCACCATTGTCCAAGTTGTGCCCCTCTTCCTGTGCTTTACAGGCGATTCCAAGGTACCTCTTGAAATCTGTTTCCTGCTATTTTGCCTCGCTTTCAAGTCCGCCTCGTTGACTTCCCTCAACAGATTTTTGGACGATAGTTGTCCTTTATCACTCTGCCAGTTTGTGAATTGCTGTGCCCCTGAGCTCCATTTCTCAACTCGTTTTTTGTGAGCTGAACGCAAGTCCAAAATTTTGGATCATGTCCTATACTGGTTCCCGGTGGGTGGCTGAGACTTTGGTTAATTCTTCTTCCTGCCGGGAAATTAGAGTGACATGTGCCCGTCCAAATGCCTAACAGCTACTCTCTCATGGGTTCTCCCTCGTCCTTTCCATCCTCTGGCAAATTGGGAACCTGTGCAAACCAGGAGGTTAAAGGGCCTGTCTCTCCAAGTTGGGAGATTGATAGTAAGGCAGTTGGAAAGTCAAACTGGAGCACCAGGAGAGGGACTATTCGTTGAGTTTTAGAAACCTTTCGTATTCACAGTGTGTCTATTCTCTAGGTTTTCTGTACATGTTATAGCTGTAGTAATATTCCCTTGAACCTGGAGAGTTGGGACCCATGGAATGGGGGCCATACATTATTGCTTGAAAGGGTCTGCATTTGCTCACCCAATCTCACCAATCCTCTCAGTCCCAAGTGTCCAGCCTTATGCCACATCCAGCTGTCATTGTAGATAGGGTCTTACCAGGTTTCCACAGACACCCTGAAGGAATTGTAAAGAATTTCCCTGTTTTTTGGCTTTGCTTTTGAAATTCCTTTTTATAGTGGGTTTGAGCTGATTCTCGTTGCCATGTTTATGCCACTCTAGACACACTTGATTCCCTTATGGAGTCATATCAATACATAGGTTTTAAGATTCTTACTAGTCAGATATATTCCTCTGTGGGAAATATGGGGTTTTGAGTCTCTTTCCCTGAGGAAGGTGTAGGTCTTGTCTATTCCAAAGTTGGTTTTTGGAACGGTCCCTGTGCTTATATCAAACTCTGGTTTTATGCATCACCCCACCTCTCCATCCCCTTTATGCAGGCATAAGAGTGTTTTCTAAATGTGAGACTCTGTTCTCTTTCCTAACTCAGTTCACGTGTAGCCATGTTTACAGGATCTTCATAAGTGATATCTTATGATAAGTTTCTTTTTCTGTGTGACTTATTTCACTTAGAATCATCGTACCTGAATCCACTCACTTTGCTGCTACTGGTCTTATGACATTGATTTCATGGCTGAGGGATATTCCATCGTACGTAAGTACCACAATGTTTTGAACCATTTTTATATTTCCTGGGATATTTAAGGTGTACCCAAGTTGAGGTTCTTGTAGTCAGTGCAGCCCTAAATTTGGAGGTGGCTCTTTCTTATTGATTTTCAGTTTTCCCAAGGTATATTCCCTAGACTGGAAGTGGCCTTGGCTCTGTAGCTCTGTTGTTTACTTGTTTTAGGGAACACAATGCACTCCTCCAGTGAGGCAGTTGGCAGTTTACATCCCGCCCATCAGCATAACAAGGCTTCCAGTTCTCCAGGGCCTGTCTTGCCTTTCTGGTTTTTACACATTTTGTGGATGTCCCTTTTGACCGGTGAGAAATGATACTTCTTTGTAGTGCAGATTTGCATTACCCGCTTGCTTGCTTGGCCAAAAAGGGCGTATGCGTTTTCTCCTTAATATATTCAGGAGAAAACGCATACGCCCTTTTTGGCCAAGTGCACCATTGTCCAAGTTGTGCCCCTCTTCCTGTGCTTTACAGGCGATTCCAACGTACCTCTTGAAATCTGTTTCCTGCTATTTTGCCTCACTTTCAAGTCCGCCTCGTTGACTTCCCTCAACAGACTTTTGGACGATAGTTGTCCTTTATCACTCTGCCAGTTTGTGAATTGCTGTGCCCCTGAGCTCCATTTCTCAACTCGTTTTTTGTGAGCTGAACGCAAGTCCAAAATTTTGGATCATGTCCTATCCTGGTTCCCGGTGGGTGGCTGAGACTTTGGTTAATTCTTCTTCCTGCCGGGAAATTAGAGTGACATGTGCCCGTCCAAATGCCTAACAGCTACTCTCTCATGGGTTCTCCCTAGTCCCTTCCATCCTCTGCCAAATTGGGAACCTGTGCAAACCAGGAGGTTAAAGGGCCTGTCTCTCCAAGTTGGGAGATTGATAGTAAGGCAGTTGGAAAGTCAAACTGGAGCACCAGGAGAGGGACTATTCGTTGAGTTTTAGAAACCTTTCGTATTCACAGTGTGTCCATTCTCTAGGTTTCCTGTACATGTTATAGCTGTAGTAATATTCCCTTGAACATGGAGAGTTGGGACCCATGGAATGGGGGCCATGCATTATTGCTTGAAAGGGTCTGCATTTGCTCACCCAATCTCACCAATCCTCTCAGTCCCAAGTGTCCAGCCTTATGCCACATCCAGCTGTCATTGTAGATAGGGTCTTTCCAGGTTTCCTCAGACACCCTGAAGGAATTGTAAAGAATTTCCCTGTTTTTTCGTTTTGCTTTTGAAATTCCTTTTTATAGTGGGTTTGAGCTGATTCTCGCTGCCATGTTTATGCCACTCTAGACACACTTGATTCCCTTATGGAGACATATCAATACATAGGTTTTAAGATTCTTACTAGTCAGATATATTCCTCTGTGGGAAATATGGGGTTTTGAGTCTCTTTCACTGAGGAAGGTGTCAGTCTTGTCAATTCCAAAGTTGGTTTTTGAAACGGTCCCTGTGCTTATATCAAACTCTGGTTTTATGCATCACCCCACCTCTCCTTCCCCTTTATGCAGGCATAAGCGTGTTTTCTAAATGTGAGACTCTGTTCTCTTTCCTAACTCAGTTCACGTGTAGCCATGTTTACAGGATCTTTATAAGTGATATCTTATGATAAGTTTCTTTTTCTGTGTGACTTATTTCACTTAGAATCATCGTACCTGAATCCACTCACTTTGCTGCTACTGGTCTTATGACATTGATTTCATGGCTGAGGGATATTCGATCGTACGTAAGTACCACAATGTTTTGAACCATTTTTATATTTCCTGGGATATTTAAGGTGTACCCAAGTTGAGGTTCTTGTAGTCAGTGCAGCCCTAAATTTGGAGGTGGCTCTTTCTTATTGATTTTCATTTTTCCCAAGGTATATTCCCTAGACTGGAAGTGGCCTTGGCTCTGTAGCTCTGTTGTTTACTTGTTTTAGGGAACACAATGCACTCCTCCAGTGAGGCAGTTGGCAATTTACATCCCGCCCATCAGCATAACAAGGCTCCCAGTTCTCCAGGGCCTGTCTTGCCTTTCTGGTTTTTACACATTTTGTGGATGTCCCTTTTGACCGGTGGGAAGTGATACTTCTTTGTAGTGCAGATTTGCATTGCCCGCTTGCTTGCTTGGCCAAAAAGGGCGTATGCGTTTTCTCCTGAATATATTCAGGAGAAAACGCATACGCCCTTTTTGGCCAAGTGCACCATTGTCCAAGTTGTGCCCCTCTTCCTGTGCTTTACAGGCGATTCCAACGTACCTCTTGAAATCTGTTTCCTGCTATTTTGCCTCACTTTCAAGATCGGCCTCGTTGACTTCCCTCAACAGACTTTTGGACGATAGTTGTCCTTTATCACTCTGCCAGTTTGTGAATTGCTGTGCCCCTGAGCTCCATTTCTCAACTCGTTTTTTGTGAGCTGAACGCAAGTCCAAAATTTTGGATCATGTCCTATACTGGTTCCCGGTGGGTGGCTGAGACTTTGGTTAATTCTTCTTCCTGCCGGGAAATTAGAGTGACATGTTCCCGTCCAAATGCCTAACAGCTACTCTCTCATGGGTTCTCCCTCGTCCCTTCCATCCTCTGCCAAATTGGGAACCTGTGCAAACCAGGAGGTTAAAGGGCCTGTCTCTCCAAGTTGGGAGATTGATAGTAAGGCAGTTGGAAAGTCAAACTGGAGCACCAGGAGAGGGACTATTCGTTGAGTTTTAGAAACCTTTCGTATTCACAGTGTGTCCATTCTCTAGGTTTCCTGTACATGTTATAGCTGTAGTAATATTCCCTTGAACCTGGAGAGTGGGGATCCATGGAATGGGGGCCATGCATTATTGGTTGAAAGGGTCTGCATTTGCTCACCCAATCTCACCAATCCTCTCAGTCCCAAGTGTCCAGCCTTATGCCACATCCAGCTGTCATTGTAGATAGGGTCTTTCCAGGTTTCCTCTGACACCCTGAAGGAATTGTAAAGAATTTCCCTGTTTTTTGGTTTTGCTTTTGAAATTCCTTTTTATAGTGGGTTTGAGCTGATTCTCGCTGCCATGTTTATGCCACTCTAGACACACTTGATTCCCTTATGGAGACATATCAATACATAGGTTTTAAGATTCTTACTAGTCAGATATATTCCTCTGTGGGAAATATGGGGTTTTGAGTCTCTTTCACTAAGGAAGGTGCCGGTCTTGTCAATTCCAAAGTTGGTTTTTGAAACGGTCCCTGTGCTTATATCAAACTCTGGTTTTATGCATCACCCCACCTCTCCTTCCCCTTTATGCAGGCATAAGCGTGTTTTCTAAATGTGAGACTCTGTTCTCTTTCCTAACTCAGTTCACGTGTAGCCATGTTTACAGGATCTTTATAAGTGATATCTTATGATAAGTTTCTTTTTCTGTGTGACTTATTTCACTTAGAATCATCGTACCTGAATCCACTCACTTTGCTGCTACTGGTCTTATGACATTGATTTCATGGCTGAGGGATATTCCATCGTACGTAAGTACCACAATGTTTTGAACCATTTTTATATTTCCTGGGATATTTAAGGTGTACCCAAGTTGAGGTTCTTGTAGTCAGTGCAGCCCTAAATTTGGAGGTGGCTCTTTCTTATTGATTTTCATTTTTCCCAAGGTATATTCCCTAGACTGGAAGTGGCCTTGGCTCTGTAGCTCTGTTGTTTACTTGTTTTAGGGAACACAATGCACTCCTCCAGTGAGGCAGTTGGCAATTTACATCCCGCCCATCAGCATAACAAGGCTCCCAGTTCTCCAGGGCCTGTCTTGCCTTTCTGGTTTTTACACATTTTGTGGATGTCCCTTTTGACCGGTGGGAAGTGATACTTCTTTGTAGTGCAGATTTGCATTGCCCGCTTGCTTGCTTGGCCAAAAAGGGCGTATGCGTTTTCTCCTGAATATATTCAGGAGAAAACGCATACGCCCTTTTTGGCCAAGTGCACCATTGTCCAAGTTGTGCCCCTCTTCCTGTGCTTTACAGGCGATTCCAACGTACCTCTTGAAATCTGTTTCCTGCTATTTTGCCTCACTTTCAAGATCCGCCTCGTTGACTTCCCTCAACAGACTTTTGGACGATAGTTGTCCTTTATCACTCTGCCAGTTTGTGAATTGCTGTGCCCCTGAGCTCCATTTCTCAACTCGTTTTTTGTGAGCTGAACGCAAGTCCAAAATTTTGGATCATGTCCTATCCTGGTTCCCGGTGGGTGGCTGAGACTTTGGTTAATTCTTCTTCCTGCCGGGAAATTAGAGTGACATGTTCCCGTCCAAATGCCTAACAGCTACTCTCTCATGGGTTCTCCCTCGTCCCTTCCATCCTCTGCCAAATTGGGAACCTGTGCAAACCAGGAGGTTAAAGGGCCTGTCTCTCCAAGTTGGGAGATTGATAGTAAGGCAGTTGGAAAGTCAAACTGGAGCACCAGGAGAGGGACTATTCGTTGAGTTTTAGAAACCTTTCGTATTCACAGTGTGTCCATTCTCTAGGTTTCCTGTACATGTTATAGCTGTAGTAATATTCCCTTGAACCTGGAGAGTGGGGATCCATGGAATGGGGGCCATGCATTATTGGTTGAAAGGGTCTGCATTTGCTCACCCAATCTCACCAATCCTCTCAGTCCCAAGTGTCCAGCCTTATGCCACATCCAGCTGTCATTGTAGATAGGGTCTTTCCAGGTTTCCTCTGACACCCTGAAGGAATTGTAAAGAATTTCCCTGTTTTTTGGTTTTGCTTTTGAAATTCCTTTTTATAGTGGGTTTGAGCTGATTCTCGCTGCCATGTTTATGCCACTCTAGACACACTTGATTCCCTTATGGAGACATATCAATACATAGGTTTTAAGATTCTTACTAGTCAGATATATTCCTCTGTGGGAAATATGGGGTTTTGAGTCTCTTTCACTAAGGAAGGTGTCGGTCTTGTCAATTCCAAAGTTGGTTTTTGAAACGGTCCCTGTGCTTATATCAAACTCTGGTTTTATGCATCACCCCACCTCTCCTTCCCCTTTATGCAGGCATAAGAGTGTTTTCTAAATGTGAGACTCTGTTCTCTTTCCTAACTCAGTTCACGTGTAGCCATGTTTACAGGATCTTCATAAGTGATATCTTATGATAAGTTTCTTTTTCTGTGTGACTTATTTCACTTAGAATCATCGTACCTGAATCCACTCACTTTGCTGCTACTGGTCTTATGACATTGATTTCATGGCTGAGGGATATTCCATCGTACGTAAGTACCACAATGTTTTGAACCATTTTTATATTTCCTGGGATATTTAAGGTGTACCCAAGTTGAGGTTCTTGTAGCCAGTGCAGCCCTAAATTTGGAGGTGGCTCTTTCTTATTGATTTTCAGTTTTCCCAAGGTATATTCCCTAGACTGGAAGTGAGCTTGGCTCTGTAGCTCTGTTGTTTACTTGTTTTAGGGAACAAAATGCACTCCTCCAGTGAGGCAGTTGGCAATTTACATCCCGCCCATCAGCATAACAAGGCTCCCAGTTCTCCAGGGCCTGTCTTGCCTTTCTGGTTTTTACACTTTTTGTGGATGTCCCTTTTGACCGGTGGGAAGTGATAGTACTTTGTAGTGCAGATTTGCATTGCCCGCTTGCTTGCTTGGCCAAAAAGGGCGTATGCGTTTTCTCCTGAATATATTCAGGAGAAAACGCATACGCCCTTTTTGGCCAAGTGCACCATTGTCCAAGTTGTGCCCCTCTTCCTGTGCTTTACAGGCGATTCCAAGGTACCTCTTGAAATCTGTTTCCTGCTATTTTGCCTCACTTTCAAGTCCGCCTCGTTGACTTCCCTCAACAGATTTTTGGACGATAGTTGTCCTTTATCACTCTGCCAGTTTGTGAATTGCTGTGCCCCTGAGCTCCATTTCTCAACTCGTTTTTTGTGAGCTGAACGCAAGTCCAAAATTTTGGATCATGTCCTATCCTGGTTCCCGGTGGGTGGCTGAGACTTTGGTTAATTCTTCTTCCTGCCGGGAAATTAGAGTGACATGTGCCCGTCCAAATGCCTAACAGCTACTCTCTCATGGGTTCTCCCTAGTCCCTTCCATCCTCTGCCAAATTGGGAACCTGTGCAAACCAGGAGGTTAAAGGGCCTGTCTCTCCAAGTTGGGAGATTGATAGTAAGGCAGTTGGAAAGTCAAACTGGAGCACCAGGAGAGGGACTATTCGTTGAGTTTTAGAAACCTTTCGTATTCACAGTGTGTCCATTCTCTAGGTTTCCTGTACATGTTATAGCTGTAGTAATATTCCCTTGAACATGGAGAGTTGGGACCCATGGAATGGGGGCCATGCATTATTGCTTGAAAGGGTCTGCATTTGCTCACCCAATCTCACCAATCCTCTCAGTCCCAAGTGTCCAGCCTTATGCCACATCCAGCTGTCATTGTAGATAGGGTCTTTCCAGGTTTCCTCAGACACCCTGAAGGAATTGTAAAGAATTTCCCTGTTTTTTCGTTTTGCTTTTGAAATTCCTTTTTATAGTGGGTTTGAGCTGATTCTCGCTGCCATGTTTATGCCACTCTAGACACACTTGATTCCCTTATGGAGACATATCAATACATAGGTTTTAAGATTCTTACTAGTCAGATATATTCCTCTGTGGGAAATATGGGGTTTTGAGTCTCTTTCACTGAGGAAGGTGTCGGTCTTGTCAATTCCAAAGTTGGTTTTTGAAACGGTCCCTGTGCTTATATCAAACTCTGGTTTTATGCATCACCCCACCTCTCCTTCCCCTTTATGCAGGCATAAGCGTGTTTTCTAAATGTGAGACTCTGTTCTCTTTCCTAACTCAGTTCACGTGTAGCCATGTTTACAGGATCTTTATAAGTGATATCTTATGATAAGTTTCTTTTTCTGTGTGACTTATTTCACTTAGAATCATCGTACCTGAATCCACTCACTTTGCTGCTACTGGTCTTATGACATTGATTTCATGGCTGAGGGATATTCGATCGTACGTAAGTACCACAATGTTTTGAACCATTTTTATATTTCCTGGGATATTTAAGGTGTACCCAAGTTGAGGTTCTTGTAGTCAGTGCAGCCCTAAATTTGGAGGTGGCTCTTTCTTATTGATTTTCAGTTTTCCCAAGGTATATTCCCTAGACTGGAAGTGGCCTTGGCTCTGTAGCTCTGTTGTTTACTTGTTTAGGGAACACAATGCACTCCTCCAGTGAGGCAGTTGGCAATTTACATCCCGCCCATCAGCATAACAAGGCTCCCAGTTCTCCAGGGCCTGTCTTGCCTTTCTGGTTTTAACACATTTTGTGGATGTCCCTTTTGACCGGTGGGAAGTGATACTTCTTTGTAGTGCAGATTTGCATTGCCCGCTTGCTTGCTTGGCCAAAAAGGGCGTATGCGTTTTCTCCTGAATATATTCAGGAGAAAACGCATACGCCCTTTTTGGCCAAGTGCACCATTGTCCAAGTTGTGCCCCTCTTCCTGTGCTTTACAGGCGATTCCAACGTACCTCTTGAAATCTGTTTCCTGCTATTTTGCCTCACTTTCAAGATCCGCCTCGTTGACTTCCCTCAACAGACTTTTGGACGATAGTTGTCCTTTATCACTCTGCCAGTTTGTGAATTGCTGTGCCCCTGAGCTCCATTTCTCAACTCGTTTTTTGTGAGCTGAACGCAAGTCCAAAATTTTGGATCATGTCCTATACTGGTTCCCGGTGGGTGGCTGAGACTTTGGTTAATTCTTCTTCCTGCCGGGAAATTAGAGTGACATGTTCCCGTCCAAATGCCTAACAGCTACTCTCTCATGGGTTCTCCCTCGTCCCTTCCATCCTCTGCCAAATTGGGAACCTGTGCAAACCAGGAGGTTAAAGGGCCTGTCTCTCCAAGTTGGGAGATTGATAGTAAGGCAGTTGGAAAGTCAAACTGGAGCACCAGGAGAGGGACTATTCGTTGAGTTTTAGAAACCTTTCGTATTCACAGTGTGTCCATTCTCTAGGTTTCCTGTACATGTTATAGCTGTAGTAATATTCCCTTGAACCTGGAGAGTTGGGATCCATGGAATGGGGGCCATGCATTATTGCTTGAAAGGGTCTGCATTTGCTCACCCAATCTCACCTATCCTCTCAGTCCCAAGTGTCCAGCCTTATGCCACATCCAGCTGTCATTGTAGATAGGGTCTTTCCAGGTTTCCTCAGACACCCTGAAGGAATTGTAAAGAATTTCCCTGTTTTTTGGTTTTGCTTTTGAAATTCCTTTTTATGGTGGGTTTGAGCTGATTCTCGCTGCCATGTTTATGCCACTCTAGACACACTTGATTCCCTTATGGAGACATATCAATACATAGGTTTTAAGATTCTTACTAGTCAGATATATTCCTCTGTGGGAAATATGGGGTTTTGAGTCTCTTTCACTGAGGAAGGTGTCGGTCTTGTCAATTCCAAAGTTGGTTTTTGAAACGGTCCCTGTGCTTATATCAAACTCTGGTTTTATGCATCACCCCACCTCTCCTTCCCCTTTATGCAGGCATAAGAGTGTTTTCTAAATGTGAGACTCTGTTCTCTTTCCTAACTCAGTTCACGTGTAGCCATGTTTACAGGATCTTCATAAGTGATATCTTATGATAAGTTTCTTTTTCTGTGTGACTTATTTCACTTAGAATCATCGTACCTGAATCCACTCCCTTTGCTTCTACTGGTCTTATGACATTGATTTCATGGCTGAGGGATATTCCATCGTACGTAAGTACCACAATGTTTTGAACCATTTTTATATTTCCTGGGATATTTAAGGTGTACCCAAGTTGAGGTTCTTGTAGCCAGTGCAGCCCTAAATTTGGAGGTGGCTCTTTCTTATTGATTTTCAGTTTTCCCCTGGTATATTCCCTAGACTGGAAGTGGCCTTGGCTCTGTAGCTCTGTTGTTTACTTGTTTTAGGGAACACAATGCACTCCTCCAGTGAGGCAGTTGGCAATTTACATCCCGCCCATCAGCATAACAAGGCTCCCAGTTCTCCAGGGCCTGTCTTGCCTTTCTGGTTTTTACACTTTTTGTGGATGTCCCTTTTGACCGGTGGGAAGTGATACTACTTTGTAGTGCAGATTTGCATTGCCCGCTTGCTTGCTTGGCCAAAAAGGGCGTATGCGTTTTCTCCTGAATAGATTCAGGAGAAAACACATACGCCCTTTTTGGCCAAGTGCACCATTGTCCAAGTTGTGCCTCTCTTCCTGTGCTTTACAGGCGATTCCAAGGTACCTCTTGAAATCTGTTTCCTGCTATTTTGCCTCACTTTCACGTCCGCCTCGTTGACTTCCCTCAACAGATTTTTGGACGATAGTTGTCCTTTATCACTCTGCCAGTTTGTGAATTGCTGTGCCCCTGAGCTCCATTTCTCAACTCGTTTTTTGTGAGCTGAACGCAAGTCCAAAATTTTGGATCATGTCCTATCCTGGTTCCCGGTGGGTGGCTGAGACTTTGGTTAATTCTTCTTCCTGCCGGGAAATTAGAGTGACATGTGCCCGTCCAAATGCCTAACAGCTACTCTCTCATGGGTTCTCCCTCGTCCCTTCCATCCTCTGCCAAATTGGGAACCTGTGCAAACCAGGAGGTTAAAGGGCCTGTCTCTCCAAGTTGGGAGATTGATAGTAAGGCAGTTGGAAAGTCAAACTGGAGCACCAGGAGAGGGACTATTCGTTGAGTTTTAGAAACCTTTCGTATTCACAGTGTGTCCATTCTCTAGGTTTCCTGTACATGTTATAGCTGTAGTAATATTCCCTTGAACATGGAGAGTTGGGACCCATGGAATGGGGGCCATGCATTATTGCTTGAAAGGGTCTGCATTTGCTCACCCAATCTCACCAATCCTCTCAGTCCCAAGTGTCCAGCCTTATGCCACATCCAGCTGTCATTGTAGATAGGGTCTTTCCAGGTTTCCTCAGACACCCTGAAGGAATTGTAAAGAATTTCCCTGTTTTTTCGTTTTGCTTTTGAAATTCCTTTTTATAGTGGGTTTGAGCTGATTCTCGCTGCCATGTTTATGCCACTCTAGACACACTTGATTCCCTTATGGAGACATATCAATACATAGGTTTTAAGATTCTTACTAGTCAGATATATTCCTCTGTGGGAAATATGGGGTTTTGAGTCTCTTTCACTGAGGAAGGTGTCGGTCTTGTCAATTCCAAAGTTGGTTTTTGAAACGGTCCCTGTGCTTATATCAAACTCTGGTTTTATGCATCACCCCACCTCTCCTTCCCCTTTATGCAGGCATAAGCGTGTTTTCTAAATGTGAGACTCTGTTCTCTTTCCTAACTCAGTTCACGTGTAGCCATGTTTACAGGATCTTTATAAGTGATATCTTATGATAAGTTTCTTTTTCTGTGTGACTTATTTCACTTAGAATCATCGTACCTGAATCCACTCACTTTGCTGCTACTGGTCTTATGACATTGATTTCATGGCTGAGGGATATTCCATCGTACGTAAGTACCACAATGTCTTGAACCATTTTTATATTTCCTGGGATATTTAAGGTGTACCCAAGTTGAGGTTCTTGTAGTCAGTGCAGCCCTAAATTTGGAGGTGGCTCTTTCTTATTGATTTTCAGTTTTCCCCTGGTATATTCCCTAGACTGGAAGTGGCCTTGGCTCTGTAGCTCTGTTGTTTACTTGTTTTAGGGAACACAATGCACTCCTCCAGTGAGGCAGTTGGCAATTTACATCCCGCCCATCAGCATAACAAGGCTCCCTGTTCTCCAGGGCCTGTCTTGCCTTTCTGGTTTTTACACATTTTGTGGATGTCCCTTTTGACCGGTGGGAAGTGATACTTCTTTGTAGTGCAGATTTGCATTGCCCGCTTGCTTGCTTGGCCAAAAAGGGCGTATGCGTTTTCTCCTGAATATATTCAGGAGAAAACGCATACGCCCTTTTTGGCCAAGTGCACCATTGTCCAAGTTGTGCCCCTCTTCCTGTGCTTTACAGGCGATTCCAACGTACGTCTTGAAATCTGTTTCCTGCTATTTTGCCTCACTTTCAAGTCCGCCTCGTTGACTTCCCTCAACAGACTTTTGGACGATAGTTGTCCTTTATCACTCTGCCAGTTTGTGAATTGCTGTGCCCCTGAGCTCCATTTCTCAACTCGTTTTTTGTGAGCTGAACGCAAGTCCAAAATTTTGGATCATGTCCTATACTGGTTCCCGGTGGGTGGCTGAGACTTTGGTTAATTCTTCTTCCTGCCGGGAAATTAGAGTGACATGTGCCCGTCCAAATGCCTAACAGCTACTCTCTCATGGGTTCTCCCTCGTCCCTTCCATCCTCTGCCAAATTGGGAACCTGTGCAAACCAGGAGGTTAAAGGGCCTGTCTCTCCAAGTTGGGAGATTGATAGTAAGGCAGTTGGAAAGTCAAACTGGAGCACCAGGAGAGGGACTATTCGTTGAGTTTTAGAAACCTTTCGTATTCACAGTGTGTCCATTCTCTAGGTTTCCTGTATATGTTATAGCTGTAGTAATATTCCCTTGAACCTGGAGAGTGGGGATCCATGGAATGGGGGCCATGCATTATTGCTTGAAAGGGTCTGCATTTGCTCACCCAATCTCACCAATCCTCTCAGTCCCAAGTGTCCAGCCTTATGCCACATCCAACTGTCATTGTAGATAGGGTCTTTCCAGGTTTCCTCGGACACCCTGAAGGAATTGTAAAGAATTTCCCTGTTTTTTGGTTTTGCTTTTGAAATTCCTTTTTATAGTGGGTTTGAGCTGATTCTCGCTGCCATGTTTATGCCACTCTAGACACACTTGATTCCCTTATGGAGACATATCAATACATAGGTTTTAAGATTCTTACTAGTCAGATATATTCCTCTGTGGGAAATATGGGGTTTTGAGTCTATTTCACTAAGGAAGGTGTCGGTCTTGTCAATTCCAAAGTTGGTTTTTGAAACGGTCCCTGTGCTTATATCAAACTCTGGTTTTATGCATCACCCCACCTCTCCTTCCCCTTTATGCAGGCATAAGAGTGTTTTCTAAATGTGAGACTCTGTTCTCTTTCCTAACTCAGTTCACGTGTAGCCATGTTTACAGGATCTTCATAAGTGATATCTTATGATAAGTTTCTTTTTCTGTGTGACTTATTTCACTTAGAATCATCGTACCTGAATCCACTCACTTTGCTGCTACTGGTCTTATGACATTGATTTCATGGCTGAGGGATATTCCATCGTACGTAAGTACCACAATGTTTTGAACCATATTTATATTTCCTGGGATATTTAAGGTGTACCCAAGTTGAGGTTCTTGTAGTCAGTGCAGCCCTAAATTTGGAGGTGGCTCTTTCTTATTGATTTTCAGTTTTCCCCAGGTATATTCCCTAGACTGGAAGTGGCCTTGGCTCTGTAGCTCTGTTGTTTACTTGTTTTAGGGAACACAATGCACTTCTCCAGTGAGGCAGTTGGCAATTTACATCCCACCCATCAGCATAACAAGACTCCCAGTTCTCCAGGGCCTGTCTTGCCTTTCTGGTTTTTACACATTTTGTGGATGTCCCTTTTGACCGGTGGGAAATGATACTTCTTTGTAGTGCAGATTTGCATTGCCCGCTTGCTTGCTTGGCCAAAAAGGGCGTATGCGTTTTCTCCTGAATATATTCAGGAGAAAACGCATACGCCCTTTTTGGCCAAGTGCACCATTGTCCAAGTTGTGCCCCTCTTCCTGTGCTTTACAGGCGATTCCAAGGTACCTCTTGAAATCTGTTTCCTGCTATTTTGCCTCGCTTTCAAGTCCGCCTCGTTGACTTCCCTCAACAGATTTTTGGACGATAGTTGTCCTTTATCACTCTGCCAGTTTGTGAATTGCTGTGCCCCTGAGCTCCATTTCTCAACTCGTTTTTTGTGAGCTGAACGCAAGTCCAAAATTTTGGATCATGTCCTCTACTGGTTCCCGGTGGGTGGCTGAGACTTTGGTTAATTCTTCTTCCTGCCGGGAAATTAGAGTGACATGTGCCCGTCCAAATGCCTAACAGCTACTCTCTCATGGGTTCTCCCTCGTCCTTTCCATCCTCTGGCAAATTGGGAACCTGTGCAAACCAGGAGGTTAAAGGGCCTGTCTCTCCAAGTTGGGAGATTGATAGTAAGGCAGTTGGAAAGTCAAACTGGAGCACCAGGAGAGGGACTATTCGTTGAGTTTTAGAAACCTTTCGTATTCACAGTGTGTCTATTCTCTAGGTTTTCTGTACATGTTATAGCTGTAGTAATATTCCCTTGAACCTGGAGAGTTGGGACCCATGGAATGGGGGCCATGCATTATTGCTTGAAAGGGTCTGCATTTGCTCACCCAATCTCACCAATCCTCTCAGTCCCAAGTGTCCAGCCTTATGCCACATCCAGCTGTCATTGTAGATAGGGTCTTTCCAGGTTTCCTCAGACACCCTGAAGGAATTGTAAAGAATTTCCCTGTTTTTTGGTTTTGCTTTTGAAATTCCTTTTTATACTGGGTTTGAGCTGATTCTCGCTGCCATGATTATGCCACTCTAGACACACTTGATTCCCTTATGGAGACATATCAATACATAGGTTTTAAGATTCTTACTAGTCAGATATATTCCTCTGTGGGAAATATGGGGTTTTGAGTCTCTTTCACTGAGGAAGGTGTCGGTCTTGTCAATTCCAAAGTTGGTTTTTGAAACGGTCCCTGTGCTTATATCAAACTCTGGTTTTATGCATCACCCCACCTCTCCTTCCCCTTTATGCAGGCATAAGAGTGTTTTCTAAATGTGAGACTCTGTTCTCTTTCCTAACTCAGTTCACGTGTAGCCATGTTTACAGGATCTTCATAAGTGATATCTTATGATAAGTTTCTTTTTCTGTGTGACTTATTTCACTTAGAATCATCGTACCTGAATCCACTCACTTTGCTGCTACTGGTCTTATGACATTGATTTCATGGCTGAGGGATATTCGATCGTACGTAAGTACCACAATGTTTTGAACCATTTTTATATTTCCTGGGATATTTAAGGTGTACCCAAGTTGAGGTTCTTGTAGCCAGTGCAGCCCTAAATTTGGAGGTGGCTCTTTCTTATTGATTTTCAGTTTTCCCCTGGTATATTCCCTAGACTGGAAGTGGCCTTGGCTCTGTAGCTCTGTTGTTTACTTGTTTTAGGGAACACAATGCACTCCTCCAGTGAGGCAGTTGGCAATTTACATCCCGCCCATCAGCATAACAAGGCTCCCTGTTCTCCAGGGCCTGTCTTGCCTTTCTGGTTTTTACACATTTTGTGGATGTCCCTTTTGACCGGTGGGAAGTGATACTTCTTTGTAGTGCAGATTTGCATTGCCCGCTTGCTTGCTTGGCCAAAAAGGGCGTATGCGTTTTCTCCTGAATATATTCAGGAGAAAACGCATACGCCCTTTTTGGCCAAGTGCACCATTGTCCAAGTTGTGCCCCTCTTCCTGTGCTTTACAGGCGATTCCAAGGTACCTCTTGAAATCTGTTTCCTGCTATTTTGCCTCACTTTCAAGTCCGCCTCGTTGACTTCCCTCAACATATTTTTGGACGATAGTTGTCCTTTATCACTCTGCCAGTTTGTGAATTGCTGTGCCCCTGAGCTCCATTTCTCAATTCGTTTTTTGTGAGCTGAACGCAAGTCCAAAATTTTGGATCATGTCCTATACTGGTTCCCGGTGGGTGGCTGAGATTTTGGTTAATTCTTCTTCCTGCCGGGAAATTAGAGTGACATGTGCCCATCCAAATGCCTAACAGCTACTCTCGCTTGGGTTCTCCCTCGTCCCTTCCATCCTCTGCCAAATTGGGAACCTGTGCAAACCAGGAGGTTAAAGGGCCTGTCTCTCCAAGTTGGGAGATTGATAGTAAGGCAGTTGGAAAGTCAAACTGGAGCACCAGGAGAGGGACTATTCGTTGAGTTTTAGAAACCTTTCGTATTCACAGTGTGTCCATTCTCTAGGTTTCCTGTACATGTTATAGCTGTAGTAATATTCCCTTGAACATGGAGAGTTGGGACCCATGGAATGGGGGCCATGCATTATTGCTTGAAAGGGTCTGCATTTGCTCACCCAATCTCACCAATCCTCTCAGTCCCAAGTGTCCAGCCTTATGCCACATCCAGCTGTCATTGTAGATAGGGTCTTTCCAGGTTTCCTCAGACACCCTGAAGGAATTGTAAAGAATTTCCCTGTTTTTTGGTTTTGCTTTTGAAATTCCTTTTTATAGTGGGTTTGAGCTGATTCTCGCTGCCATGTTTATGCCACTCTAGACACACTTGATTCCCTTATGGAGACATATAAATACATAGGTTTTAAGATTCTTACTAGTCAGATATATTCCTCTGTGGGAAATATGGGGTTTTGAGTCTCTTTCACTGAGGAAGGTGTCGGTCTTGTCAATTCCAAAGTTGGTTTTTGAAACGGTCCCTGTGCTTATATCAAACTCTGGTTTTATGCATCACCCCACCTCTCCTTCCCCTTTATGCAGGCATAAGAGTGTTTTCTAAATGTGAGACTCTGTTCTCTTTCCTAACTCAGTTCACGTGTAGCCATGTTTACAGGATCTTCATAAGTGATATCTTATGATAAGTTTCTTTTTCTGTGTGACTTATTTCACTTAGAATCATCGTACCTGAATCCACTCACTTTGCTGCTACTGGTCTTATGACACTGATTTCATGGCTGAGGGATATTCCATCGTACGTAAGTACCACAATGTTTTGAACCATTTTTATATTTCCTGGGATATTTAAGGTGTACCCAAGTTGAGGTTCTTGTAGCCAGTGCAGCCCCTAAATTTGGAGGTGGCCCTTTCTTATTGATTTTCAGTTTTCCCCAGGTATATTCCCTAGACTGGAAGTGAGCTTGGCTCTGTAGCTCTGTTGTTTACTTGTTTTAGGGAACACAATGCACTCCTCCAGTGAGGCAGTTGGCAATTTACATCCCGCCCATCAGCATAACAAGGCTCCCAGTTCTCCAGGGCCTGTCTTGCCTTTCTGGTTTTTACACTTTTTGTGGATGTCCCTTTTGAACGGTGGGAAGTGATACTTCTTTGTAGTGCAGATTTGCATTGCCCGCTTGCTTGCTTGGCCAAAAAGGGCGTATGCGTTTTCTCCTGAATATATTCAGGAGAAAACGCATACGCCCTTTTTGGCCAAGTGCACCATTGTCCAAGTTGTGCCCCTCTTCCTGTGCTTTACAGGCGATTCCAAGGTACCTCTTGAAATCTGTTTCCTGCTATTTTGCCTCACTTTCAAGTCCGCCTCGTTGACTTCCCTCAACAGATTTTTGGACGATAGTTGTCCTTTATCACTCTGCCAGTTTGTGAATTGCTGTGCCCCTGAGCTCCATTTCTCAACTCGTTTTTTGTGAGCTGAACGCAAGTCCAAAATTTTGGATCATGTCCTATCCTGGTTCCCGGTGGGTGGCTGAGACTTTGGTTAATTCTTCTTCCTGCCGGGAAATTAGATTGACATGTGCCCGTCCAAATGCCTAACAGCTACTCTCTCATGGGTTCTCCCTCGTCCCTTCCATCCTCTGCCAAATTGGGAACCTGTGCAAACCAGGAGGTTAAAGGGCCTGTCTCTCCAAGTTGGGAGATTGATAGTAAGGCAGTTGGAATGTCAAACTGGAGCACCAGGAGAGGGACTATTCGTTGAGTTTTAGAAACCTTTCGTATTCACAGTGTGTCCATTCTCTAGGTTTCCTGTACATGTTATAGCTGTAGTAATATTCCCTTGAACATGGAGACTTGGGACCCATGGAATGGGGGCCATGCATTATTGCTTGAAAGGGTCTGCATTTGCTCACCCAATCTCACCAATCCTCTCAGTCCCAAGTGTCCAGCCTTATGCCACATCCAGCTGTCATTGTAGACAGGGTCTTTCCAGGTTTCCTCAGACACCCTGAAGGAATTGTAAAGAATTTCCCTGTTTTTTCGTTTTGCTTTTGAAATTCCTTTTTATAGTGGGTTTGAGCTGATTCTCGCTGCCATGTTTATGCCACTCTAGACACACTTGATTCCCTTATGGAGACATATCAATACATAGGTTTTAAGATTCTTACTAGTCAGATATATTCCTCTGTGGGAAATATGGGGTTTTGAGTCTCTTTCACTGAGGAAGGTGTCGGTCTTGTCAATTCCAAAGTTGGTTTTTGAAACGGTCCCTGTGCTTATATCAAACTCTGGTTTTATGCATCACCCCACCTCTCCTTCCCCTTTATGCAGGCATAAGCGTGTTTTCTAAATGTGAGACTCTGTTCTCTTTCCTAACTCAGTTCACGTGTAGCCATGTTTACAGGATCTTCATAAGTGATATCTTATGATAAGTTTCTTTTTCTGTGTGACTTATTTCAGTTAGAATCATCGTACATGAATCCACTCACTTTGCTGCTACTGGTCTTATGACATTGATTTCATGGCTGAGGGATATTCCATCGTACGTAAGTACCACAATGTTTTGAACCATTTTTATATTTCCTGGGATATTTAAGGTGTACCCAAGTTGAGGTTCTTGTAGCCAGTGCAGCCCTAAATTTGGAGGTGGCTCTTTCTTATTGATTTTCAGTTTTCCCAAGGTATATTCCCTAGACTGGAAGTGAGCTTGGCTCTGTAGCTCTGTTGTTTACTTGTTTTAGGGAACACAATGCACTCCTCCAGTGAGGCAGTTGGCAGTTTACATCCCGCCCATCAGCATAACAAGGCTCCCAGTTCTCCAGGGCCTGTCTTGCCTTTCTGGTTTTTACACTTTTTGTGGATGTCCCTTTTGACCGGTGGGAAGTGATACTTCTTTGTAGTGCAGATTTGCATTGCCCGCTTGCTTGCTTGGCCAAAAAGGGCGTATGCGTTTTCTCCTGAATATATTCAGGAGAAAACGCATACGCCCTTTTTGGCCAAGTGCACCATTGTCCAAGTTGTGCCCCTCTTCCTGTGCTTTACAGGCGATTCCAAGGTACCTCTTGAAATCTGTTTCCTGCTATTTTGCCTCACTTTCAAGTCCGCCTCGTTGACTTCCCTCAACAGATTTTTGGACGATAGTTGTCCTTTATCACTCTGCCAGTTTGTGAATTGCTGTGCCCCTGAGCTCCATTTCTCAACTCGTTTTTTGTGAGCTGAACGCAAGTCCAAAATTTTGGATCATGTCCTATCCTGGTTCCCGGTGGGTGGCTGAGACTTTGGTTAATTCTTCTTCCTGCCGGGAAATTAGATTGACATGTGCCCGTCCAAATGCCTAACAGCTACTCTCTCATGGGTTCTCCCTCGTCCCTTCCATCCTCTGCCAAATTGGGAACCTGTGCAAACCAGGAGGTTAAAGGGCCTGTCTCTCCAAGTTGGGAGATTGATAGTAAGGCAGTTGGAAAGTCAAACTGGAGCACCAGGAGAGGGACTATTCGTTGAGTTTTAGAAACCTTTCGTATTCACAGTGTGTACATTCTCTAGGTTTCCTGTACATGTTATAGCTGTAGTAATATTCCCTTGAACATGGAGAGTTGGCACCCATGGAATGGGGGCCATGCATTATTGCTTGAAAGGGTCTGCATTTGCTCACCCAATCTCACCAATCCTCTCAGTCCCAAGTGTCCAGCCTTATGCCACATCCAGCTGTCATTGTAGATAGGGTCTTTCCAGGTTTCCTCAGACACCCTGAAGGAATTGTAAAGAATTTCCCTGTTTTTTGGTTTTGCTTTTGAAATTCCTTTTTATAGTGGGTTTGAGCTGATTCTCGCTGCCATGTTTATGCCACTCTAGACACACTTGATTCCCTTATGGAGACATATCAATACATAGGTTTTAAGATTCTTACTAGTCAGATATATTCCTCTGTGGGAAATATGGGGTTTTGAGTCTCTTTCACTGAGGAAGGTGTCGGTCTTGTCAATTCCAAAGTTGGTTTTTGAAACGGTCCCTGTGCTTATATCAAACTCTGGTTTTATGCATCACCCCACCTCTCCTTCCCCTTTATTCAGGCATAAGCGTGTTTTCTAAATGTGAGACTCTGTTATCTTTCCTAACTCAGTTCACGTGTAGCCATGTTTACAGGATCTTTATAAGTGATATCTTATGATAAGTTTCTTTTTCTGTGTGACTTATTTCACTTAGAATCATCGTACCTGAATCAACTCACTTTGCTGCTACTGGTCTTATGACATTGATTTCATGGCTGAGGGATATTCGATCGTACGTAAGTACCACAATGTTTTGAACCATTTTTATATTTCCTGGGATATTTAAGGTGTACCCAAGTTGAGGTTCTTGTAGTCAGTGCAGCCCTAAATTTGGAGGTGGCTCTTTCTTATTGATTTTCAGTTTTCCCAAGGTATATTCCCTAGACTGGAAGTGGCCTTGGCTCTGTAGCTCTGTTGTTTACTTGTTTTAGGGAACACAATGCACTCCTCCAGTGAGGCAGTTGGCAATTTACATCCCGCCCATCAGCATAACAAGGCTCCCAGTTCTCCAGGGCCTGTCTTGCCTTTCTGGTTTTTACACATTTTGTGGATGTCCCTTTTGACCGGTGGGAAGTGATACTTCTTTGTAGTGCAGATTTGCATTGCCCGCTTGCTTGCTTGGCCAAAAAGGGCGTATGCGTTTTCTCCTGAATATATTCAGGAGAAAACGCATACGCCCTTTTTGGCCAAGTGCACCATTGTCCAAGTTGTGCCCCTCTTCCTGTGCTTTACAGGCGATTCCAACGTACCTCTTGAAATCTGTTTCCTGCTATTTTGCCTCACTTTCAAGTCCGCCTCGTTGACTTCCCTCAACAGACTTTTGGACGATAGTTGTCCTTTATCACTCTGCCAGTTTGTGAATTGCTGTGCCCCTGAGCTCCATTTCTCAACTCGTTTTTTGAGAGCTGAACGCAAGTCCAAAATTTTGGATCATGTCCTATACTGGTTCCCGGTGGGTGGCTGAGACTTTGGTTAATTCTTCTTCCTGCCGGGAAATTAGAGTGACATGTGCCCGTCCAAATGCCTAACAGCTACTCTCTCATGGGTTCTCCCTCGTCCCTTCCATCCTCTGCCAAATTGGGAACCTGTGCAAACCAGGAGGTTAAAGGGCCTGTCTCTCCAAGTTGGGAGATTGATAGTAAGGCAGTTGGAAAGTCAAACTGGAGCACCAGGAGAGGGACTATTCGTTGAGTTTTAGAAACCTTTCGTATTCACAGTGTGTCCATTCTCTAGGTTTCCTGTACATGTTATAGCTGTAGTAATTTTCCCTTGAACCTGGAGAGTTGGGATCCATGGAATGGTGGCCATGCATTATTGCTTGAAAGGGTCTGCATTTGCTCACCCAATCTCACCAATCCTCTCAGTCCCAAGTGTCCAGCCTTATGCCACATCCAGCTGTCATTGTAGATAGGGTCTTTCCAGGTTTCCTCAGACACCCTGAAGGAATTGTAAAGAATTTCCCTGTTTTTTGGTTTTGCTTTTGAAATTCCTTTTTATAGTGGGTTTGAGCTGATTCTCGCTGCCATGTTTATGCCACTCTAGACACACTTGATTCCCTTATGGAGACATATCAATACATAGGTTTTAAAATTCTTACTAGTCAGATATATTCCTCTGTGGGAAATATGGGGTTTTGAGTCTCTTTCACTAAGGAAGGTGTCGGTCTTGTCAATTCCAAAGTTGGTTTTTGAAACGGTCCCTGTGCTTATATCAAACTCTGGTTTTATGCATCACCCCACCTCTCCTTCCCCTTTATGCAGGCATAAGAGTGTTTTCTAAATGTGAGACTCTGTTCTCTTTCCTAACTCAGTTCACGTGTAGCCATGTTTACAGGATCTTCATAAGTGATATCTTATGATAAGTTTCTTTTTCTGTGTGACTTATTTCACTTAGAATCATCGTACCTGAATCCACTCACTTTGCTGCTACTGGTCTTATGACATTGATTTCATGGCTGAGGGATATTCCATCGTACGTAAGTACCACAATGTTTTGAACCATTTTTATATTTCCTGGGATATTTAAGGTGTACCCAAGTTGAGGTTCTTGTAGCCAGTGCAGCCCTAAATTTAGAGGTGGCTCTTTCTTATTGATTTTCAGTTTTCCCCTGGTATATTCCCTAGACTGGAAGTGGCCTTGGCTCTGTAGCTCTGTTGTTTACTTGTTTTAGGGAACACAATGCACTCCTCCAGTGAGGCAGTTGGCAATTTACATCCCGCCCATCAGCATAACAAGGCTCCCTGTTCTCCAGGGCCTGTCTTGCCTTTCTGGTTTTTACACATTTTGTGGATGTCCCTTTTGACCGGTGGGAAGTGATACTTCTTTGTAGTGCAGATTTGCATTGCCTGCTTGCTTGCTTGGCCAAAAAGGGCGTATGCGTTTTCTCCTGAATATATTCAGGAGAAAACGCATACGCCCTTTTTGGCCAAGTGCACCATTGTCCAAGTTGTGCCCCTCTTCCTGTGCTTTACAGGCGATTCCAAGGTACCTCTTGAAATCTGTTTCCTGCTATTTTGCCTCGCTTTCAAGTCCGCCTCGTTGACTTCCCTCAACAGATTTTTGGACGATAGTTGTCCTTTATCACTCTGCCAGTTTGTGAATTGCTGTGCCCCTGAGCTCCATTTCTCAACTCGTTTTTTGTGAGCTGAACGCAAGTCCAAAATTTTGGATCATGTCCTATACTGGTTCCCGGTGGGTGGCTGAGACTTTGGTTAATTCTTCTTCCTGCCGGGAAATTAGAGTGACATGTGCCCATCCAAATGCCTAACAGCTACTCTCTCATGGATTCTCCCTCGTCCCTTCCATCCTCTGCCAAATTGGGAACCTGTGCAAACCAGGAGGTTAAAGGGCCTGTCTCTCCAAGTTGGGAGATTGATAGTAAGGCAGTTGGAAAGTCAAACTGGAGCACCAGGAGAGGGACTATTCATTGAGTTTTAGAAATCTTTCGTATTCACAGTGTGTACATTCTCTAGGTTTCCTGTACATGTTATAGCTGTAGTAATATTCCCTTGAACCTGGAGAGTTGGGACCCATGGAATGGGGGCCATGCATTATTGCTTGAAAGGGTCTGCATTTGCTCACCCAATCTCACCAATCCTCTCAGTCCCAAGTGTCCAGCCTTATGCCACATCCAGCTGTCATTGTAGATAGGGTCTTTCCAGGTTTCCTCAGACACCCTGAAGGAATTGTAAAGAATTTCCCTGTTTTTTGGTTTTGCTTTTGAAATTCCTTTTTATAGTGGGTTTGAGGTGATTCTCGCTGCCATGTTTATGCCACTCTAGACACACTTGATTCCCTTATGGAGTCATATCAATACATATGTTTTAAGATTCTTACTAGTCAGATATATTCCTCTGAGGGAAATATGGGGTTTTGAGTCTCTTTCACTGAGGAAGGTGTAGGTCTTGTCTATTCCAAAGTTGGTTTTCGGAACGGTCCCTGTGCTTATATCAAACTCTGGTTTTATGCATCACCCCACCTCTCCATCCCCTTTATGCAGGCATAAGAGTGTTTTCTAAATGTGAGACTCTGTTCTCTTTCCTAACTCAGTTCACGTGTAGCCATGTTTACAGGATCTTCATAAGTGATATCTTATGATAAGTTTCTTTTTCTGTGTGACTTATTTCACTTAGAATCATCGTACCTGAATCCACTCCCTTTGCTTCTACTGGTCTTATGACATTGATTTCATGGCTGAGGGATATTCCATCGTACGTAAGTACCACAATGTTTTGAACCATTTTTATATTTCCTGGGATATTTAAGGTGTACCCAAGTTGAGGTTCTTGTAGTCAGTGCAGCCCTAAATTTGGAGGTGGCTCTTTCTTATTGATTTTCAGTTTTCCCAAGGTATATTCCCTAGACTGGAAGTGGCCTTGGCTCTGTAACTCTGTTGTTTACTTGTTTTAGGGAACACAATGCACTCCTCCAGTGAGGCAGTTGGCAGTTTACATCCCGCCCATCAGCATAACAAGGCTCCCAGTTCTCCAGGGCCTGTCTTGCCTTTCTGGTTTTTACACATTTTGTGGATGTCCCTTTTGACCGGTGGGAAGTGATACTTCTTTGTAGTGCAGATTTGCATTGCCCGCTTGCTTGCTTGGCCAAAAAGGGCGTATGCGTTTTCTCCTGAATATATTCAGGAGAAAACGCATACGCCCTTTTTGGCCAAGTGCACCATTGTCCAAGTTGTGCCCCTCTTCCTGTGCTTTACAGGCGATTCCAAGGTACCTCTTGAAATCTGTTTCCTGCTATTTTGCCTCGCTTTCAAGTCCGCCTCGTTGACTTCCCTCAACAGATTTTTGGACGATAGTTGTCCTTTATCACTCTGCCAGTTTGTGAATTGCTGTGCCCCTGAGCTCCATTTCTCAACTCGTTTTTTGTGAGCTGAACGCAAGTCCAAAATTTTGGATGATGTCCTATACTGGTTCCCGGTGGGTCGCTGAGACTTTGGTTAATTCTTCTTCCTGCCGGGAAATTAGAGTGACATGTGCCCGTCCAAATGCCTAACAGCTACTCTCTCATGGGTTCTCCCTCGTCCCTTCCATCCTCTGCCAAATTGGTAACCTGTGCAAACCAGGAGGTTAAAGGGCCTGTCTCTCCAAGTTGGGAGATTGATAGTAAGGCAGTTGGAAAGTCAAACTGGAGCACCAGGAGAGGGACTATTTGTTGAGTTTTAGAAACCTTTCGTATTCACAGTGTGTCCATTCTCTAGGTTTCCTGTACATGTTATAGCTGTAGTAATATTCCCTTGAACCTGGAGAGTTGGGACCCATGGAATGGGGGCCATGCATTATTGCTTGAAAGGGTCTGCATTTGCTCACCCAATCTCACCAATCCTCTCAGTCCCAAGTGTCCAGCCTTATGCCACATCCAGCTGTCATTGTAGATAGGGTCTTTCCAGGTTTCCTCAGACACCCTGAAGGAATTGTAAAGAATTTCCCTGTTTTTTGGTTTTGCTTTTGAAATTCCTTTTTATAGTGGGTTTGAGCTGATTCTCGCTGCCATGGTTATGCCACTCTAGACACACTTGATTCCCTTATGGAGACATATCAATACATAGGTTTTAAGATTCTTACTAGTCAGATATATTCCTCTGTGGGAAATATGGGGTTTTGAGTCTCTTTCACTGAGGAAGGTGTAGGTCTTGTCTATTCCAAAGTTGGTTTTTGAAACGGTCCCTGTGCTTATATCAAACTCTGGTTTTATGCATCACCCCACCTCTCCTTCCCCTTTATGCAGGCATAAGAGTGTTTTCTAAATGTGAGACTCTGTTCTCTTTCCTAACTCAGTTCACGTGTAGCCATGTTTACAGGATCTTCATAAGTGATATCTTATGATAAGTTTCTTTTTCTGTGTGACTTATTTCACTTAGAATCATCGTACCTGAATCCACTCACTTTGCTGCTACTGGTCTTATGACATTGATTTCATGGCTGAGGGATATTCCATCGTACGTAAGTACCACAATGTTTTGAACCATTTTTATATTTCCTGGGATATTTAAGGTTTATCCAAGTTGAGGTTCTTGTAGTCAGTGCAGCCCTAAATTTGGAGGTGGCTCTTTCTTATTGATTTTCAGTTTTCCCAAGGTATATTCCCTAGACTGGAAGTGGCCTTGGCTCTGTAGCTCTGTTGTTTACTTGTTTTAGGGAACACAATGCACTCCTCCAGTGAGGCAGTTGGCAATTTACATCCCGCCCATCAGCATAACAAGGCTCCCAGTTCTCCAGGGCCTGTCTTGCCTTTCTGGTTTTTA
Source organism: Mesoplodon densirostris (assembly GCF_025265405.1). Taxonomy (NCBI): domain Eukaryota; kingdom Metazoa; phylum Chordata; class Mammalia; order Artiodactyla; family Ziphiidae; genus Mesoplodon; species Mesoplodon densirostris. Next base: position 556,376 of record NW_026778227.1, on the reverse strand, counting down.
CACATTTTGTGGATGTCCCTTTTGACCGGTGGGAAGTGATACTTCTTTGTAGTGCAGATTTGCATTGCCCGCTTGCTTGCTTGGCCAAAAAGGGCGTATGCGTTTTCTCCTGAATATATTCAGGAGAAAATGCATACGCCCTTTTTGGCCAAGTGCACCATTGTCCAAGTTGTGCCACTCTTCCTGTGCTTTACAGGCGATTCCAACGTACCTCTTGAAATCTGTTTCCTGCTATTTTGCCTCGCTTTCAAGTCCGCCTCGTTGACTTCCCTCAACAGATTTTTGGACGATAGTTGTCCTTTATCACTCTGCCAGTTTGTGAATTGCTGTGCCCCTGAGCTCCATTTCTCAACTCGTTTTTTGTGAGCTGAACGCAAGTCCAAAATTTTGGATCATGTCCTATACTGGTTCCCGGTGGGTGGCTGAGACTTTGGTTAATTCTTCTTCCTGCCGGGAAATTAGAGTGACATGTGCCCGTCCAAATGCCTAACAGCTACTCTCTCATGGGTTCTCCCTCGTCCCTTCCATCCTCTGCCAAATTGGGAACCTGTGCAAACCAGGAGGTTAAAGGGCCTGCCTCTCCAAGTTGGGAGATTGATAGTAAGGCAGTTGGAAAGTCAAACTGGAGCACCAGGAGAGGGACTATTCGTTGAGTTTTAGAAGCCTTTCGTATTCACAGTGTGTACATCCTCTTGGTCTCCTGTACATGTTATAGCTGTAGTAATATTCCCTTGAACCTGGAGAGTTGGGACCCATGGAATGGGGGCCATGCATTATTGCTTGAAAGGGTCTGCATTTGCTCACCCAATCTCACCAATCCTCTCAGTCCCAAGTGTCCAGCCTTATGCCACATCCAGCTGTCATTGTAGATAGGGTCTTTCCAGGTTTCCTCAGACACCCTGAAGGAATTGTAAAGAATTTCCCTGTTTTTTGGTTTTGCTTTTGAAATTCATTTTTATAGTGGCTTTGAGCTGATTCTCGCTGCCATGTTTATGCCACTCTAGACACACTTGATTCCCTTATGGAGACATATCAATACATAGGTTTTAAGATTCTTACTAGTCAGATATATTCCTCTGCGGGAAATATGGGGTTTTGAGTCTCTTTCACTGAGGAAGGTGTCGGTCTTGTCTATTCCAAAGTTGGTTTTTGGAACGATCCCTGTGCTTATATCAAACTCTGGTTTTATGCATCACCCCACCTCTCCTTCCCCTTTATTCAGGCATAAGAGTGTTTTCTAAATGTGAGACTCTGTTCTCTTTCCTAACTCAGTTCATGTGTAGCCATGTTTACAGGATCTTCATAAGTGATATCTTATGATAAGTTTCTTTTTCTGTGTGACTTATTTGACTTAGAATCATCGTACCTGAATACACTCATTTTGCTGCTACTGGTCTTATGACATTCATTTCATGGCTGAGGGATATTCCATCGTATGTAAGTACCACAATTTTTTGAACCATTTTTATATTTCCTGGGATATTTAAGGTGTACCCAAGTTGACGTTCTTGTAAGCAATTCAGCCCTAAATTTTGGTGTGGCTCTGTCTTATTGATTTTCAGTTTTCCCAAGGTATATTCCCTAGACTGGAGGCGCCCTTGGCTCTGTAGCTCTGTTGTTTACTTGTTTTAGGGAACACAATGCACTCCTCCAGTGAGGCAGTTGGCAATTTACATCCTGCCCATCAGCATAACAAGGCTCCCTGTTCTCCAGGGCCTGTCTTGCCTTTCTGGTTTTTACACATTTTGTGGATGTCCCTTTTGACCAGTGGGAAGTGATACTTCTTTGTAGTGCAGATTTGCATTGCCTGCTTGCTTGCTTGGCCAAAAAGGGTGTATGCGTTTTCTCCTGAATATATTCAGGAGAATACGCATACGGCCTTTTTGGCCAAGTGCATCAGTGTCAAAGTTGTGCCCCTCTTCCTGTGCTTTCAATGTGATTGCAACGTACCTCTTGAAATCTGTTTCCTGCTATTTTGCCTCGCTTTCAAGTCCGCCTCGTTGACTTCCCTCAACAGACTTTTGGACGATAGTTGTCCTTTATCACTCTGCCAGTTTGTGAATTGCTGTGCCCCTGAGCTCCATTTCTCAACTCGTTTTTTGTGAGCTGAACGCAAGTCCAAAATTTTGGATCATGTACTATACTGGTTCCCGGTGGGTGGCTGAGACTTTGGTTAATTCTTCTTCCTGCCGGGAAATTAGAGTGACATGTGCCCATCCAAATGCCTAACAGCTACTCTCTCATGGGTTCTCCCTCGTCCCTTCCATCCTCTGCCAAATTGGGAACCTGTGCAAACCAGGAGGTTAAAGGGCCTGTCTCTCCAAGTTGGGAGATTGATAGTAAGGCAGTTGGAAAGTCAAACTGGAGCACCAGGAGAGGGACTATTCGTTGAGTTTTAGAAACCTTTCGTATTCACAGTGTGTCCATTCTCTAGATTTCCTGTACATGTTATAGCTGTAGTAATATTCCCTTGAACCTGGAGAGTTGGGACCCATGGAATGGGGGCCATGCATTATTGCTTGAAAGGGTCTGCATTTGCTCACCCAATCTCACCAATCCTCTCATTCCCAAGTGTCCAGCCTTATGCCACATCCAGCTGTCATTGTAGATAGGGTCTTTCCAGGTTTCCTCAGACACCCTGAAGGAATTGTAAAGAATTTCCCTGTTTTTTGGTTTTGCTTTTGAAATTCCTTTTTATAGTGGGTTTGAGCTGATTCTCGCTGCCATGTTTATGCCACTCTCGACACACTTGATTCCCTTATGGAGTCATATCAATACATAGGTTTTAAGATTCTTACTAGTCAGATATATTCCTCTGCGGGAAATATGGGGTTTTGAGTCTCTTTCACTGAGGAAGGTGTAGGTCTTGTCTATTCCAAAGTTGGTTTTTGGAACGGTCCCTGTGCTTATATCAAACTCTGGTTTTATGCATCATCCCACCTCTCCATCCCCTTTATGCAGGCATAAGAGTGTTTTCTAAATGTGAGACTCTGTTCTCTTTCCTAACTCAGTTCACGTGTAGCCATGTTTACAGGATCTTCATAAGTGATATCTTATGATAAGTTTCTTTTTCTGTGTGACTTATTTCACTTAGAATCATCGTACCTAAATCCACTCACTTTTCTGCTACTGGTCTTATGACATTGATTTCATGGCTGAGGGATATTCCATCGTACGTAAGTACCACAATGTTTTGAACCATTTTTATATTTCCTGGGATATTTAAGGTGTACCCAAGTTGAGGTTCTTGTAGTCAGTGCAGCCCTAAATTTGGAGGTGGCTCTTTCTTATTGATTTTCAGTTTTCCCAAGGTATATTCCCTAGACTGGAAGTGGCCTTGGCTCTGTAGCTCTGTTGTTTACTTGTTTTAGGGAACACAATGCACTCCTCCAGTGAGGCAGTTGGCAATTTACATCCCGCCCATCAGCATAACAAGGCTCCCAGTTCTCCAGGGCCTGTCTTGCCTTTCTGGTTTTTACACATTTTGTGGATGTCCCTTTTGACCGGTGGGAAGTGATACTTCTTTGTAGTGCAGATTTGCATTGCCTGCTTGCTTGCTTGGCCAAAAAGGGCGTATGCGTTTTCTCCTGAATATATTCAGGAGAAAACGCATACGCCCTTTTTGGCCAAGTGCACCATTGTCCAAGTTGTGCCCCTCTTCCTGTGCTTTACAGGCGATTCCAAGGTACCTCTTGAAATCTGTTTCCTGCTATTTTGCCTCGCTTTCAAGTCCGCCTCGTTGACTTCCCTCAACAGATTTTTGGACGATAGTTGTCCTTTATCACTCTGCCAGTTTGTGAATTGCTGTGCCCCTGAGCTCCATTTCTCAACTCGTTTTTTGTGAGCTGAACGCAAGTCCAAAATTTTGGATCATGTCCTATACTGGTTCCCGGTGGGTGGCTGAGACTTTGGTTAATTCTTCTTCCTGCCGGGAAATTAGAGTGACATGTGCCCATCCAAATGCCTAACAGCTACTCTCTCATGGGTTCTCCCTCGTCCCTTCCATCCTCTGCCAAATTGGGAACCTGTGCAAACCAGGAGGTTAAAGGGCCTGTCTCTCCAAATTGGGAGATTGATAGTAAGGCAGTTGGAAAGTCAAACTGGAGCACCAGGAGAGGGACTATTCATTGAGTTTTAGAAATCTTTCGTATTCACAGTGTGTACATTCTCTAGGTTTCCTGTACATGTTATAGCTGTAGTAATATTCCCTTGAACCTGGAGAGTTGGGACCCATGGAATGGGGGCCATGCATTATTGCTTGAAAGGGTCTGCATTTGCTCACCCAATCTCACCAATCCTCTCAGTCCCAAGTGTCCAGCCTTATGCCACATCCAGCTGTCATTGTAGATAGGGTCTTTCCAGGTTTCCTCAGACACCCTGAAGGAATTGTAAAGAATTTCCCTGTTTTTTGGTTTTGCTTTTGAAATTCCTTTTTATAGTGGGTTTGAGGTGATTCTCGCTGCCATGTTTATGCCACTCTAGACACACTTGATTCCCTTATGGAGTCATATCAATACATATGTTTTAAGATTCTTACTAGTCAGATATATTCCTCTGAGGGAAATATGGGGTTTTGAGTCTCTTTCACTGAGGAAGGTGTAGGTCTTGTCTATTCCAAAGTTGGTTTTCGGAACGGTCCCTGTGCTTATATCAAACTCTGGTTTTATGCATCACCCCACCTCTCCATCCCCTTTATGCAGGCATAAGAGTGTTTTCTAAATGTGAGACTCTGTTCTCTTTCCTAACTCAGTTCACGTGTAGCCATGTTTACAGGATCTTCATAAGTGATATCTTATGATAAGTTTCTTTTTCTGTGTGACTTATTTCACTTAGAATCATCGTACCTGAATCCACTCCCTTTGCTTCTACTGGTCTTATGACATTGATTTCATGGCTGAGGGATATTCCATCGTACGTAAGTACCACAATGTTTTGAACCATTTTTATATTTCCTGGGATATTTAAGGTGTACCCAAGTTGAGGTTCTTGTAGTCAGTGCAGCCCTAAATTTGGAGGTGGCTCTTTCTTATTGATTTTCAGTTTTCCCAAGGTATATTCCCTAGACTGTAAGTGGCCTTGGCTCTGTAGCTTTGTTGTTTACTTGTTTTAGGGAACACAATGCACTCCTCCAGTGAGGCAGTTGGCAGTTTACATCCCGCCCATCAGCATAACAAGGCTCCCAGTTCTCCAGGGCCTGTCTTGCCTTTCTGGTTTTTACACATTTTGTGGATGTCCCTTTTGACCGGTGGGAAGTGATACTTCTTTGTAGTGCAGATTTGCATTGCCCGCTTGCTTGCTTGGCCAAAAAGGGCGTATGCGTTTTCTCCTGAATATATTCAGGAGAAAACGCATACGCCCTTTTTGGCCAAGTGCACCATTGTCCAAGTTGTGCCCCTCTTCCTGTGCTTTACAGGCGATTCCAAGGTACCTCTTGAAATCTGTTTCCTGCTATTTTGCCTCGCTTTCAAGTCCGCCTCGTTGACTTCCCTCAACAGATTTTTGGACGATAGTTGTCCTTTATCACTCTGCCAGTTTGTGAATTGCTGTGCCCCTGAGCTCCATTTCTCAACTCGTTTTTTGTGAGCTGAACGCAAGTCCAAAATTTTGGATCATGTCCTATACTGGTTCCCGGTGGGTGGCTGAGACTTTGGTTAATTCTTCTTCCTGCCGGGAAATTAGAGTGACATGTGCCCGTCCAAATGCCTAACAGCTACTCTCTCATGGGTTCTCCCTCGTCCCTTCCATCCTCTGCCAAATTGGTAACCTGTGCAAACCAGGAGGTTAAAGGGCCTGTCTCTCCAAGTTGGGAGATTGATAGTAAGGCAGTTGGAAAGTCAAACTGGAGCACCAGGAGAGGGACTATTTGTTGAGTTTTAGAAACCTTTCGTATTCACAGTGTGTCCATTCTCTAGGTTTCCTGTACATGTTATAGCTGTAGTAATATTCCCTTGAACCTGGAGAGTTGGGACCCATGGAATGGGGGCCATGCATTATTGCTTGAAAGGGTCTGCATTTGCTCACCCAATCTCACCAATCCTCTCAGTCCCAAGTGTCCAGCCTTATGCCACATCCAGCTGTCATTGTAGATAGGGTCTTTCCAGGTTTCCTCAGACACCCTGAAGGAATTGTAAAGAATTTCCCTGTTTTTTGGTTTTGCTTTTGAAATTCCTTTTTATAGTGGGTTTGAGCTGATTCTCGCTGCCATGGTTATGCCACTCTAGACACACTTGATTCCCTTATGGAGACATATCAATACATAGGTTTTAAGATTCTTACTAGTCAGATATATTCCTCTGTGGGAAATATGGGGTTTTGAGTCTCTTTCACTGAGGAAGGTGTAGGTCTTGTCTATTCCAAAGTTGGTTTTTGAAACGGTCCCTGTGCTTATATCAAACTCTGGTTTTATGCATCACCCCACCTCTCCTTCCCCTTTATGCAGGCATAAGAGTGTTTTCTAAATGTGAGACTCTGTTCTCTTTCCTAACTCAGTTCACGTGTAGCCATGTTTACAGGATCTTCATAAGTGATATCTTATGATAAGTTTCTTTTTCTGTGTGACTTATTTCACTTAGAATCATCGTACCTGAATCCACTCACTTTGCTGCTACTGGTCTTATGACATTGATTTCATGGCTGAGGGATATTCCATCGTACGTAAGTACCACAATGTTTTGAACCATTTTTATATTTCCTGGGATATTTAAGGTTTATCCAAGTTGAGGTTCTTGTAGTCAGTGCAGCCCTAAATTTGGAGGTGGCTCTTTCTTATTGATTTTCAGTTTTCCCAAGGTATATTCCCTAGACTGGAAGTGGCCTTGGCTCTGTAGCTCTGTTGTTTACTTGTTTTAGGGAACACAATGCACTCCTCCAGTGAGGCAGTTGGCAATTTACATCCCGCCCATCAGCATAACAAGGCTCCCAGTTCTCCAGGGCCTGTCTTGCCTTTCTGGTTTTTACACATTTTGTGGATGTCCCTTTTGACCGGTGGGAAGTGATACTTCTTTGTAGTGCAGATTTGCATTGCCCGCTTGCTTGCTTGGCCAAAAAGGGCGTATGCGTTTTCTCCTGAATATATTCAGGAGAAAATGCATACGCCCTTTTTGGCCAAGTGCACCATTGTCCAAGTTGTGCCACTCTTCCTGTGCTTTACAGGCGATTCCAACGTACCTCTTGAAATCTGTTTCCTGCTATTTTGCCTCGCTTTCAAGTCCGCCTCGTTGACTTCCCTCAACAGATTTTTGGACGATAGTTGTCCTTTATCACTCTGCCAGTTTGTGAATTGCTGTGCCCCTGAGCTCCATTTCTCAACTCGTTTTTTGTGAGCTGAACGCAAGTCCAAAATTTTGGATCATGTCCTATACTGGTTCCCGGTGGGTGGCTGAGACTTTGGTTAATTCTTCTTCCTGCCGGGAAATTAGAGTGACATGTGCCCGTCCAAATGCCTAACAGCTACTCTCTCATGGGTTCTCCCTCGTCCCTTCCATCCTCTGCCAAATTGGGAACCTGTGCAAACCAGGAGGTTAAAGGGCCTGTCTCTCCAAGTTGGGAGATTGATAGTAAGGCAGTTGGAAAGTCAAACTGGAGCACCAGGAGAGGGACTATTCGTTGAGTTTTAGAAGCCTTTCGTATTCACAGTGTGTACATCCTCTTGGTCTCCTGTACATGTTATAGCTGTAGTAATATTCCCTTGAACCTGGAGAGTTGGGACCCATGGAATGGGGGCCATGCATTATTGCTTGAAAGGGTCTGCATTTGCTCACCCAATCTCACCAATCCTCTCAGTCCCAAGTGTCCAGCCTTATGCCACATCCAGCTGTCATTGTAGATAGGGTCTTTCCAGGTTTCCTCAGACACCCTGAAGGAATTGTAAAGAATTTCCCTGTTTTTTGGTTTTGCTTTTGAAATTCATTTTTATAGTGGCTTTGAGCTGATTCTCGCTGCCATGTTTATGCCACTCTAGACACACTTGATTCCCTTATGGAGACATATCAATACATAGGTTTTAAGATTCTTACTAGTCAGATATATTCCTCTGCGGGAAATATGGGGTTTTGAGTCTCTTTCACTGAGGAAGGTGTCGGTCTTGTCTATTCCAAAGTTGGTTTTTGGAACGATCCCTGTGCTTATATCAAACTCTGGTTTTATGCATCACCCCACCTCTCCTTCCCCTTTATTCAGGCATAAGAGTGTTTTCTAAATGTGAGACTCTGTTCTCTTTCCTAACTCAGTTCATGTGTAGCCATGTTTACAGGATCTTCATAAGTGATATCTTATGATAAGTTTCTTTTTCTGTGTGACTTATTTGACTTAGAATCATCGTACCTGAATACACTCATTTTGCTGCTACTGGTCTTATGACATTCATTTCATGGCTGAGGGATATTCCATCGTATGTAAGTACCACAATTTTTTGAACCATTTTTATATTTCCTGGGATATTTAAGGTGTACCCAAGTTGACGTTCTTGTAAGCAATTCAGCCCTAAATTTTGGTGTGGCTCTGTCTTATTGATTTTCAGTTTTCCCAAGGTATATTCCCTAGACTGGAGGCGCCCTTGGCTCTGTAGCTCTGTTGTTTACTTGTTTTAGGGAACACAATGCACTCCTCCAGTGAGGCAGTTGGCAATTTACATCCTGCCCATCAGCATAACAAGGCTCCCTGTTCTCCAGGGCCTGTCTTGCCTTTCTGGTTTTTACACATTTTGTGGATGTCCCTTTTGACCAGTGGGAAGTGATACTTCTTTGTAGTGCAGATTTGCATTGCCTGCTTGCTTGCTTGGCCAAAAAGGGTGTATGCGTTTTCTCCTGAATATATTCAGGAGAATACGCATACGGCCTTTTTGGCCAAGTGCATCAGTGTCAAAGTTGTGCCCCTCTTCCTGTGCTTTCAATGTGATTGCAACGTACCTCTTGAAATCTGTTTCCTGCTATTTTGCCTCGCTTTCAAGTCCGCCTCGTTGACTTCCCTCAACAGACTTTTGGACGATAGTTGTCCTTTATCACTCTGCCAGTTTGTGAATTGCTGTGCCCCTGAGCTCCATTTCTCAACTCGTTTTTTGTGAGCTGAACGCAAGTCCAAAATTTTGGATCATGTACTATACTGGTTCCCGGTGGGTGGCTGAGACTTTGGTTAATTCTTCTTCCTGCCGGGAAATTAGAGTGACATGTGCCCATCCAAATGCCTAACAGCTACTCTCTCATGGGTTCTCCCTCGTCCCTTCCATCCTCTGCCAAATTGGGAACCTGTGCAAACCAGGAGGTTAAAGGGCCTGTCTCTCCAAGTTGGGAGATTGATAGTAAGGCAGTTGGAAAGTCAAACTGGAGCACCAGGAGAGGGACTATTCGTTGAGTTTTAGAAACCTTTCGTATTCACAGTGTGTCCATTCTCTAGATTTCCTGTACATGTTATAGCTGTAGTAATATTCCCTTGAACCTGGAGAGTTGGGACCCATGGAATGGGGGCCATGCATTATTGCTTGAAAGGGTCTGCATTTGCTCACCCAATCTCACCAATCCTCTCATTCCCAAGTGTGCAGCCTTATGCCACATCCAGCTGTCATTGTAGATAGGGTCTTTCCAGGTTTCCTCAGACACCCTGAAGGAATTGTAAAGAATTTCCCTGTTTTTTGGTTTTGCTTTTGAAATTCCTTTTTATAGTGGGTTTGAGCTGATTCTCGCTGCCATGTTTATGCCACTCTCGACACACTTGATTCCCTTATGGAGTCATATCAATACATAGGTTTTAAGATTCTTACTAGTCAGATATATTCCTCTGCGGGAAATATGGGGTTTTGAGTCTCTTTCACTGAGGAAGGTGTAGGTCTTGTCTATTCCAAAGTTGGTTTTTGGAACGGTCCCTGTGCTTATATCAAACTCTGGTTTTATGCATCATCCCACCTCTCCATCCCCTTTATGCAGGCATAAGAGTGTTTTCTAAATGTGAGACTCTGTTCTCTTTCCTAACTCAGTTCACGTGTAGCCATGTTTACAGGATCTTCATAAGTGATATCTTATGATAAGTTTCTTTTTCTGTGTGACTTATTTCACTTAGAATCATCGTACCTAAATCCACTCACTTTTCTGCTACTGGTCTTATGACATTGATTTCATGGCTGAGGGATATTCCATCGTACGTAAGTACCACAATGTTTTGAACCATTTTTATATTTCCTGGGATATTTAAGGTGTACCCAAGTTGAGGTTCTTGTAGTCAGTGCAGCCCTAAATTTGGAGGTGGCTCTTTCTTGTTGATTTTCAGTTTTCCCAAGGTATATTCCCTAGACTGGAAGTGGCCTTGGCTCTGTAGCTCTGTTGTTTACTTGTTTTAGGGAACACAATGCACTCCTCCAGTGAGGCAGTTGGCAATTTACATCCCGCCCATCAGCATAACAAGGCTCCCAGTTCTCCAGGGCCTGTCTTGCCTTTCTGGTTTTTACACATTTTGTGGATGTCCCTTTTGACCGGTGGGAAGTGATACTTCTTTGTAGTGCAGATTTGCATTGCCTGCTTGCTTGCTTGGCCAAAAAGGGCGTATGCGTTTTCTCCTGAATATATTCAGGAGAAAACGCATACGCCCTTTTTGGCCAAGTGCACCATTGTCCAAGTTGTGCCCCTCTTCCTGTGCTTTACAGGCGATTCCAAGGTACCTCTTGAAATCTGTTTCCTGCTATTTTGCCTCGCTTTCAAGTCCGCCTCGTTGACTTCCCTCAACAGATTTTTGGACGATAGTTGTCCTTTATCACTCTGCCAGTTTGTGAATTGCTGTGCCCCTGAGCTCCATTTCTCAACTCGTTTTTTGTGAGCTGAACGCAAGTCCAAAATTTTGGATCATGTCCTATACTGGTTCCCGGTGGGTGGCTGAGACTTTGGTTAATTCTTCTTCCTGCCGGGAAATTAGAGTGACATGTGCCCATCCAAATGCCTAACAGCTACTCTCTCATGGGTTCTCCCTCGTCCCTTCCATCCTCTGCCAAATTGGGAACCTGTGCAAACCAGGAGGTTAAAGGGCCTGTCTCTCCAAGTTGGGAGATTGATAGTAAGGCAGTTGGAAAGTCAAACTGGAGCACCAGGAGAGGGACTATTCATTGAGTTTTAGAAATCTTTCGTATTCACAGTGTGTACATTCTCTAGGTTTCCTGTACATGTTATAGCTGTAGTAATATTCCCTTGAACCTGGAGAGTTGGGACCCATGGAATGGGGGCCATGCATTATTGCTTGAAAGGGTCTGCATTTGCTCACCCAATCTCACCAATCCTCTCAGTCCCAAGTGTCCAGCCTTATGCCACATCCAGCTGTCATTGTAGATAGGGTCTTTCCAGGTTTCCTCAGACACCCTGAAGGAATTGTAAAGAATTTCCCTGTTTTTTGGTTTTGCTTTTGAAATTCCTTTTTATAGTGGGTTTGAGGTGATTCTCGCTGCCATGTTTATGCCACTCTAGACACACTTGATTCCCTTATGGAGTCATATCAATACATATGTTTTAAGATTCTTACTAGTCAGATATATTCCTCTGAGGGAAATATGGGGTTTTGAGTCTCTTTCACTGAGGAAGGTGTAGGTCTTGTCTATTCCAAAGTTGGTTTTCGGAACGGTCCCTGTGCTTATATCAAACTCTGGTTTTATGCATCACCCCACCTCTCCATCCCCTTTATGCAGGCATAAGAGTGTTTTCTAAATGTGAGACTCTGTTCTCTTTCCTAACTCAGTTCACGTGTAGCCATGTTTACAGGATCTTCATAAGTGATATCTTATGATAAGTTTCTTTTTCTGTGTGACTTATTTCACTTAGAATCATCGTACCTGACTCCACTCCCTTTGCTTCTACTGGTCTTATGACATTGATTTCATGGCTGAGGGATATTCCATCGTACGTAAGTACCACAATGTTTTGAACCATTTTTATATTTCCTGGGATATTTAAGGTGTACCCAAGTTGAGGTTCTTGTAGTCAGTGCAGCCCTAAATTTGGAGGTGGCTCTTTCTTATTGATTTTCAGTTTTCCCAAGGTATATTCCCTAGACTGGAAGTGGCCTTGGCTCTGTAGCTCTGTTGTTTACTTGTTTTAGGGAACACAATGCACTCCTCCAGTGAGGCAGTTGGCAGTTTACATCCCGCCCATCAGCATAACAAGGCTGCCAGTTCTCCAGGGCCTGTCTTGCCTTTCTGGTTTTTACACATTTTGTGGATGTCCCTTTTGACCGGTGGGAAGTGATACTTCTTTGTAGTGCAGATTTGCATTGCCCGCTTGCTTGCTTGGCCAAAAAGGGCGTATGCGTTTTCTCCTGAATATATTCAGGAGAAAACGCATACGCCCTTTTTGGCCAAGTGCACCATTGTCCAAGTTGTGCCCCTCTTCCTGTGCTTTACAGGCGATTCCAAGGTACCTCTTGAAATCTGTTTCCTGCTATTTTGCCTCGCTTTCAAGTCCGCCTCGTTGACTTCCCTCAACAGATTTTTGGACGATAGTTGTCCTTTATCACTCTGCCAGTTTGTGAATTGCTGTGCCCCTGAGCTCCATTTCTCAACTCGTTTTTTGTGAGCTGAACGCAAGTCCAAAATTTTGGATCATGTCCTATACTGGTTCCCGGTGGGTGGCTGAGACTTTGGTTAATTCTTCTTCCTGCCGGGAAATTAGAGTGACATGTGCCCGTCCAAATGCCTAACAGCTACTCTCTCATGGGTTCTCCCTCGTCCCTTCCATCCTCTGCCAAATTGGGAACCTGTGCAAACCAGGAGGTTAAAGGGCCTGTCTCTCCAAGTTGGGAGATTGATAGTAAGGCAGTTGGAAAGTCAAACTGGAGCACCAGGAGAGGGACTATTCATTGAGTTTTAGAAATCTTTCGTATTCACAGTGTGTACATTCTCTAGGTTTCCTGTACATGTTATAGCTGTAGTAATATTCCCTTGAACCTGGAGAGTTGGGACCCATGGAATGGGGGCCATGCATTATTGCTTGAAAGGGTCTGCATTTGCTCACCCAATCTCACCAATCCTCTCAGTCCCAAGTGTCCAGCCTTATGCCACATCCAGCTGTCATTGTAGATAGGGTCTTTCCAGGTTTCCTCAGACACCCTGAAGGAATTGTAAAGAATTTCCCTGTTTTTTGGTTTTGCTTTTGAAATTCCTTTTTATAGTGGGTTTGAGCTGATTCTCGCTGCCATGTTTATGCCACTCTAGACACACTTGATTCCCTTATGGAGTCATATCAATACATATGTTTTAAGATTCTTACTAGTCAGATATATTCCTCTGCGGGAAATATGGGGTTTTGAGTCTCTTTCCCTGAGGAAGGTGTAGGTCTTGTCTATTCCAAAGTTGGTTTTCGGAACGGTCCCTGTGCTTATATCAAACTCTGGTTTTATGCATCACCCCACCTCTCCATCCCCTTTATGCAGGCATAAGAGTGTTTTCTAAATGTGAGACTCTGTTCTCTTTCCTAACTCAGTTCACGTGTAGCCATGTTTACAGGATCTTCATAAGTGATATCTTATGATAAGTTTCTTTTTCTGTGTGACTTATTTCACTTAGAATCATCGTACCTGAATCCACTCCCTTTGCTTCTACTGGTCTTATGACATTGATTTCATGGCTGAGGGATATTCCATCGTACGTAAGTACCACAATGTTTTGAACCATTTTTATATTTCCTGGGATATTTAAGGTGTACCCAAGTTGAGGTTCTTGTAGTCAGTGCAGCCCTAAATTTGGAGGTGGCTCTTTCTTATTGATTTTCAGTTTTCCCAAGGTATATTCCCTAGACTGGAAGTGGCCTTGGCTCTGTAGCTCTGTTGTTTACTTGTTTTAGGGAACACAATGCACTCCTCCAGTGAGGCAGTTGGCAGTTTACATCCCGCCCATCAGCATAACAAGGCTCCCAGTTCTCCAGGGCCTGTCTTGCCTTTCTGGTTTTTACACATTTTGTGGATGTCCCTTTTGACCGGTGGGAAGTGATACTTCTTTGTAGTGCAGATTTGCATTGCCCGCTTGCTTGCTTGGCCAAAAAGGGCGTATGCGTTTTCTCCTGAATATATTCAGGAGAAAACGCATACGCCCTTTTTGGCCAAGTGCACCATTGTCCAAGTTGTGCCCCTCTTCCTGTGCTTTACAGGCGATTCCAAGGTACCTCTTGAAATCTGTTTCCTGCTATTTTGCCTCGCTTTCAAGTCCGCCTCGTTGACTTCCCTCAACAGATTTTTGGACGATAGTTGTCCTTTATCACTCTGCCAGTTTGTGAATTGCTGTGCCCCTGAGCTCCATTTCTCAACTCGTTTTTTGTGAGCTGAACGCAAGTCCAAAATTTTGGATCATGTCCTATACTGGTTCCCGGTGGGTGGCTGAGACTTTGGTTAATTCTTCTTCCTGCCGGGAAATTAGAGTGACATGTGCCCGTCCAAATGCCTAACAGCTACTCTCTCATGGGTTCTCCCTCGTCCCTTCCATCCTCTGCCAAATTGGTAACCTGTGCAAACCAGGAGGTTAAAGGGCCTGTCTCTCCAAGTTGGGAGATTGATAGTAAGGCAGTTGGAAAGTCAAACTGGAGCACCAGGAGAGGGACTATTTGTTGAGTTTTAGAAACCTTTCGTATTCACAGTGTGTCCATTCTCTAGGTTTCCTGTACATGTTATAGCTGTAGTAATATTCCCTTGAACCTGGAGAGTTGGGACCCATGGAATGGGGGCCATGCATTATTGCTTGAAAGGGTCTGCATTTGCTCACCCAATCTCACCAATCCTCTCAGTCCCAAGTGTCCAGCCTTATGCCACATCCAGCTGTCATTGTAGATAGGGTCTTTCCAGGTTTCCTCAGACACCCTGAAGGAATTGTAAAGAATTTCCCTGTTTTTTGGTTTTGCTTTTGAAATTCCTTTTTATAGTGGGTTTGAGCTGATTCTCGCTGCCATGGTTATGCCACTCTAGACACACTTGATTCCCTTATGGAGACATATCAATACATAGGTTTTAAGATTCTTACTAGTCAGATATATTCCTCTGTGGGAAATATGGGGTTTTGAGTCTCTTTCACTGAGGAAGGTGTAGGTCTTGTCTATTCCAAAGTTGGTTTTTGAAACGGTCCCTGTGCTTATATCAAACTCTGGTTTTATGCATCACCCCACCTCTCCTTCCCCTTTATGCAGGCATAAGAGTGTTTTCTAAATGTGAGACTCTGTTCTCTTTCCTAACTCAGTTCACGTGTAGCCATGTTTACAGGATCTTCATAAGTGATATCTTATGATAAGTTTCTTTTTCTGTGTGACTTATTTCACTTAGAATCATCGTACCTGAATCCACTCACTTTGCTGCTACTGGTCTTATGACATTGATTTCATGGCTGTGGGATATTCCATCGTACGTAAGTACCACAATGTTTTGAACCATTTTTATATTTCCTGGGATATTTAAGGTTTATCCAAGTTGAGGTTCTTGTAGTCAGTGCAGCCCTAAATTTGGAGGTGGCTCTTTCTTATTGATTTTCAGTTTTCCCAAGGTATATTCCCTAGACTGGAAGTGGCCTTGGCTCTGTAGCTCTGTTGTTTACTTGTTTTAGGGAACACAATGCACTCCTCCAGTGAGGCAGTTGGCAATTTACATCCCGCCCATCAGCATAACAAGGCTCCCAGTTCTCCAGGGCCTGTCTTGCCTTTCTGGTTTTTACACATTTTGTGGATGTCCCTTTTGACCGGTGGGAAGTGATACTTCTTTGTAGTGCAGATTTGCATTGCCCGCTTGCTTGCTTGGCCAAAAAGGGCGTATGCGTTTTCTCCTGAATATATTCAGGAGAAAATGCATACGCCCTTTTTGGCCAAGTGCACCATTGTCCAAGTTGTGCCACTCTTCCTGTGCTTTACAGGCGATTCCAACGTACCTCTTGAAATCTGTTTCCTGCTATTTTGCCTCGCTTTCAAGTCCGCCTCGTTGACTTCCCTCAACAGATTTTTGGACGATAGTTGTCCTTTATCACTCTGCCAGTTTGTGAATTGTTGTGCCCCTGAGCTCCATTTCTCAACTCGTTTTTTGTGAGCTGAACGCAAGTCCAAAATTTTGGATCATGTCCTATACTGGTTCCCGGTGGGTGGCTGAGACTTTGGTTAATTCTTCTTCCTGCCGGGAAATTAGAGTGACATGTGCCCGTCCAAATGCCTAACAGCTACTCTCTCATGGGTTCTCCCTCGTCCCTTCCATCCTCTGCCAAATTGGGAACCTGTGCAAACCAGGAGGTTAAAGGGCCTGTCTCTCCAAGTTGGGAGATTGATAGTAAGGCAGTTGGAAAGTCAAACTGGAGCACCAGGAGAGGGACTATTCGTTGAGTTTTAGAAGCCTTTCGTATTCACAGTGTGTACATCCTCTTGGTCTCCTGTACATGTTATAGCTGTAGTAATATTCCCTTGAACCTGGAGAGTTGGGACCCATGGAATGGGGGCCATGCATTATTGCTTGAAAGGGTCTGCATTTGCTCACCCAATCTCACCAATCCTCTCAGTCCCAAGTGTCCAGCCTTATGCCACATCCAGCTGTCATTGTAGATAGGGTCTTTCCAGGTTTCCTCAGACACCCTGAAGGAATTGTAAAGAATTTCCCTGTTTTTTGGTTTTGCTTTTGAAATTCATTTTTATAGTGGCTTTGAGCTGATTCTCGCTGCCATGTTTATGCCACTCTAGACACACTTGATTCCCTTATGGAGACATATCAATACATAGGTTTTAAGATTCTTACTAGTCAGATATATTCCTCTGCGGGAAATATGGGGTTTTGAGTCTCTTTCACTGAGGAAGGTGTCGGTCTTGTCTATTCCAAAGTTGGTTTTTGGAACGATCCCTGTGCTTATATCAAACTCTGGTTTTATGCATCACCCCACCTCTCCTTCCCCTTTATTCAGGCATAAGAGTGTTTTCTAAATGTGAGACTCTGTTCTCTTTCCTAACTCAGTTCATGTGTAGCCATGTTTACAGGATCTTCATAAGTGATATCTTATGATAAGTTTCTTTTTCTGTGTGACTTATTTGACTTAGAATCATCGTACCTGAATACACTCATTTTGCTGCTACTGGTCTTATGACATTCATTTCATGGCTGAGGGATATTCCATCGTATGTAAGTACCACAATTTTTTGAACCATTTTTATATTTCCTGGGATATTTAAGGTGTACCCAAGTTGACGTTCTTGTAAGCAATTCAGCCCTAAATTTTGGTGTGGCTCTGTCTTATTGATTTTCAGTTTTCCCAAGGTATATTCCCTAGACTGGAGGCGCCCTTGGCTCTGTAGCTCTGTTGTTTACTTGTTTTAGGGAACACAATGCACTCCTCCAGTGAGGCAGTTGGCAATTTACATCCTGCCCATCAGCATAACAAGGCTCCCTGTTCTCCAGGGCCTGTCTTGCCTTTCTGGTTTTTACACATTTTGTGGATGTCCCTTTTGACCAGTGGGAAGTGATACTTCTTTGTAGTGCAGATTTGCATTGCCTGCTTGCTTGCTTGGCCAAAAAGGGTGTATGCGTTTTCTCCTGAATATATTCAGGAGAATACGCATACGGCCTTTTTGGCCAAGTGCATCAGTGTCAAAGTTGTGCCCCTCTTCCTGTGCTTTCAATGTGATTGCAACGTACCTCTTGAAATCTGTTTCCTGCTATTTTGCCTCGCTTTCAAGTCCGCCTCGTTGACTTCCCTCAACAGACTTTTGGACGATAGTTGTCCTTTATCACTCTGCCAGTTTGTGAATTGCTGTGCCCCTGAGCTCCATTTCTCAACTCGTTTTTTGTGAGCTGAACGCAAGTCCAAAATTTTGGATCATGTACTATACTGGTTCCCGGTGGGTGGCTGAGACTTTGGTTAATTCTTCTTCCTGCCGGGAAATTAGAGTGACATGTGCCCATCCAAATGCCTAACAGCTACTCTCTCATGGGTTCTCCCTCGTCCCTTCCATCCTCTGCCAAATTGGGAACCTGTGCAAACCAGGAGGTTAAAGGGCCTGTCTCTCCAAGTTGGGAGATTGATAGTAAGGCAGTTGGAAAGTCAAACTGGAGCACCAGGAGAGGGACTATTCGTTGAGTTTTAGAAACCTTTCGTATTCACAGTGTGTCCATTCTCTAGATTTCCTGTACATGTTATAGCTGTAGTAATATTCCCTTGAACCTGGAGAGTTGGGACCCATGGAATGGGGGCCATGCATTATTGCTTGAAAGGGTCTGCATTTGCTCACCCAATCTCACCAATCCTCTCAGTCCCAAGTGTCCAGCCTTATGCCACATCCAGCTGTCATTGTAGATAGGGTCTTTCCAGGTTTCCTCAGACACCCTGAAGGAATTGTAAAGAATTTCCCTGTTTTTTGGTTTTGCTTTTGAAATTCCTTTTTATAGTGGGTTTGAGCTGATTCTCGCTGCCATGTTTATGCCACTCTAGACACACTTGATTCCCTTATGGAGACATATCAATACATAGGTTTTAAGATTCTTACTAGTCAGATATATTCCTCTGTGGGAAATATGGGATTTTGAGTCTCTTTCACTGAGGAAGGTGTAGGTCTTGTCTATTCCAAAGTTGGTTTTTGAAACGGTCCCTGTGCTTATATCAAACTCTGGTTTTATGCATCACCCCACCTCTCCTTCCCCTTTATGCAGGCATAAGAGTGTTTTCTAAATGTGAGACTCTGTTCTCTTTCCTAACTCAGTTCACGTGTAGCCATGTTTACAGGATCTTCATAAGTGATATCTTATGATAAGTTTCTTTTTCTGTGTGACTTATTTCACTTAGAATCATCGTACCTGAATCCACTCACTTTGCTGCTACTGGTCTTATGACATTGATTTCATGGCTGAGGGATATTCCATCGTACGTAAGTACCACAATGTTTTGAACCATTTTTATATTTCCTGGGATATTTAAGGTGTACCCAAGTTGAGGTTCTTGTAGTCAGTGCAGCCCTAAATTTGGAGGTGGCTCTTTCTTATTGATTTTCAGTTTTCCCAAGGTATATTCCCTAGACTGGAAGTGGCCTTGGCTCTGTAGCTCTGTTGTTTACTTGTTTTAGGGAACACAATGCACTCCTCCAGTGAGGCAGTTGGCAGTTTACATCCCGCCCATCAGCATAACAAGGCTCCCAGTTCTCCAGGGCCTGTCTTGCCTTTCTGGTTTTTACACATTTTGTGGATGTCCCTTTTGACCGGTGGGAAGTGATACTTCTTTGTAGTGCAGATTTGCATTGCCCGCTTGCTTGCTTGGCCAAAAAGGGCGTATGCGTTTTCTCCTGAATATATTCAGGAGAAAACGCATACGCCCTTTTTGGCCAAGTGCACCATTGTCCAAGTTGTGCCCCTCTTCCTGTGCTTTACAGACGATTCCAAGGTACCTCTTGAAATCTGTTTCCTGCTATTTTGCCTCGCTTTCAAGTCCGCCTCGTTGACTTCCCTCAACAGATTTTTGGACGATAGTTGTCCTTTATCACTCTGCCAGTTTGTGAATTGCTGTGCCCCTGAGCTCCATTTCTCAACTCGTTTTTTGTGAGCTGAACGCAAGTCCAAAATTTTGGATCATGTCCTATACTGGTTCCCGGTGGGTGGCTGAGACTTTGGTTAATTCTTCTTCCTGCCGGGAAATTAGAGTGACATGTGCCCGTCCAAATGCCTAACAGCTACTCTCTCATGGGTTCTCCCTCGTCCCTTCCATCCTCTGCCAAATTGGTAACCTGTGCAAACCAGGAGGTTAAAGGGCCTGTCTCTCCAAGTTGGGAGATTGATAGTAAGGCAGTTGGAAAGTCAAACTGGAGCACCAGGAGAGGGACTATTTGTTGAGTTTTAGAAACCTTTCGTATTCACAGTGTGTCCATTCTCTAGGTTTCCTGTACATGTTATAGCTGTAGTAATATTCCCTTGAACCTGGAGAGTTGGGACCCATGGAATGGGGGCCATGCATTATTGCTTGAAAGGGTCTGCATTTGCTCACCCAATCTCACCAATCCTCTCAGTCCCAAGTGTCCAGCCTTATGCCACATCCAGCTGTCATTGTAGATAGGGTCTTTCCAGGTTTCCTCAGACACCCTGAAGGAATTGTAAAGAATTTCCCTGTTTTTTGGTTTTGCTTTTGAAATTCCTTTTTATAGTGGGTTTGAGCTGATTCTCGCTGCCATGTTTATGCCACTCTAGACACACTTGATTCCCTTATGGAGACATATCAATACATAGGTTTTAAGATTCTTACTAGTCAGATATATTCCTCTGTGGGAAATATGGGGTTTTGAGTCTCTTTCACTGAGGAAGGTGTAGGTCTTGTCTATTCCAAAGTTGGTTTTTGAAACGGTCCCTGTGCTTATATCAAACTCTGGTTTTATGCATCACCCCACCTCTCCTTCCCCTTTATGCAGGCATAAGAGTGTTT
This sequence comes from Mesoplodon densirostris, assembly GCF_025265405.1. Classification (NCBI taxonomy): domain Eukaryota; kingdom Metazoa; phylum Chordata; class Mammalia; order Artiodactyla; family Ziphiidae; genus Mesoplodon; species Mesoplodon densirostris. The sequence continues at coordinate 536,011 of NW_026778227.1, read as the reverse complement.
TCTAAATGTGAGACTCTGTTCTCTTTCCTAACTCAGTTCACGTGTAGCCATGTTTACAGGATCTTCTTAAGTGATATCTTATGATAAGTTTCTTTTTCTGTGTGACTTATTTCACTTAGAATCATCGTACCTGAATCCACTCACTTTGCTGCTACTGGTCTTATGACATTGATTTCATGGCTGAGGGATATTCCATCGTACGTAAGTACCACAATGTTTTGAACCATTTTTATATTTCCTGGGATATTTAAGGTTTATCCAAGTTGAGGTTCTTGTAGTCAGTGCAGCCCTAAATTTGGAGGTGGCTCTTTCTTATTGATTTTCAGTTTTCCCAAGGTATATTCCCTAGACTGGAAGTGGCCTTGGCTCTGTAGCTCTGTTGTTTACTTGTTTTAGGGAACACAATGCACTCCTCCAGTGAGGCAGTTGGCAATTTACATCCCGCCCATCAGCATAACAAGGCTCCCAGTTCTCCAGGGCCTGTCTTGCCTTTCTGGTTTTTACACATTTTGTGGATGTCCCTTTTGACCGGTGGGAAGTGATACTTCTTTGTAGTGCAGATTTGCATTGCCCGCTTGCTTGCTTGGCCAAAAAGGGCGTATGCGTTTTCTCCTGAATATATTCAGGAGAAAATGCATACGCCCTTTTTGGCCAAGTGCACCATTGTCCAAGTTGTGCCACTCTTCCTGTGCTTTACAGGCGATTCCAACGTACCTCTTGAAATCTGTTTCCTGCTATTTTGCCTCGCTTTCAAGTCCGCCTCGTTGACTTCCCTCAACAGATTTTTGGACGATAGTTGTCCTTTATCACTCTGCCAGTTTGTGAATTGCTGTGCCCCTGAGCTCCATTTCTCAACTCGTTTTTTGTGAGCTGAACGCAAGTCCAAAATTTTGGATCATGTCCTATACTGGTTCCCGGTGGGTGGCTGAGACTTTGGTTAATTCTTCTTCCTGCCGGGAAATTAGAGTGACATGTGCCCGTCCAAATGCCTAACAGCTACTCTCTCATGGGTTCTCCCTCGTCCCTTCCATCCTCTGCCAAATTGGGAACCTGTGCAAACCAGGAGGTTAAAGGGCCTGTCTCTCCAAGTTGGGAGATTGATAGTAAGGCAGTTGGAAAGTCAAACTGGAGCACCAGGAGAGGGACTATTCGTTGAGTTTTAGAAGCCTTTCGTATTCACAGTGTGTACATCCTCTTGGTCTCCTGTACATGTTATAGCTGTAGTAATATTCCCTTGAACCTGGAGAGTTGGGACCCATGGAATGGGGGCCATGCATTATTGCTTGAAAGGGTCTGCATTTGCTCACCCAATCTCACCAATCCTCTCAGTCCCAAGTGTCCAGCCTTATGCCACATCCAGCTGTCATTGTAGATAGGGTCTTTCCAGGTTTCCTCAGACACCCTGAAGGAATTGTAAAGAATTTCCCTGTTTTTTGGTTTTGCTTTTGAAATTCATTTTTATAGTGGCTTTGAGCTGATTCTCGCTGCCATGTTTATGCCACTCTAGACACACTTGATTCCCTTATGGAGACATATCAATACATAGGTTTTAAGATTCTTACTAGTCAGATATATTCCTCTGCGGGAAATATGGGGTTTTGAGTCTCTTTCACTGAGGAAGGTGTCGGTCTTGTCTATTCCAAAGTTGGTTTTTGGAACGATCCCTGTGCTTATATCAAACTCTGGTTTTATGCATCACCCCACCTCTCCTTCCCCTTTATTCAGGCATAAGAGTGTTTTCTAAATGTGAGACTCTGTTCTCTTTCCTAACTCAGTTCATGTGTAGCCATGTTTACAGGATCTTCATAAGTGATATCTTATGATAAGTTTCTTTTTCTGTGTGACTTATTTGACTTAGAATCATCGTACCTGAATACACTCATTTTGCTGCTACTGGTCTTATGACATTCATTTCATGGCTGAGGGATATTCCATCGTATGTAAGTACCACAATTTTTTGAACCATTTTTATATTTCCTGGGATATTTAAGGTGTACCCAAGTTGACGTTCTTGTAAGCAATTCAGCCCTAAATTTTGGTGTGGCTCTGTCTTATTGATTTTCAGTTTTCCCAAGGTATATTCCCTAGACTGGAGGCGCCCTTGGCTCTGTAGCTCTGTTGTTTACTTGTTTTAGGGAACACAATGCACTCCTCCAGTGAGGCAGTTGGCAATTTACATCCTGCCCATCAGCATAACAAGGCTCCCTGTTCTCCAGGGCCTGTCTTGCCTTTCTGGTTTTTACACATTTTGTGGATGTCCCTTTTGACCAGTGGGAAGTGATACTTCTTTGTAGTGCAGATTTGCATTGCCTGCTTGCTTGCTTGGCCAAAAAGGGTGTATGCGTTTTCTCCTGAATATATTCAGGAGAATACGCATACGGCCTTTTTGGCCAAGTGCATCAGTGTCAAAGTTGTGCCCCTCTTCCTGTGCTTTCAATGTGATTGCAACGTACCTCTTGAAATCTGTTTCCTGCTATTTTGCCTCGCTTTCAAGTCCGCCTCGTTGACTTCCCTCAACAGACTTTTGGACGATAGTTGTCCTTTATCACTCTGCCAGTTTGTGAATTGCTGTGCCCCTGAGCTCCATTTCTCAACTCGTTTTTTGTGAGCTGAACGCAAGTCCAAAATTTTGGATCATGTACTATACTGGTTCCCGGTGGGTGGCTGAGACTTTGGTTAATTCTTCTTCCTGCCGGGAAATTAGAGTGACATGTGCCCATCCAAATGCCTAACAGCTACTCTCTCATGGGTTCTCCCTCGTCCCTTCCATCCTCTGCCAAATTGGGAACCTGTGCAAACCAGGAGGTTAAAGGGCCTGTCTCTCCAAGTTGGGAGATTGATAGTAAGGCAGTTGGAAAGTCAAACTGGAGCACCAGGAGAGGGACTATTCGTTGAGTTTTAGAAACCTTTCGTATTCACAGTGTGTCCATTCTCTAGATTTCCTGTACATGTTATAGCTGTAGTAATATTCCCTTGAACCTGGAGAGTTGGGACCCATGGAATGGGGGCCATGCATTATTGCTTGAAAGGGTCTGCATTTGCTCACCCAATCTCACCAATCCTCTCAGTCCCAAGTGTCCAGCCTTATGCCACATCCAGCTGTCATTGTAGATAGGGTCTTTCCAGGTTTCCTCAGACACCCTGAAGGAATTGTAAAGAATTTCCCTGTTTTTTGGTTTTGCTTTTGAAATTCCTTTTTATAGTGGGTTTGAGCTGATTCTCGCTGCCATGTTTATGCCACTCTAGACACACTTGATTCCCTTATGGAGACATATCAATACATAGGTTTTAAGATTCTTACTAGTCAGATATATTCCTCTGTGGGAAATATGGGATTTTGAGTCTCTTTCACTGAGGAAGGTGTAGGTCTTGTCTATTCCAAAGTTGGTTTTTGAAACGGTCCCTGTGCTTATATCAAACTCTGGTTTTATGCATCACCCCACCTCTCCTTCCCCTTTATGCAGGCATAAGAGTGTTTTCTAAATGTGAGACTCTGTTCTCTTTCCTAACTCAGTTCACGTGTAGCCATGTTTACAGGATCTTCATAAGTGATATCTTATGATAAGTTTCTTTTTCTGTGTGACTTATTTCACTTAGAATCATCGTACCTGAATCCACTCACTTTGCTGCTACTGGTCTTATGACATTGATTTCATGGCTGAGGGATATTCCATCGTACGTAAGTACCACAATGTTTTGAACCATTTTTATATTTCCTGGGATATTTAAGGTTTATCCAAGTTGAGGTTCTTGTAGTCAGTGCAGCCCTAAATTTGGAGGTGGCTCTTTCTTATTGATTTTCCGTTTTCCCAAGGTATATTCCCTAGACTGGAAGTGGCCTTGGCTCTGTAGCTCTGTTGTTTACTTGTTTTAGGGAACACAATGCACTCCTCCAGTGAGGCAGTTTGCAATTTACATCCCGCCCATCAGCATAACAAGGCTCCCAGTTCTCCAGGGCCTGTCTTGCCTTTCTGGTTTTTACACATTTTGTGGATGTCCCTTTTGACCGGTGGGAAGTGATACTTCTTTGTAGTGCAGATTTGCATTGCCCGCTTGCTTGCTTGGCCAAAAAGGGCGTATGCGTTTTCTCCTGAATATATTCAGGAGAAAACGCATACGCCCTTTTTGGCCAAGTGCACCATTGTCCAAGTTGTGCCCCTCTTCCTGTGCTTTACAGGCGATTCCAAGGTACCTCTTGAAATCTGTTTCCTGCTATTTTGCCTCGCTTTCAAGTCCGCCTCGTTGACTTCCCTCAACAGATTTTTGGACGATAGTTGTCCTTTATCACTCTGCCAGTTTGTGAATTGCTGTGCCCCTGAGCTCCATTTCTCAACTCGTTTTTTGTGAGCTGAACGCAAGTCCAAAATTTTGGATCATGTCCTATACTGGTTCCCGGTGGGTGGCTGAGACTTTGGTTAATTCTTCTTCCTGCCGGGAAATTAGAGTGACATGTGCCCGTCCAAATGCCTAACAGCTACTCTCTCATGGGTTCTCCCTCGTCCCTTCCATCCTCTGCCAAATTGGGAACCTGTGCAAACCAGGAGGTTAAAGGGCCTGTCTCTCCAAGTTGGGAGATTGATAGTAAGGCAGTTGGAAAGTCAAACTGGAGCACCAGGAGAGGGACTATTTGTTGAGTTTTAGAAACCTTTCGTATTCACAGTGTGTCCATTCTCTAGGTTTCCTGTACATGTTATAGCTGTAGTAATATTCCCTTGAACCTGGACAGTTGGGACCCATGGAATGGGGGCCATGCATTATTGCTTGAAAGGGTCTGCATTTGCTCACCCAATCTCACCAATCCTCTCAGTCCCAAGTGTCCAGCCTTATGCCACATCCAGCTGTCATTGTAGATAGGGTCTTTCCAGGTTTCCTCAGACACCCTGAAGGAATTGTAAAGAATTTCCCTGTTTTTTGGTTTTGCTTTTGAAATTCCTTTTTATAGTGGGTTTGAGCTGATTCTCGCTGCCATGGTTATGCCACTCTAGACACACTTGATTCCCTTATGGAGACATATCAATACATAGGTTTTAAGATTCTTACTAGTCAGATATATTCCTCTGTGGGAAATATGGGGTTTTGAGTCTCTTTCACTGAGGAAGGTGTAGGTCTTGTCTATTCCAAAGTTGGTTTTTGAAACGGTCCCTGTGCTTATATCAAACTCTGGTTTTATGCATCACCCCACCTCTCCTTCCCCTTTATGCAGGCATAAGAGTGTTTTCTAAATGTGAGACTCTGTTCTCTTTCCTAACTCAGTTCACGTGTAGCCATGTTTACAGGATCTTCTTAAGTGATATCTTATGATAAGTTTCTTTTTCTGTGTGACTTATTTCACTTAGAATCATCGTACCTGAATCCACTCACTTTGCTGCTACTGGTCTTATGACATTGATTTCATGGCTGAGGGATATTCCATCGTACGTAAGTACCACAATGTTTTGAACCATTTTTATATTTCCTGGGATATTTAAGGTTTATCCAAGTTGAGGTTCTTGTAGTCAGTGCAGCCCTAAATTTGGAGGTGGCTCTTTCTTATTGATTTTCAGTTTTCCCAAGGTATATTCCCTAGACTGGAAGTGGCCTTGGCTCTGTAGCTCTGTTGTTTACTTGTTTTAGGGAACACAATGCACTCCTCCAGTGAGGCAGTTGGCAATTTACATCCCGCCCATCAGCATAACAAGGCTCCCAGTTCTCCAGGGCCTGTCTTGCCTTTCTGGTTTTTACACATTTTGTGGATGTCCCTTTTGACCGGTGGGAAGTGATACTTCTTTGTAGTGCAGATTTGCATTGCCCGCTTGCTTGCTTGGCCAAAAAGGGCGTATGCGTTTTCTCCTGAATATATTCAGGAGAAAATGCATACGCCCTTTTTGGCCAAGTGCACCATTGTCCAAGTTGTGCCACTCTTCCTGTGCTTTACAGGCGATTCCAACGTACCTCTTGAAATCTGTTTCCTGCTATTTTGCCTCGCTTTCAAGTCCGCCTCGTTGACTTCCCTCAACAGATTTTTGGACGATAGTTGTCCTTTATCACTCTGCCAGTTTGTGAATTGCTGTGCCCCTGAGCTCCATTTCTCAACTCGTTTTTTGTGAGCTGAACGCAAGTCCAAAATTTTGGATCATGTCCTATACTGGTTCCCGGTGGGTGGCTGAGACTTTGGTTAATTCTTCTTCCTGCCGGGAAATTAGAGTGACATGTGCCCGTCCAAATGCCTAACAGCTACTCTCTCATGGGTTCTCCCTCGTCCCTTCCATCCTCTGCCAAATTGGGAACCTGTGCAAACCAGGAGGTTAAAGGGCCTGTCTCTCCAAGTTGGGAGATTGATAGTAAGGGAGTTGGAAAGTCAAACTGGAGCACCAGGAGAGGGACTATTCGTTGAGTTTTAGAAGCCTTTCGTATTCACAGTGTGTACATCCTCTTGGTCTCCTGTACATGTTATAGCTGTAGTAATATTCCCTTGAACCTGGAGAGTTGGGACCCATGGAATGGGGGCCATGCATTATTGCTTGAAAGGGTCTGCATTTGCTCACCCAATCTCACCAATCCTCTCAGTCCCAAGTGTCCAGCCTTATGCCACATCCAGCTGTCATTGTAGATAGGGTCTTTCCAGGTTTCCTCAGACACCCTGAAGGAATTGTAAAGAATTTCCCTGTTTTTTGGTTTTGCTTTTGAAATTCATTTTTATAGTGGCTTTGAGCTGATTCTCGCTGCCATGTTTATGCCACTCTAGACACACTTGATTCCCTTATGGAGACATATCAATACATAGGTTTTAAGATTCTTACTAGTCAGATATATTCCTCTGCGGGAAATATGGGGTTTTGAGTCTCTTTCACTGAGGAAGGTGTCGGTCTTGTCTATTCCAAAGTTGGTTTTTGGAACGATCCCTGTGCTTATATCAAACTCTGGTTTTATGCATCACCCCACCTCTCCTTCCCCTTTATTCAGGCATAAGAGTGTTTTCTAAATGTGAGACTCTGTTCTCTTTCCTAACTCAGTTCATGTGTAGCCATGTTTACAGGATCTTCATAAGTGATATCTTATGATAAGTTTCTTTTTCTGTGTGACTTATTTGACTTAGAATCATCGTACCTGAATACACTCATTTTGCTGCTACTGGTCTTATGACATTCATTTCATGGCTGAGGGATATTCCATCGTATGTAAGTACCACAATTTTTTGAACCATTTTTATATTTCCTGGGATATTTAAGGTGTACCCAAGTTGACGTTCTTGTAAGCAATTCAGCCCTAAATTTTGGTGTGGCTCTGTCTTATTGATTTTCAGTTTTCCCAAGGTATATTCCCTAGACTGGAGGCGCCCTTGGCTCTGTAGCTCTGTTGTTTACTTGTTTTAGGGAACACAATGCACTCCTCCAGTGAGGCAGTTGGCAATTTACATCCTGCCCATCAGCATAACAAGGCTCCCTGTTCTCCAGGGCCTGTCTTGCCTTTCTGGTTTTTACACATTTTGTGGATGTCCCTTTTGACCAGTGGGAAGTGATACTTCTTTGTAGTGCAGATTTGCATTGCCTGCTTGCTTGCTTGGCCAAAAAGGGTGTATGCGTTTTCTCCTGAATATATTCAGGAGAATACGCATACGGCCTTTTTGGCCAAGTGCATCAGTGTCAAAGTTGTGCCCCTCTTCCTGTGCTTTCAATGTGATTGCAACGTACCTCTTGAAATCTGTTTCCTGCTATTTTGCCTCGCTTTCAAGTCCGCCTCGTTGACTTCCCTCAACAGACTTTTGGACGATAGTTGTCCTTTATCACTCTGCCAGTTTGTGAATTGCTGTGCCCCTGAGCTCCATTTCTCAACTCGTTTTTTGTGAGCTGAACGCAAGTCCAAAATTTTGGATCATGTACTATACTGGTTCCCGGTGGGTGGCTGAGACTTTGGTTAATTCTTCTTCCTGCCGGGAAATTAGAGTGACATGTGCCCATCCAAATGCCTAACAGCTACTCTCTCATGGGTTCTCCCTCGTCCCTTCCATCCTCTGCCAAATTGGGAACCTGTGCAAACCAGGAGGTTAAAGGGCCTGTCTCTCCAAGTTGGGAGATTGATAGTAAGGCAGTTGGAAAGTCAAACTGGAGCACCAGGAGAGGGACTATTCGTTGAGTTTTAGAAACCTTTCGTATTCACAGTGTGTCCATTCTCTAGATTTCCTGTACATGTTATAGCTGTAGTAATATTCCCTTGAACCTGGAGAGTTGGGACCCATGGAATGGGGGCCATGCATTATTGCTTGAAAGGGTCTGCATTTGCTCACCCAATCTCACCAATCCTCTCATTCCCAAGTGTCCAGCCTTATGCCACATCCAGCTGTCATTGTAGATAGGGTCTTTCCAGGTTTCCTCAGACACCCTGAAGGAATTGTAAAGAATTTCCCTGTTTTTTGGTTTTGCTTTTGAAATTCCTTTTTATAGTGGGTTTGAGGTGATTCTCGCTGCCATGTTTATGCCACTCTAGACACACTTGATTCCCTTATGGAGACATATCAATACATAGGTTTTAAGATTCTTACTAGTCAGATATATTCCTCTGTGGGAAATATGGGATTTTGAGTCTCTTTCACTGAGGAAGGTGTAGGTCTTGTCTATTCCAAAGTTGGTTTTTGAAACGGTCCCTGTGCTTATATCAAACTCTGGTTTTATGCATCACCCCACCTCTCCTTCCCCTTTATGCAGGCATAAGAGTGTTTTCTAAATGTGAGACTCTGTTCTCTTTCCTAACTCAGTTCACGTGTAGCCATGTTTACAGGATCTTCATAAGTGATATCTTATGATAAGTTTCTTTTTCTGTGTGACTTATTTCACTTAGAATCATCGTACCTGAATCCACTCACTTTGCTGCTACTGGTCTTATGACATTGATTTCATGGCTGAGGGATATTCCATCGTACGTAAGTACCACAATGTTTTGAACCATTTTTATATTTCCTGGGATATTTAAGGTTTATCCAAGTTGAGGTTCTTGTAGTCAGTGCAGCCCTAAATTTGGAGGTGGCTCTTTCTTATTGATTTTCCGTTTTCCCAAGGTATATTCCCTAGACTGGAAGTGGCCTTGGCTCTGTAGCTCTGTTGTTTACTTGTTTTAGGGAACACAATGCACTCCTCCAGTGAGGCAGTTTGCAATTTACATCCCGCCCATCAGCATAACAAGGCTCCCAGTTCTCCAGGGCCTGTCTTGCCTTTCTGGTTTTTACACATTTTGTGGATGTCCCTTTTGACCGGTGGGAAGTGATACTTCTTTGTAGTGCAGATTTGCATTGCCCGCTTGCTTGCTTGGCCAAAAAGGGCGTATGCGTTTTCTCCTGAATATATTCAGGAGAAAACGCATACGCCCTTTTTGGCCAAGTGCACCATTGTCCAAGTTGTGCCCCTCTTCCTGTGCTTTACAAGCGATTCCAAGGTACCTCTTGAAATCTGTTTCCTGCTATTTTGCCTCGCTTTCAAGTCCGCCTCGTTGACTTCCCTCAACAGATTTTTGGACGATAGTTGTCCTTTATCACTCTGCCAGTTTGTGAATTGCTGTGCCCCTGAGCTCCATTTCTCAACTTGTTTTTTGTGAGCTGAACGCAAGTCCAAAATTTTGGATCATGTCCTATACTGGTTCCCGGTGGGTGGCTGAGACTTTGGTTAATTCTTCTTCCTGCCGGGAAATTAGAGTGACATGTGCCCGTCCAAATGCCTAACAGCTACTCTCTCATGGGTTCTCCCTCGTCCCTTCCATCCTCTGCCAAATTGGGAACCTGTGCAAACCAGGAGGTTAAAGGGCCTGTCTCTCCAAGTTGGGAGATTGATAGTAAGGCAGTTGGAAAGTCAAACTGGAGCACCAGGAGAGGGACTATTCGTTGAGTTTTAGAAGCCTTTTGTATTCACAGTGTGTACATCCTCTTGGTCTCCTGTACATGTTATAGCTGTAGTAATATTCCCTTGAACCTGGACAGTTGGGACCCATGGAATGGGGGCCATGCATTATTGCTTGAAAGGGTCTGCATTTGCTCACCCAATCTCACCAATCCTCTCAGTCCCAAGTGTCCAGCCTTATGCCACATCCAGCTGTCATTGTAGATAGGGTCTTTCCAGGTTTCCTCAGACACCCTGAAGGAATTGTAAAGAATTTCCCTGTTTTTTGGTTTTGCTTTTGAAATTCATTTTTATAGTGGGTTTGAGCTGATTCTCGCTGCCATGTTTATGCCACTCTAGACACACTTGATTCCCTTATGGAGACATATCAATACATAGGTTTTAAGATTCTTACTAGGAAGATATATTCCTCTGCGGGAAATATGGGGTTTTGAGTCTCTTTCACTGAGGAAGGTGTCGGTCTTGTCTATTCCAAAGTTGGTTTTTGGAACGATCCCTGTGCTTATATCAAACTCTGGTTTTATGCATCACCCCACCTCTCCTTCCCCTTTATGCAGGCATAAGAGTGTTTTCTAAATGTGAGACTCTGTTCTCTTTCCTAACTCAGTTCATGTGTAGCCATGTTTACAGGATCTTCATAAGTGATATCTTATGATAAGTTTCTTTTTCTGTGTGACTTATTTGACTTAGAATCATCGTACCTGAATCCACTCATTTTGCTGCTACTGGTCTTATGACATTCATTTCATGGCTGAGGGATATTCCATCGTATGTAAGTACCACAATTTTTTGAACCATTTTTATATTTCCTAGGATATTTAAGGTGTACCCAAGTTGAGGTTCTTGTAAGCAATTCAGCCCTAAATTTTGGTGTGGCTCTGTCTTATTGATTTTCAGTTTTCCCAAGGTATATTCCCTAGACTAGAAGTGGCCTTGGCTCTGTAGCTCTGTTGTTTACTTGTTTTAGGGAACACAATGCACTCCTCCAGTGAGGCAGTTGGCAATTTACATCCTGCCCATCAGCATAACAAGGCTCCCTGTTCTCCAGGGCCTGTCTTGCCTTTCTGGTTTTTACACATTTTGTGGATGTCCCTTTTGACCAGTGGGAAGTGATACTTCTTTGTAGTGCAGATTTGCATTGCCTGCTTTCTTGCTTGGCCAAAAAGGGTGTATGCGTTTTCTCCTGAATATATTCAGGAGAATACGCATACGGCCTTTTTGGCCAAGTGCATCAGTGTCAAAGCTGTGCCCCTCTTCCTGTGCTTTCAATGTGATTGCAACGTACCTCTTGAAATCTGTTTCCTGCTATTTTGCCTCGCTTTCAAGTCCGCCTCGTTGACTTCCCTCAACAGACTTTTGGACGATAGTTGTCCTTTATCACTCTGCCAGTTTGTGAATTGCTGTGCCCCTGAGCTCCATTTCTCAACTCGTTTTTTGTGAGCTGAACGCAAGTCCAAAATTTTGGATCATGTCCTATACTGGTTCCCGGTGGGTGGCTGAGACTTTGGTTAATTCTTCTTCCTGCCGGGAAATTAGAGTGACATGTGCCCGTCCAAATGCCTAACAGCTACTCTCTCATGGGTTCTCCCTCGTCCCTTCCATCCTCTGCCAAATTGGGAACCTGTGCAAACCAGGAGGTTAAAGGGCCTGTCTCTCCAAGTTGGGAGATTGATAGTAAGGCAGTTGGAAAGTCAAACTGGAGCACCAGGAGAGGGACTATTCGTTGAGTTTTAGAAACCTTTCGTATTCACAGTGTGTCCATTCTCTAGGTTTCCTGTACATGTTATAGCTGTAGTAATATTCCCTTGAACCTGGAGAGTTGGGACCCATGGAATGGGGGCCATGCATTATTGCTTGAAAGGGTCTGCATTTGCTCACCCAATCTCACCAATCCTCTCAGTCCCAAGTGTCCAGCCTTATGCCACATCCAGCTGTCATTGTAGATAGGGTCTTTCCAGGTTTCCTCAGAAACCCTGAAGGAATTGTAAAGAATTTCCCTGTTTTTTGGTTTTGCTTTTGAAATTCCTTTTTATAGTGGGTTTGAGCTGATTCTCGCTGCCATGTTTATGCCACTCTAGACACACTTGATTCCCTTATGGAGACATATCAATACATAGGTTTTAAGATTCTTACTAGTCAGATATATTCCTCTGTGGGAAATATGGGGTTTTGAGTCTCTTTCACTGAGGAAGGTGTAGGTCTTGTCTATTCCAAAGTTGGTTTTTGAAACGGTCCCTGTGCTTATATCAAACTCTGGTTTTATGCATCACCCCACCTCTCCTTCCCCTTTATGCAGGCATAAGAGTGTTTTCTAAATGTGAGACTCTGTTCTCTTTCCTAACTCAGTTCACGTGTAGCCATGTTTACAGGATCTTCATAAGTGATATCTTATGATAAGTTTCTTTTTCTGTGTGACTTATTTCACTTAGAATCATCGTACCTGTATCCACTCACTTTGCTGCTACTGGGCTTATGACATTGATTTCATGGCTGAGGGATATTCCATCGTACGTAAGTACCACAAAGTTTTGAACCATTTTTATATTTCCTGGGATATTTAAGGTGTACCCAAGTTGAGGTTCTTGTAGTCAGTGCAGCCCTAAATTTGGAGGTGGCTCTTTCTTATTGATTTTCCGTTTTCCCAAGGTATATTCCCTAGACTGGAAGTGGCCTTGGCTCTGTAGCTCTGTTGTTTACTTGTTTTAGGGAACACAATGCACTCCTCCAGTGAGGCAGTTGGCAATTGACATCCCGCCCATCAGCATAACAAGGCTCCCAGTTCTCCAGGGCCTGTCTTGCCTTTCTGGTTTTTACACATTTTGTGGATGTCCCTTTTGACCGGTGGGAAGTGATACTTCTTTGTTGTGCAGATTTGCATTGCCCGCTTGCTTGCTTGTCCAAAAAGGGCGTATGCGTTTTCTCCTGAATATATTCAGGAGAAAACGCATACGCCCTTTTTGGCCAAGTGCACCATTGTCCAAGTTGTGCCCCTCTTCCTGTGCTTTACAGGCGATTCCAACGTACCTCTTGAAATCTGTTTCCTGCTATTTTGCCTCGCTTTCAAGTCCGCCTCGTTGACTTCCCTCAACAGACTTTTGGACGATAGTTGTCCTTTATCACTCTGCCAGTTTGTGAATTGCTGTGCCCCTGAGCTCCATTTCTCAACTCGTTTTTTGTGAGCTGAACGCAAGTCCAAAATTTTGGATCATGTCCTATACTGGTTCCCGGTGGGTGGCTGAGACTTTGGTTAATTCTTCTTCCTGCCGGGAAATTAGAGTGACATGTGCCCGTCCAAATGTCTAACAGCTACTCTCTCATGGGTTCTCCCTCGTTCCTTCCATCCTCTGCCAAATTGGGAACCTGTGCAAACCAGGAGGTTAAAGGGCCTGTCTCTCCAAGTTGGGAGATTGATAGTAAGGCAGTTGGAAAGTCAAACTGGAGCACCAGGAGAGGGACTATTCGTTGAGTTTTAGAAGCCTTTCTTATTCACAGTGTGTACATCCTCTTGGTCTCCTGTACATGTTATAGCTGTAGTAATATTCCCTTGAACCTGGAGAGTTGGGACCCATGGAATGGGGGCCATGCATTATTGCTTGAAAGGGTCTGCATTTGCTCACCCAATCTCACCAATCCTCTCAGTCCCAAGTGTCCAGCCTTATGCCACATCCACCTGTCATTGTCGATAGGGTCATTCCACGTTTCATCAGAGACGCTGAAGGATTTGTAAAGAATTTCCCTGTTTTTTTGTTTTGTTTTTGAAATTCCTTTTTATAGTGGGTTTGAGCTGATTCTCGCTGCCATGTTTATGCCAGTCTAGACACACTTGATTCCCTTATGCAGACATATCAATACATAGGTTTTAAGATTCTTACTAGTGAGATATATTCCTCTGCGGTAAATATGGGGTTTTGAGTCCCTTTCACTGAGGAAGTTGTAGGTCTTGTCTGTTCCATAGTTGGTTTCTGGAACGTTATTTGTACTTATATCAAACTCTGGTTTTATGCATCACCCCACCTCTCCTTCCCCCTTAAGCAGTCATAAGAGTTTTTACTAAATGAGAGACTCTGTTCTCTTTCCTAACTCAGTTCATGTGTAGCCATGTTTACAGGATCTTCATAAGTGATATCTTATGATAAGATTATTTTTCTGTGTGACTAATTTCCCTTAGATTCATCATACCTAAATCCACTCCTTATGCTGCTACTGGCCTTATATACATTGATTTCATGTCTCAGTGATATTCCATTGTGCAAAATTACCACAAGTTCTTTATGCATTTCTCTTTTTCCTGGCATATTTTAGGTGTACCAAAGTTGAGGTCCTTGTATGCAGAGCAGCCCTAAATTTTGGGGTACCTGTGTCTTATTGATATTTAATCTTCCCAAGTTATATACCCATGAGTTGAAGTCCCCTTTGCTCGGGGGCTTTGTATTTTATTTGTTTTAGGAAACAGCATACACTTCTTCAGAATGGCTCTTGGATATTTATACCCCACCCATCAGCGTGACTAGGCTCCCTGTTTTCCATGGCCTCTCCTGCATTTCTGGTTTGCACACATTTTTTGGATGGCCTTTCTGAGCAGTGGAAATTGAGACTTCTTTGTTGTGTGGATTTGCATTTCCCTCTTGTTTGGTTGGCCAAAATCTCTGTATGTGTTTTTTTCCTGAAGATATTCACGAAAAAAACGCATACACCCTTTTGCCCAACTGCATCATTTTAGAAATTCTGCTGCTTTTCATATGCTTTAAATGTGAGTAGAATCTACCTTTTGAAATCTGTTTCCTGCAATTCTGCCTCTCATTCAGATCCTCTTCGTTGCCTTACCTGAATATATTTTTGGACGTTGGTTATCATTTATATCTTTGCAGGTCTTTGAATTGTCTGCTCCTGAGCTCCATTTTGCAACTCGCTTTTTTTGTGAGCTGGCCGCCAAACCATTGGATTGCTTCCGGCCCTATTCTGGTTCTGGGGAGGCAGGCTGAGCCTTTGGTTAATTCTTCTTCCTAATGGGAAATTAGAGTGACATATGCCTGTCAAAACTCCTACAGCTAATCTCTCATTGGTTCCCCCTCTTCCCATTTATCCTCTGCACAAATTGAAAACTGTGTAAAACAGGAGGTTAAAGGTGCTGATTCTCCAAGTGGGGAGATTGTTAGTAATGTAGCTGGAATGGTGAACCCCAGCACCAGGAGATCAAAAATGAGGTGCATTTTAGACACCTTTCCTGAGCACACGGTGTACATTCATCTCGGTTTCCCAGGCATGTATTCACTGTCAGAAGATTCCCTTGAACCTGCAGATTTGGGACCCATGGAATGGGTACCAGGCAGTATTACTTTAAAAGGTCTGCATTTCCTCACCCAGCCTCTCTAACATCTCTTAGCGTGCATAGCTTCCAGCCTTATATATCATCCTGCTGTGGGTCTACATGTGTTCAATCCATATTACATCGTAGCCCTTCAACAAAAGTTGTAAGAATTTTTGTCTGTCTCACTGTTTTTATAAATATATTTAAATTTATTTTTATATTGGTTACAGCTGATTTTCAAAGCTCTGTGTTTTGCTGCTGTACATCCACTTGATTCATGTACTGTGAGACAACAATAAATTCTTTTTCAGATGCTTACCAGTCTTATGTATTATTTTCCAGTGACTTGAGTGGGCTGAGTGCAGTTCTTTGAGGTACCGTGTAGGCCTTGTCAGTTATTCAATGTGGTACTTGGAATGGTATCTTTGCTAATTTCAACCTCGTCGATAATACCTCACCATTCCCCACCTTTCCCATTTAGCAGGCTTATGTCTATTTTCTACATATTTGAGTATGTTTCTGTTTTGTAATTTATTTCATGTGTAGCCATTTTTGATTCCACCTTTAAGTGACATCTTATGATATGTGTCTTTTTCTTTCTGACATATGTCACTTAGAATGATCGTAGGTAACTCCTCCAGAGTTGTTCCAACTGGCCTTATTTCATTGATTTCTGGATGAGTAATATTCCACTCTACATAAGTACCCCATCTCTTTTATCCATTTTATCCTTCCAGGGACATTTAGGTTATATCCAAGTGGAGGCCCTTTTTAACAGAGAGGTGGTAAACGTTGGGGTGCCTGTTTTCTTTTGATTTTTGTTTTTCCCAAGGTATATGCGCATGAGTGCAAGTGCCCTATGCTCTGTAGATCATTTTTTAGATGTTTTAGCAAACACAATACACTTCTCCAGTGTGGCCATTGGCAAATTACATTTCCACTATCAGCCTCACAGGGCTCCCTTTTCTCCTCGCCCTGTCCTGCATTTCTGGTGTTTACACTTTATGTGGATGGCCCTTCTGACTGATGTGAAGTGATATATTTTGTAGTATTGATTTCCAGTGTCCACCTGTTTGGTTGGATAAAAAGTGTGTATGGCCTTTACTTGAATATATTCAGAAAAAAATGCATACGCCCTTTTTGGCCAACTGCATCATTGGCGACGTTCAGCCCCTTTTCTTGTGCTTTAATGGGGAGTCCTTTCTACCTCTTCAAATATGTTTCCTGCCACTCTCCCTTGCTTACAAGTCTTTTTCTGTGGCTTACCTCAAGACATTTTTCGACGATAGATATTTTCAACTCTGCAGTTTCATGAATTTTAGTGCCCCTGAGTTCCATTTTTCAACTTGTGTTTTTGGAAACTGGACACAAAACAGCGGGATTTCCTCTAGCCCTATTCTGTTTCCGTGGGCAATTCTAGCCTTTGATGAATTTTTCTTCCGGATTGGAAATTAGAGTGACATGTGCCTGTCCGCACACCTAAGACTGGTCTCTAAATTTTTCTCATCCTTCCGCTTCATGCTCTGGACAAATTCCAAACTCTGTGCAACAGGATGTTGACGGTGTTGATATCCCCAAGTGAGGAGATTGTTAGGAAAGATGCTGGCGGGGTGAACCCGAGCACCAGGCGATGAGGAGATGAGGTGCCTTTTCCAAACTCTTTCCGATCAAATGGTGTACCATCCTCTAGGTGTGACAGGCATGTTTTAGCTGTAGGAAGGGTCATGTGCATGTAAGGAGAACACCAGGGATTTTTCCAAATCAGTGCCTCCCCGAACCCCAAACTGGGGAATTTTTAAGCTACGGCTACACGTATGTCCATTAAGATCCTTGGGAAATAGGCAGAGCCCAAACTTTAGATGATTGAAATCTTCAGGGTCAGAAGCGCTCACCATCGGCCTTGCTTAGGTTACATTTTATCTGTCATTGATAGATGATGTCAATAAAAATATCGATTCTTTTTCAGATTATTTCCCCTTATAGGTTATTGCAGAATATTCAGTGTAGTTCCCTGGGCTATACAGTAGTTCCTTGTTGATGATCTATTTTATACATAGCAGTGTGTATGTGTTAATCCCAAACTGTTAATTTATCCCTTCTCCTACCTTTCCCCTTTGGTAATAATAAATTATAAGATTTTATACTTCTCAGAAATGGGGGAGCTGAAAGAGAGGTATCCTTTTCAATGGAAAAGCATTCAAAACAAGATTGAAGCTTCAGCCAAGAGTATTCGATCTACATCCATGGAAATAAATCACTTCATTTATCTAATGTTGACCTGACAAATAAGACAGACGTCTTCACTGAACTTGCTTATAGGAAAGTGATGGAAATATCAAATGTAAGTCTTAAAAACATCTTATTTTACCCGAGTATTATACACTGCTCTATGTTAACTACAGTTTGGCTCACACACCTGTTCATTGAAGTTACAATGTTCTCAATTTCTGTTACTGATCCTCCAGAGTGGACCCCAACAGGAGTCCCCGTGCCCAGTGTCATTGGAGCCAACAGATCAAGACTGAGTTTGGTTCAGAAGCAAAGGAAACATTATTTTGAAAACAGAATGGAGAGGTGAGAACGTGCACTGCCCCACGGGCTGTGGGCTGGGCTGCTGTGTAGGGATCCCGGCAGCGTCAGTGGGAGGGAGGGGATGGAGCTCTCGAGGGCTGGGTTGGCTGCAGCTCGGGCTCTATGCCGCAGAGTTTGCATGGGACCCCGCTAGCTGAGGTGTCGACCCAGCCATTCTGCACTAGGAAATCGGGTCTGAAGTGACGGGTGTGGGACCTCTGCATGCGGAACCCTAGGAACACGTGAAATTAGACAAAGCACAAAGGAAAAACAGGTTAGACTTTATTTTATTGCCCAGATTCTCTTTTTATCTCCCAGGAATTTTTAATGAACGTTGCCGGAGATGAACACCTCCTCTGCTTTTTGTTCCATTCCTCATCCTTGGGGTGTTGAGGGTGCAGACCCCTCTTTTGTAACTGCTTCATGCTGTGGTGGGAGCCCTGATACATGGGGGGAGGGGCAAAATGTCTCCCCACCAGCCTCCAGGTGAGGTTGATTGTCCCAAGGCCTCCTGCCTCACTTCTCGTCTGCCTGAGCACCAGCATTGGAAGTGTTATAGATTCTAATGACCTTTAAGGTCCGGGAAAGAGATGCGCAGAGATGCTGCGGTGGCAGGTTTCACCCCACCCCACATTTGTTCGGCGACCTTAGGCTGACGGATTTTGCCAGCCTAGATGCTCTGACCAGTAGTCTGTGCTTTCTTTAATTAGGTCCCTGAATTAATGTACAAACAGCACCATGTGTGAGAGCCCTGCCTGCACAACTCCCAGACAGTCCAGGGCCAGTGGTGATCCAGGGCCATGAGGTCCACTGAGTCAACGGCCTTTAGAAGTAGCCAGCAGTCCAGCCGGTCATATTGGCCACCATCACCGTGGTGTCTGTAGGGTTTTCTATGGTGAAAGCATGATATACATTTCCCCCGCCAAGCTTATTAGCTCCCCTCTGGGTGCAGTAAGTCCTGCAAGCAGTAGTCTGCTCTTTCGGGGCACAGTCTTGTTGTTTTCTGAGAGAAACTCCAGGTCAAGTGATGGTCACACGAGTCATCTTGGTGGCCCGTTGCCCCCGTTTGTCTCTCTGGAGGTTGGCGTTGGAGGGCCTCCTCACTCGAGGTCAGTGTGTCCACAGAGTGACCCCTGCAACTTCAGGGCATGATGCGTGGTTAGGATCACCACGTGGGGTCCTTTTCCCTTAGGAGGGAGCTGGCCTTGTGGGCTGCTGATTTCCATCTTTTTAGATACCCCAGTATCCTGGCCTGATGAGTCGGTGGGCAAAGCCCTTGGTGACCATAGTTTATCATACCTGAAGGGCATTCTTGTGTTGCTCCATTTCAAGCGGTCCCAGTTTTTGCACTAAGGCTCCAAGGGCAATTAACCTTTGACCGGGTATGTAAAGGTCAAAGGGTTTAGCTAAATTAGGGAGTTCCTGGGCAAGGGTCTGAATTGACTGCTCTTTCCATTCTTGAGAGGCTGCTTCTGGATTCTATTCAAAAGGATCATCATCTTTTCATGTCAGTGTTTCATGTAGAGGCCCAGCTATTAGACTGTAGTTAGGGATCCAGATGCAGAAAACCTTGGCCTCCCCAGGAACCCCTAAGCTGTCCTCTAGGTTTAGAAGAGGTAAGGCTGCAAATGGCTTCTTCCCTATCCTGGGATGCGTTTCTCCAAATATCTGTGAGAATGAAGCTCAGGCATGTCACCTTAGCCTGGGATATTTGAGCCTTTTTCTTGGACACCTTCTATCCTTTCTTGGCTAGGTAGTTCAGAGGCGTCTTTAGTAGGCCTGGCGATCAGAATGTCCGCTGCATATTGAAGGAGGGTTCCCTTTCACAGAGGTAGAACTTTTAGGTCTTTAGAGGACATTTCCCCAATGATGGTGTGGGGATTTTTGAACCATTGGGGCAGGACGGCCCAGCATTATTGCTTTGGTTGCATGTTGTGTCCTGCCACTCACAAGCCAAAAATTCTTGTGACTCTGAGATGAATGGAATACAGAAGAAGGCATCATTGAAGTCTAATACAGAATGCCATGGCCTGGTGGATGGTAGAATGACCATCAGGGTGTAGGAAATAGGAGCTACTGGATGTATATCCTCGGTGGCTTCACTGACTGTCCTGATATCCTTTACCAGGTTTCCAGCAGCCCATGGGGCTCTCGTGGTCAGGCCAATCCCAGGATATGGAGCTCACCTGGGCTGCACCCCCACCCCACAGCCCACGGGGCTCTCGTGGTCAAGTCCCTCCCAGGGTATGGAGCTCACCTGTGCAGCTACCCAGCAGCCCATGGGGCTCTCATAGTCAGGCCCTTCCCAGGATACGGAGCTCCCCTGGGCAGGTACCCCAGCAGGGCTGGAAACACAGGAACTGTGCACATAGCCCACCATGCAGAGAACCCCCAGCTCACCTGTCGCTCACAGCTGACACAGAACACCACAGAGCAGGACTTGAACTAACAAACAGCAGCTCTGACAAGTCTGTGACCCTGGCTATCACTCTGTGCAGCCTCTCTCTGCCTGGTCTTCCAGACACTTCCACTGCAGCCAGGCACCAGACCTCTGTCTCCACCCACCATCACTCCTCTCCCTGACTCCTGGGTTCCTCTCATTAGTATAGGGTCTTCTTGAAGTTGTTTTCCACTCATGGACCAGATAAAATGAGAAGAAAACAAGCCGCAGCTGCAGCCCCTTGTCTATCCTGACTCTCAAGAGCCCACACCTGTTCCTTGGGCGTGGCCCGTTTAGCAAGGTTCATTTTCTGCAACTGTGAGTCCCTGAGGGGTGAGGATTGGCTGATTTGGGCAGCCTGACGCTGCCTGCCAGCCCTCCCCACGTGTGCCTGGTTGAGGTCAATATAAACACCTCTCCAGTCATCAAGAGCCCCTGTAGCTGTACCTGACGCCATATTCTCGGCCCCGTCAGCAGTGTCGGGGCTGGGGTGGTGGGAGGGAGTGAGGGGCCGTGGCTTTGTGGGTGGCCCATTGTGAGTGGGGCTCTGCTGGACTTTCTGCAGGAGTTGCCAGGCTGCCACCTGCTAAAGAAGAGGATGTGTCACCCATACCTGCCACTGGAATGTCTCCCCAGGCAGAGGTGAGGAAGTAAAAAAGCAGTGGGGGCCGTGGCAGGAGGGGTATCACAGGTAGGGAAATGGAAAGCTTCCAGAAGAGCATCTGAGACCAGGACCATCCTGGCTGGCCTGCAGGCACCAAGTCGGCCTGCGTGCTGTCGCTGGTGTGGCTCCACAGCCCTTCCTCTAGGCTTGCAAGTTCTTGTGCATATTCATGTGTTTTACCTGGAAAGGGTGGGAAGAGTTCAGCTGCATCAGGACTGGGGCTCAGCTCACATTGACTCACAGACGCCTCGACACAGTCCCCCAGCTTTGCAATGAGGTTGCTCCTTGTGGGGCTGACTGCATGGGAGAAGATTTCCCACCTCTGACCAACTTAAGAATCTTTTACCACTGGAGCAAGTGCCCTGATACGATTTTCCTCTGTATAACTGGTGGGTTCTGTTTTTTTCTTTTTTCTTTTTTTTTATTTTTGGTTCAAGGTAGATTTTATTTATTCCTCTTTTTTTTAATTTGGAGATATAAACATGGAAATAATGCATTAAGATAAAGACGTCTATGAGAAGGGAAAAACTTTTTTTGGTTTATTTTATTAAATGTTATTTATTTATTTTTAATTTTTTTAAAATTTATTTATTTCTTTTATACAGCAGGTTCTTATTGGATATCTATTTTATACATATAAGTGTGCACATGTGAATCCCAGTCTCCCAATTCATCCCACCACCACCCTCACATAGCATTACCCCCTTGGTGTCCATATGTTTGTTCTCTACATCTGTGTCTCTATCTCTGCCCTGCAAACCGGTTCATCTGTACCATTTTTCTAGGTTCCACATATATGCATTAACATACAATATTTGTTTTTCTCTTTCTGACTTACTTCACTCTGTATGACAGTCTCTAGATCCATCAAGGTCTCTACAAATGACCCAATTTCATTCCTATGTATGGCTGAGTAATATTCCATTGTATATATGTACCACATCTTTATCCATTCATCTGTCTGTGGGCACTTAGGTTGCTTTCATTACCTGGCTATTGTAAATAGTGCTGCAATGAACATTGTGGTGAATGTGTCTTTTTGATTTATGGTTTTCTCTGGGTATATGCCCAGTAGTGCGATTGCTGGATTATATGGTAATTCTATTTTTAGTTTTTTAAGGAACCTCCATACTGTTCTCCATAGAGACTATATCAATTTACATTCCCAACAATAGTGGAAGAAGGTTCCTTTTCTCCACAGCGTCTCCAGCATTTGTTGTTTGTAGATTTTCTGATGATGCCCATTCTAACAGGTGTGACGTGATACCTCATTGTAGTTTCGATTTCCATTTCTCTAATAATTAGTGATGTTGAGCAGATTTTCATGTGCGTACTGGCCATCTCTATGTCTTCTTGGAAGAAATGTCTATTTAGATCTTCTTCCATTTTTGTATTGGGTTGTTTGTTTTATTAATATTGAGCTGCATGAGGTGTTTATATATATATATATTGGAGATTAATTATTTGTCCATTGATTCATTTGCAAATATTTTCTGCCATTCTGAGGGTTGTCTTTTCGTCTTGTTTGTAGTTTCCTTTGCTTTGTAAAAGCTTTTACATTTCATTAGGTCCCATCTGTTTAGTTTTCTTTTTTATTTCATTACTACAGGAGGTGGATCAAAAAAGATCTTGCTGTGATTTACGTCAGAGTATCCTTCGTAAGTTTTCCTCTCAGAGTTTTATACTGTCCCGTCTTACATTAAGGTCTCTAATCCATTTTGAATATATTTTTATGTATGGTGTTGGGGAGTGTTCTAATTTCATTCTTTTACATGTAGCTGTCCATATTTCCCAGCACCAATGATTGAAGAGACTGTCTTATCTCCATTGTATAGTCTTGCCTCCTTTGTCATAGATTAGTTGACCATAGGTGTGTAGGTTTATCCCTGGGCATTCTTTTTTTTTTTTTCCTTTTACACGTTTATTGGAGTATAATTGTTTTACAATGGAGTGTTAGTTTCTGCTGTATAACAAAGTGAATCAGCTATACATATACAAATATCACCAGATCCCCTCCCTCTTGCATCTCCCTCCCACACTCCATATCCCACCCCTTTATGTGGTCACAAAGCACCGAGCTGATCTCCCTGTTCTATGTGGCTGCTTTCCAGTAGCTATCAGTGTTACATTTGGTAATGTATTTATGTCCATGCCACTCTGTCACTTCGTCTCAGCTTACCCATCCCCCTTCCAGTGTCCTCAAGTCCTTTCTCTACGTCTGTGTCCTTAATCCTGTCCTGCCACTAGGTTCTTCAAAATCTTTTTTTTTCTTCATTAGATTCCGTATGTCTCTGTTAACATACAGTATTTGTTTTTCCCTTTCTGACTTACTTCACTTTGTAGGACAGATTCTAAGTCCATCCACCTCAGTACAAATAACTCAGTTTTGCTTCTTTTTATGGCTGAGTAATATTCCATTGTATATATGTGCCAGATCTTCTTTATCCATTCATCTGTCGATGGACGCTTAGGTTGCTTCTATGTCCTGGCTATTGTAAATAGAGCTGCAATGAACATTTTTGTACATAACTCTTTTTGAATTATGGTTTTCGCAAGGCAAATGCCCAGTAGTTGGATTGTTGTGTCGTATGGTACCTCTATTGTTAGCTATTTAGAGGAACCTCTGGAGTGTTCTCCCTAGTGCCCATATCAATTTACATTCCCACCCACAGTGCAAGTGTGTTCCCTTTTCTCCAATAAAGGCCTCTCCAGCATTTATTGTTTTGTAGATTTTTTTGGATGATTGCCACTCTGACTGCTGTGCGGTGATACCTCACGGTAGTTTTGATTTGCATTTCTCTAATGATTAGTGATGTTCAGCATCCTTTCATGTGTTTCTTGGTAATCTGTATATCTTCTTTGGAGAAATGTCTATTTAAGTCTTCTGCCCGTTTTTGGATTGGGTTGTTTGTTTTTGTGATATTGAGCTACATGTGGTGCTTGTAAAGTTTGGAGATTAATCCTTTGTCAATTGCTTCATTTGAAAATATTTTCTCCCATTCTGAGGGTTGTTTCTGCATCTTGTTTATGTTTTCCTATACTGTGTAAAAGCTTTTAAGTTTCATTAGGTCCCATTTGTTGATTTCTGTTTTTATTTCCATTTCTCTAGGAGATGAGTCAAAAAGGATCTTGCTGTGATTTATGTCATAGAGTGTTCTGCCTATGGTTTCCTCTAAGTGTTTTATAGTGTCTGGTCTTCTATTTAGATCTCTAATCCATTTAGAGTTTATTTTTGTGTATGGTGTTATGGAGTGTTCTAATTTCATTCTTTTATGTGTAGGGGTCCAGTTTTCCCAGCACCAATTACTGAAGAGACTGTCTTTTCTCCATTGTATATCCTTAGCTCCTTTGTCATAGATGAGATAGCCATAGGTATGTAGGTTTATCTCTGGGCTTTCTGTCCTGTTCCATTGATCTGTGTTTATGCCAATCTACATACACTTGATTCCATTATGGAGACTTATAAATACATAGGTTTCAAGATTATTACCAGTCAGATATATTCCTCTTCAGTGAATAGGGTGTTTTGTGTCCAGTTCATTGAGAAAGGAGTAGGTCTTGTCTATTACATATTTGGTATATGGAATGGTATCTGTGCTAATTTCAAACTCTGCTTTTACACATCACCCCACGTCACCTTTCCCCTTAAGGAGGCATAAGTGTGTTTTCTAAATGTGTAACTCTGTTCTCTTTTGTAATTCAGTTCATGTGTAGCCATGTTTACATTCCCTCTATAAGTGATATATTACAATAAGTTTCTTTTTCTTTGAGGCTCATTTCACTTAGCATCATCGTACCTAAACCCACTCATTATGCTGCTATTGGCCTTATGACATTGATTTTATGTCTGAGTGACATTCCATTGTATATAAGTACCACAACATCTATATCAATTTTTTTCCTTTCCTGGGATATTTAAAGTGTACCAAAGTCGAGGTTCTTGTAAACAGAGCAGCCCTAAACTTTGGGCTGGCTGTGTGTTGTGGATTTTTAGTTTTCCCAAAATACACGCCCATGAGTGGAAGTGTGCTATGCTCTGTAGCTCTGTTTTAGAAAACAACATACAGTTCTCCAGAGAGGCTGTTGGCAACTTACATCCTCTCCATCGGTGTAACCAGGCTCCCTTTTCTCCATGGCCTGTCCTGCATTTGTGGTTTTTACACTGTTTGTGGATGGCCCTTTTGACTGGAGGTAAGGGACACTTCTATGTGGTGTGGATTTTCAATGCCTGATGGCTTGCTTGGCCAAAAAGGGCGTATGCATTTTTTCCCAATTATATTCAAGAAAATACACATAATCCCTTTTTGGTCAAGGGCAACATTGTTGAAGTTCTGTCGCTTTTCATGTGCTTTAAAGATGACTCCAGTGTACCTCTTGAAATCTGTTTCCTTCAATTCTGCCTTGCATTCAAATCCTCTTCACTGCCTTACCTCAATATATTTCTGGATGATAGTTGTCCTTTAAAACTCTGCAAGTTTGTGAATTGCTGTGTCCCTGAGCTCCATTTTTCAACTCGCCTATTTGTGAGCTGGCTGCAATACCGCAGGATGGCTTTAGGCCCTAGTCTGGTTCCAGGGCTTCAGGCTGAGCCTTTGGTTAATTCTTCTTCCTGATGGGAAACTAGAGTGACATGTGCCCATCCAAACACCTACAGCTAATCTCTCATTTGTTTCCCCTCTTCCTTTTCATCCTCTGCACAATTTGCAAACTGTGCATACAGGAGGGTAAAGGCGCTGACATTCCAAGTGGGGAGATTTTTAGTAATGCAGATGGAATGGTGAAGCCGAGCACGACAAAAGGAAAAATGAGGTACCTTTTAGAAAACTTTCCCAATCGCACAGTGTACCATCCACTGGGTGTCCCATGCATGTTTTAACTGTAGGAAGATTCCCTTAAACCTGGAGAGTTGGCACCACTAGAATGGGTAGCACACAGTATTGCTCTAAGTGGTGTTCTTTTGCTCACACAACCTCAGCAAACTTGTCAGCCCCAAGTGCCCAGTCTTATGTCTCATCCATCTGTGGGTGTAAAGGTGGTCAATCCAGGTGGGATCACAGGCCCTGAACGTAATTTTTAAGGCTTTCTCTCTGTTTCGCTGTTTTTGCATTTTGCTTTTGAAACTTAATTTTATAAGGGGGTTTAGCTGAATTTCAGTGCTGTGTTCATGCCATTATACACACATATGATACCTTTATGGAGACATGAGAATACATATGTTTTAAAATTCTAGAGTCAGATATATTCCTCTGCAATGAATAGGGGGCGTTAAGTCCAGTTCATTGTTCCGGCAGTAGGTGTTGTCTATTACATACTTGGTTTATGTAACAGTATCTGTGCTAATTTAAAACTGTGGTTTTATGCATCACCCCACCTCGCCTTTCCCCTTAAGCAGGCAGAAGATTGTTTTCTAAATGTATGACTCTATTGTGTTTGAAATTCAGTTCATGTTTACATTCACACTATGAGTGATATCTTATGATAAGATTTGTTATTCTGTTATCTTTCCTAACTCAGTTCATGTGTAGCCATGTTTACAGGATTTACATAAGTGATATCTTATGATAAGTTTCTTTTTCAGTGTGACTTATTTCACTTAGAATCATCGTACGTGAATCCACTCATTTTGCTGCTACTTGCCTTATGACATTGATTTCATGGCTAACGGATATTACATCGTACGTAAGTACCACAGTTTCTTGAAATATTTTTGTCTTTCCTGGGATATATAAGGTGTACCCACGATGAGGTTCTTGTAAGCAGTGCAGCCTTAAATTTTGGCATGCCTGTGTCTTATTGATTTTCAGTTTTCCAAAGATATATTCCCTAGACTGGAACACCCCATTGCTCTGTAGCTCTGTTGTTTATTTGTTTTAGGGAACACAATGCACTCCTCCAGAGAGGCAGTTAGCAATTTACATGCCACCCATTAGCCTAAAAACCTCCCTGTTCTCCAGGGCCTGTCTTGCCTTTCTGGTTTTTACATATTTTGTGGATGTCCCTTTTGACCGGTGGGAACTGAAACTTATTTGTAGTGCAGATTTGCATTGCCTGCTTGCTTGCTTGGCCAAAAAGGGCGTATGCGTTTTCTCCTGAATATATTCAGGAGAAAACGCATACGCCCTTTTTGGCCAAGTGCATCATTGTTGAAGTTGTGCCCCTCTTCCTGTGCTTTCAAGGCGATTCCAAGGTACCTCTTGAAATCTGTTTCCTGCTATTCTGCCTCGCTTTCAAGTCCACCTCATTGCCTTGCCTCAACAGATTTTTTGACGATACTTGTCCTTTATTACTCTGCCAGTTTGTGAATTGCTGTGCCCCTGAGCTCCATTTTTTAACTCGTTTTTTGTGAGCTGAACGCAAGTCCAAAATTTTGGTTCAGGGCATATACTGGTTCCGGGTGGGTGGCTGAGACTTTGGATAATTTTACTTCCTGCTGGGAAATTAGAGTGAAATGTGTCCGTCCAAATTCCTAACAGCTACTCTCTCATTGGTTCTCCCTCTTCCATTTCATCCTCTGCCAAATTGGCAACCTGTGCGAACCAGGAGGTTAAAGGGGCTGTCTCTCCAGGTTGGGAGGTTGATAGTAAAGCAGTTGGAAAGTCAAACTGGAGCACCAGGAGAGGGACTATTCGTTGAGTTTTAGAAACCTTTCGTATTCACAGTGTGTCCATTCTCTAGGTTTCCTGTACATGTTATAGCTGTAGTAATATTCCCTTGAACCTGGAGAGTTGGGACCCATGGAATGGGTGCCATGCATTATTGCTTTAAAGGGTCTGCTTTTGCTCACCCAATCTCACCAGTCCTCTCAGTGCCAAGTGTCCAGCCTTATGCCACATCCAGCTGTCATTGTAGATAGAGTCATTTCAGGGTTCATCAGAGACCCTGAGGGAATTATAAAGAATTTCCCTGTTTTTTTCTTTTGTTTTTGAAATTACTTTTTATAGTGGGTTTGAGCTCACTCTCGCTGCCATGTTTATGCCACTCTAGACACACTTGATTCCCTTATGCAGATATATCAATATATTGGTTTTAATATTCTTACAAGTGAAATATATTCCTCTGCAGGAAATATGGGGTTTTGATTCCCTTTCACTGAGGAAGGTGTAGGTCTTGTCTATTCAATAGTTGGCTTTTGGAACGTGGCCTGAGCTTATATCAAACTCTGGTTTTATTCATCACCCCACCTCTCCTTCCCCTTTAAGAAGGCATAAGAGTGTTTTCTAAATGTGAGACTCTGTTCTCTTTCCTAACTCAGTTCATGTGTAGCCATGTTTAAAGGAGCTTCATAAGTGATATCTTATGATAGGTTTCTTTTTCTGTGTGACTTATTTCACTTAGAATCATCGTATCTGAATCAACTCATTTTGTGCAACTGGTCTTATGACATTGATTTCATGGCTGAGGGATATTCCATCATACATAAGTACCACAATATTTTGAACCAATTTTATATTTCCTGGGATATTTAAGGTGTACCCAAGTTGAGGTTCTTGTAAGCCGTGCAGCCCTAAATTTTGGGGTGGCTCTGTCTTATTGATTTTCAGTTTTCCCAAGATATATTCCCTAGACAGGATGCGCCCTTGGCTCTGTAGCTCTGTTGTTTACTTGTTTTAGGGAACACAATGCACTCCTCCAGAGAGGCAGTTGGCAATTTACATCCTGCCCATCAGCATAACATGGCTCCGTGTTCTCCAGGGCATGTCTTGCCTTTCAGGTTTTTACACATTTTGTGGATGTCCCTTTTGACCGGTGGGAAGTGATACTTCTTTGTAGTGCAGATTTGCATTGCCCGCTTGCTTGCTTGGCCAAAAAGGGCGTATGCGTTTTCTCCTGAATATATTCAGGGGAAAACGCATATGCCCTTTTTGTCCAATTCCATCATTGTCAAAGTTGTGCCCCTCTTCCAGTGCTTTAAATGCGATTCCAACGTACCTCTTGAAATCTGTTTCCTGCTCTTCTGCCTCGCTTTCAAGTCTGGCTCGCTGCATTCCCTCAACAGATTTTTGGACGGTAGTTGTCCTTTATCATTCTGCCAGTTTGTGAATTGCTGTGCCCCTGAGCTCCATTTCTCAACTCTTTTTTTGTGAGCTGAACGCAAGTCCAAAATTTTGGATCATGTCCTATACTGGTTCCCGGTGGGTGGCTGAGACTTTGGTTAATTCTTCTTCCTGCCGGGAAATTAGAGTGACATGTGCCAATCCAAATGCCTAACAGCTAATCTCTCATGGGTTCTCCCTCGTCCCTTCCATCCTCTGCCAATTTGGGAACCTGTGCAAACCAGGAGGTTAATGGGCCTGTCTCTCCAAGTTGGGAGATTGATAGTAAGCAGTTGGAAAGTCAAACTGGAGCACCAGGAGAGGGACTAATCGTTGAGTTTTAGAAACCTTTCGTATTCACCATGTGTACATTCTCTAGGTTTCCTGTACATGTTATAGCTGTAGTAATATTCCCTTCAACCTGGAGAGTTGGGAGCCATGGAATGGGTGCCATGAAATATTGCTTGAAAGGGTCTGCATTTGCTCACCCAATCTCACCAATCCGCTCAGTCCCAAGTGTCCAGCCTTATGCCACATCCAGCTGTCATTGTAGATAGGCTTATTCCAGGTTTCATCAGAGACCCTGAAGGAATTGTAAAGAATTTCCCTGTTTATTTGTTTTGTTTTTGAATTTCCCTTTTATAGTGGGTTTGAGCTGATTCTCGCTGCCATGTTTATGCAAATCTAGACACACTTGATTCCCTTATGGAAACATATCAATACATAGGTTTTAAGATTCTTTCTAGTGTGATATATTCCTCTCCGGGAAATATGGGGTTCTGAGTACCTTTCAGTGAGGAAGGTGTAGGTCTTTTCTATTCCATAGATGGTTTTTGGAAGGGTACGTGTGATTCTATCAAAGTCTAGTTTTATGCATCACCCCACCTCGCCTTTCCCCTTAAACAGGCATAAGAATGTTTTTTAAATGTGAGACTCTGTTCTCTTTCCTAACTCAGTTCAAGTGTAGCCATGTTTACAGGATCTTCATAAGTGATATTTTATGATAAGTTTCTTTTTCTGTGTGACTTATTTCACTAAGAATCATCGTACCTGAATCCATTCATTTTGCTTCTACTGGTCTTATGACATTGATTTCATGGCTGACGGATATTCCGTCATACGTAAGTACCACAATAATTTGAACCAATTTTATATTTCGTGGGATATTTAAGTTGTACCCACGTTGAGCTTCCTGTAAGCAGTGCAGCCCTAAATTTTGGGGTGGCCGTGTCTATTGATTTTCAGTTTTCCCAAGGTATATTCCCTAGACTGGAAGCGCCCTTGGCTCTGTAGGTCTGTTGTTTACTTGTTTTAGGGAACACAATGCACTCCTCCAGAGAGGCAGTTGGCAATTTACATCACGCCCATCAGCATAACAAGGCTCCCTGTTCTCCAGGGCCTGTCTTGCCTTTCTGGATTTTACACATTTTGTGGATGTCCCTTTTGACCGGTGGGAAGTGATACTTCTTTGTAGTGCAGATTTGCTTTGCCCACTTGCTTGCTTGGCCAAAAAGGGCGTATGCGTTTTCTCCTGAATATATTCAGGAGAAAACGCATACGCCCTTTTTGGCCAAGTGCATCATTGTCGAACTTGTGCCCCTCTTCCTGTGCTTTACAGGCGATTCCAACGTACCTCTTTAAATCTGTTTCCTGCTATTCTGCCTCGCATTCAAGTCCGCCTCGTTGCCTTCCCTCAACAGATTTTTGGACGATAGTTGTGCTTTATTACTCTGCCAGTTTGTGAATTGCTGTGCCCCTGAGCTCCATTTTTCAACTCGTTTTTAGTGAGCTGAATGAAAGTCCAAAATTTTGGTTCAGGACCTATACTGTTTCCCGGTGGGTGGCTGAGACTTTGGTTAATTCTTCTTCCTAACGGTATATTAGAGTGACACGTGCCCGTCCAAATGCCTAACAGCTACTCTCTCATTGGTTCTCCTTCTTCCCTTTCATCCTCTGCCAAATTGGCAACCTGTTCGAACCAGGAGGTAAATGGCGCTGTGTCTCCAAGTTTGGAGATTGATAGTAAAGCAGTTGGAAAGTCAAACCAGAGCACCAGGAGAGGGACTATTCGTTGAGATTTAGAAACATTTCATATTCACAGTGTGTCCATTCTCTAGGTATCCTGTACCAGTTCTTGCTGTATTAAAATTCCCTTCAAGCTCGAGAGTTGGGACCCATGGAATGGGGGCCATGCATTCTTGCTTTAAAGGGTCTGCATTTGCTCACCCAATCTCACCAATCCTCTCAGTCCCAAGTGTCCAGCCTTATGCCATATCCAGCTGTCATTGTAGATAGGTTCATTCCACGTTTCATCAGAGACCCTGAAGGAATTGTAAAGACTTTCCCTGTTTTTTTGTTTTGTTTTTGAAATTCCTTTTTATAGTGGGTTTGAGCTGATTCTCGCTGCCATGTTTATGCCAGTCAAGACACACTTGATAACCTTATGGAGACATATCAATACATAGGTTTTAAGATTCTTACTAGTCAGATCTATTCCTCTGCGGGAAATATGTGGTTTTGAGTCCCTTTCACTGAGGAAGGTGTAGGTCTTATCTATTCCATAGTAAGTTTTTGGAACGGTCCCTGTGATTATATCAAACTCTGGTTTTATGCATTACCCCACCTCTCTTTCTCCCTTAAGCATGCATACGAGTTTTTTTCTAAATGTGAGACACTGTTCTTTTTCCTAACTCAGTTCATATGTAGCCATGTTTACAGGATCTCCAAAAGTCATATCTTATGATAAGTTTCTTTTTCTGTGTGACTTATTTCACTTAGAATCATCGTACCTGAATCGACTCATTTTGCTGCTACTGGTCTTATGACATTGATTTCATGGATGAAGGATATTACATCTTTCGTATGTACCACAATTTTTTGAATCCATTTTATATTTCTTGGGATATTTAAGGTGTACCCAAGTTGAGGTTCTTGTAAGCAGTGCAGCCCTAAATTTTGGGGTGACTCTGTCTTATTGATTTTCAGTTTTCCCAAGATATATTCCCTAGACTGAAAGTGTCCTTGGCTCTGTAGCTCTGTTGTTTACTTGTTTTAGGGAACACAGTGCACTCCTCCAGAGAGGCAGTTGGCAATTTACATCCGGACCATCAGCATAAAAAGGCTCCATGTTCTCCAGGCCCTGTCATGCCTTTCTGGTTTTTACACATTTTGTGGATGTCCCTTTTGACCGGTGGGAAGTGACACTTCTTTGTAGTGCAAATTTGCATTGCCCGCTTGCTTGCTTGGCCAAAAAGGGCGTATGCGTTTTCTCCTGAATATATTCAGGAGAAAACGCATACGCCCTTTTTGGCCAAGTGCATCATTGTCCAAGTTGTGCCTCTCTTCCTGTGCTTTAAAGGCGATTCCAACGTACCTCTTGAAATCTGTTTCCTGCTATTCGGCATCGCTTTCAAGTCCGCCTCGTTTCCTTCCCTCAACAGATTTATGGACGATAGATGTCCTGCATTACTCTGCCAGTTTGTGAATTGCTGTGCCCCTGAGCTCCATTTTACAACTCGATTTTTGTGAGCTGAACGCAAGTCCAAAATTTTGGTTCAGGATCTATACTGGTTCCCGGTGGGTGGCTGAGACTTTGGTTAATTCTTCTTCCTGCCGGGAAATTAGTATGAAATGTGCCTGTCCAAATGCCTAACAGCTACTCTCTCATTGTTTCTTCCTCTTCCCTTTCATCCTCTGCCAAATTGACAACCTGTGCGAACCAGGAGGTTAAAGGGGCTGTCTCTCCTAGTTGGTTGATTGATAGTAAAGCAGTTGGAAAGTCAAACCAGAGCAGCAGTAGAGGGACTATTCGTTGAGTTTTAGAAACCTTTCATAATCACAGTGTGTCTATTCTCTAGGTTTCACGTACATGTTATAGCTGTAGTAATATTCCCTTCAACATGAAGAGTTGGGAACCATGGAAGAGGTGGCTTGCATTATTGCTTTAAAGGGACTGCCTTTGCTCACCCAATCTCACCAATTTTCTCAGTCCCAAGTGTCCAGCCTTATGCCACATCCAGCTGTCATTGTAGATATGGTCTTTCCAGGTTTCCTCAGACACCCTGAAGGAATTGTAAAGAATTTCCCTGTTTTTTGGTTTTGCTTTTGAAATTCCTTTTTATAGTGGGTTTGAGCTGATTCTCGCTGCCATGTTTATGCCACTCTAGACACACTTGATTCCCTTATGGAGTCATATCAATACATAGGTTTTAAGATTCTTACTAGTCAGATATATTCCTCTGTGGGAAATATGGTGTTTTGAGTCTCTTTCACTGAGGAAGGTGTAGGTCTTGTCTATTCCAAAGTTGGTTTTTGGAACGGTCCCTGTGCTTATATCAAACACTGGTTTTATGCATCACCCCACCTCTCCATCCCCTTTATGCAGGCATAAGAGTGTTTTCTAAATGTGAGACTCTGTTCTCTTTCCTAACTCAGTTCACGTGTAGCCATGTTTACAGGATCTTCATAAGTGATATCTTATGATAAGTTTCTTTTTCTGCGTGACTTATTTCACTTAGAATCATCGTACCTGAATCCACTCACTTTGCTGCTACTGGTCTTATGACATTGATTTCATGGCTGAGGGATATTCCATCGTACGTAAGTACCACAATGTTTTGAACCATTTTTATATTTCCTGGGATATTTAAGGTGTACCCAAGTTGAGGTTTTTGTAGTCAGTGCAGCCCTAAATTTGGAGGTGGCTCTTTCTTATTGATTTTCAGTTTTCCCAAGGTATATTCCCTAGACTGGAAGTGGCCTTGGCTCTGTAGCTCTGTTGTTTACTTGTTTTAGGGAACACAATGCACTCCTCCAGTGAGGCAGTTGGCAATTTACATCCCGCCCATCAGCATAACAAGGCTCCCTGTTCTCCAGGGCCTGTCTTGCCTTTCTGGTTTTTACACATTTTGTGGATGTCCCTTTTGACCGGTGGGAAGTGATACTTCTTTGTAGTGCAGATTTGCATTGCCCGCTTGCTTGCTTGGCCAAAAAGGGCGTATGCGTTTTCTCCTGAATATATTCAGGAGAAAACGCATATGCCCTTTTTGGCCAAGTGCATCATTGTCGAACTTGTGCCCCTCTTCCTGTGCTTTACAGGAGATTCCAACGTACCTCTTGAAATCTGTTTCCTGCTATTTTGCCTCGCTTTCAAGTCCACCTCGTTGACTTCCCTCAAGAGATTTTTGGACGATAGTTGTCCTTTATCACTCTGCCAGTTTGTGAATGGCTCTGCCACTGAGCTCCGTTTCTCAACTCGTTTTTTGGGAGCTGAACGCAAGTCCAAAATTTTGGATCATGTCCTATACTGGTTCCCGGTGGGTGGCTGAGACTTTGGTTAATTCTTCTTCCTGCCGGGAAATTAGAGTGACATGTGCCCGTCCAAATGCCTAAAAGCTACTCTCTCATGGGTTCTCCCACGTCCCTTCCATCCTCTGCCAAATTGGGAACCTGTGCAAACCAGGAGGTTAAAGGGCCTGTCTCTCCAAGTTGGGAGATTGATAGTAAGGCAGTTGGAAAGTCAAACTGGAGCACCAGGAGAGGGACTATTCGTTGAGTTTTAGAAACCTTTCGTATTCACAGTGTGTCCATTCTCTAGGTTTCCTGTACATGTTATAGCTGTAGTAATATTCCCTTGAACCTGGAGAGTTGGGACCCATGGAATGGGGGCCATGCATTATTGCTTGAAAGGGTCTGCATTTGCTCACCCAATCTCACCAATCCTCTCAGTCCCAAGTGTCCAGCCTTATGCCACATCCAGCTGTCATTGTAGATAGGGTCTTTCCAGGTTTCCTCAGACACCCTGAAGGAATTGTAAAGAATTTCCCTGTTTTTTGGTTTTGCTTTTGAAATTCCTTTTTATAGTGGGTTTGAGCTGATTCTCGCTGCCATGTTTATGCCACTCTAGACACACTTGATTCCCTTATGGAGACATATCAATACATAGGTTTTAAGATTCTTACTAGTCAGATATATTCCTCTGTGGGAAATATGGGGTTTTGAGTCTCTTTCACTGAGGAAGGTGTAGGTCTTGTCTATTCCAAAGTTGGTTTTTGGAACGGTCCCTGTTCTTATATCAAACTCTGGTTTTATGCTTCACCCCACCTCTCCTTCCCCTTTATGCAGGCATAAGAGTGTTTTCTAAATGTGAGACTCTGTTCTCTTTCCTAACTCAGTTCACGTGTAGCCATGTTTACAGGATCTTCATAAGTGATATCTTATGATAAGTTTCTTTTTCTGTGTGACTTATTTCACTTAGAATCATCGTACCTGAATCCATTCACTTTGCTGCTACTGGTCTTATGACATTGATTTCATGGTTGAGGGATATTCCATCGTACGTAAGTACCACAATGTTTTGAACCATTTTTATATTTCCTGGGATATTTAAGGTGTACCCAAGTTGAGGTTCTTGTAGTCAGTGCAGCCCTAAATTTGGAGGTGGCTCTTTCTTATTGATTTTCAGTTTTCCCAAGGTATATTCCCTAGACTGGAAGTGGCCTTGGCTCTGTAGCTCTGTTGTTTACTTGTTTTAGGGAACACAATGCACTCCTCCAGTGAGGCAGTTGGCAGTTTATATCCCGCCCATCAGCATAACAAGGCTCCCAGTTCTCCAGGGCCTGTCTTGACTTTCTGGTTTTTACACATTTTGTGGATGTCCCTTTTGACCAGTGGGAAGTGATACTTCTTTGTAGTGCAGATTTGCATTGCCCGCTTGCTTGCTTGGCCAAAAAGGGCGTATGCGTTTTCTCCTGAATATATTCAGGAGAAAACGCATACGCCCTTTTTGGCCAAGTGCACCATTGTCCAAGTTGTGCCCCTCTTCCTGTGCTTTACAGGAGATTCCAAGGTACCTCTTGAAATCTGTTTCCTGCTATTTTGCCTCGCTTTCAAGTCCGCCTCGTTGACTTCCCTCAACAGATTTTTGGACGATAGTTGTCCTTTATCACTCTGCCAGTTTGTGAATTGCTGTGCCCCTGAGCTCCATTTCTCAACTCGTTTTTTGTGAGCTGAACGCAAGTCCAAAATTTTGGATCATGTCCTATACTGGTTCCCGGTGGGTGGATGAGACTTTGGTTAATTCTTCTTCCTGCCGGGAAATTAGAGTGACATGTGCCCGTCCAAATGCCTAACAGCTACTCTCTCATGGGTTCTCCCTCGTCCCTTCCATCTTCTGCCAAATTGGGAACCTGTGCAAACCAGGAGGTTAAAGGGCCTGTCTCTCCAAGTTGGGAGATTGATAGTAAGGCAGTTGGAAAGTCAAACTGGAGCACCAGGAGAGGGACTATTCGTTGAGTTTTAGAAACCTTTCGTATTCACAGTGTGTCCATTCTCTAGGTTTCCTGTACATGTTATAGCTGTAGTAATATTCCCTTGAACCTGGAGAGTTGGGACCCATGGAATGGGGGCCATGCATTATTGCTTGAAAGGGTCTGCATTCGCTCACCCAATCTCACCAATCCTCTCAGTCCCAAGTGTCCAGCCTTATGCCACATCCAGCTGTCATTGTAGATAGGGTCTTTCCAGGTTTCCTCAGACACCCTGAAGGAATTGTAAAGAATTTCCCTGTTTTTTTGTTTTGCTTCTGAAATTCCTTTTTATAGTGGGTTTGAGCTGATTCTCGCTGTCATGTTTATGCCACTCTAGACACACTTGATTCCCTTATGGAGTCATATCAATACATAGGTTTTAAGATTCTTACTAGTCAGATATATTCCTCTCTGGGAAATATGGGGTTTTGAGTCTCTTTCACTGAGGAAGGTGTCGGTCTTGTCAATTCCAAAGTTGGTTTTTGAAACGGTCCCTCTGCTTATATCAAACTCTGGTTTTATGCATCACCCCACCTCTCCTTCCCCTTTATGCAGGCATAAGAGTGTTTTCTAAATGTGAGACTCTGTTCGCTTTCCTAAGTCAATTCACGTGTAGCCATGTTTACAGGATCTTCATAAGTGATATCTTATGATAAGTTTCTTTCTCTGTGTGACTTATTTCACTTAGAATCATCGTACCTGAATCCACTCACTTTGCTGCTACTGGTCTTATGACATTGATTTCATGGCTGAGGGATATTCCATCGTACGTAAGTACCACAATGTTTTGAACCATTTTTATATTTCCTGGGACATTTAAGGTGTACCCAAGTTGGGGTTCTTGTAGTCAGTGCAGCCCTAAATTTGGAGGTGGCTCTTTCTTATTGATTTTCAGTTTTCCCAAGGTATATTCCCTAGACTGGAAGTGGCCTTGGCTCTGTAGCTCTGTTGTTTACTTGTTTTAGGGAACACAATGCACTCCTCCAGTGAGGCAGTTGGCAATTTACATCCCGCCCATCAGCATAACAAGGCTCCCAGTTCTCCAGGGCCTGTCTTGCCTTTCTGGGTTTGACACTATTTGTGGATGTCCCTTTTGACCGGTGGGAAATGATACTTCTTTGTAGTGCAGATTTGCATTGCCCGCTTGCTTGCTTGGCCAAAAAGGGCGTATGCGTTTTCTCCTGAATATATTCAGGAGAAAACGCATACGCCCTTTTTGGCCAAGTGCACCATTGTCCAAGTTGTGCCCCTCTTCCTGTGCTTTACAGGCGATTCCAAGGTACCTCTTGAAATCTGTTTCCTGCTATTTTGCCTCGCTTTCAAGTCCGCCTCGTTGACTTCCCTCAACAGATTTTTGGACGATAGTTGTCCTTTATCACTCTGCCAGTTTGTGAATTGCTGTGCCCCTGAGCTCCATTTCTCAACTCGTTTTTTGTGAGCTGAACGCAAGTCCAAAATTTTGGATCATGTCCTATACTGGTTCCCGGTGGGTGGCTGAGACTTTGGTTAATTCTTCTTCCTGCCGGGAAATTAGAGTGACATGTGCCCGTCCAAATGCCTAACAGCTACTCTCTCATGGGTTCTCCCTCGTCCCTTCCATCCTCTGCCAAATTGGAAACCTGTGCAAACCAGGAGGTTAAAGGGCCTGTCTCTCCAAGTTGGGAGATTGATAGTAAGGCAGTTGGAAAGTCAAACTGGAGCACCAGGAGAGGGACTATTCATTGAGTTTTAGAAACCTTTCGTATTCACAGTGTGTCCATTCTCTAGGTTTCCTGTACATGTTATAGCTGTAGTAATATTCCCTTGAACCTGGGGAGTTGGGACCCATGGAATGGGGGCCATGCATTATTGCTTGAAAGGGTCTGCATTTGCTCACCCAATCTCACCAATCCTCTCAGTCCCAAGTGTCCAGCCTTATGCCACATCCAGCTGTCATTGTAGATAGGGTCTTTCCAGGTTTCCTCAGACACCCTGAAGGAATTGTAAAGAATTTCCCTGTTTTTTGGTTTTGCTTTTGAAATTCCTTTTTATAGTGGGTTTGAGCTGATTTTCGCTGCCATGTTTATGCCACTCTAGACACACTTGATTCCCTTGTGGAGTCATATCAATACATAGGTTTTAAGATTCTTACTAGTCAGATATATTCCTCTGTGGGAAATATGGGGTTTTGAGTCTCTTTCACTGAGGAAGGTGTAGGTCTTGTCTATTCCAAAGTTGGTTTTTGGAACGGTCCCTGTGCTTATATCAAACTCTGGTTTTATGCATCACCCCACCTCTCCATCCCCATTATGCAGGCATAAGAGTGTTTTCTAAATGTGAGACTCTGTTCTCTTTCCTAACTCAGTTCACGTGTAGCCGTGTTTACAGGATCTTCATAAGTGATATCTTATGATAAGTTTCTTTTTCTGTGTGACTTATTTCACTTAGAATCATTGTACCTGAATCCACTCACTTTGCTGCTACTGGTCTTATGACATTGATTTCATCGCTGAGGGATATTCCATCATACGTAAGTACCACAATGTTTTGAACCATTTTTATATTTCCTGGGATATTTAAGTTGTACACAAGTTGAGGTTCTTGTAGTCAGTGCAGCCCTAAATTTGGAGGTGGCTCTTTCTTATTGATTTTCAGTTTTCCCAAGGTATATTCCCTAGACTGGAAGTGGCCTTGGCTCTGTAGCTCTGTTGTTTACTTGTTTTAGGGAACACAATGCACTCCTCCAGTGAGGCAGTTGGCAATTTACATCCCGCCCATCAGCATAACAAGGCTCCCTGTTCTCCAGGGCCTGTCTTCCCTTTCTGGTTTTTACACATTTTGTGGATGTCCCTTTTGACCGGTGGGAAGTGATACTTCTTTGTAGTGCAGATTTGCATTGCCCGCTTGCTTGCTTGGCCAAAAAGGGCGTATGCGTTTTCTCCTGAATATATTCAGGAGAAAACGCATACGCCCTTTTTGGCCAAGTGCACCATTGTCCAAGTTGTTCCCCTCTTCCTGTGCTTTACAGGCGATTCCAAGGTACCTCTTGAAATCTGTTTCCTGCTATTTTGCCTCACTTTCAAGTCCGCCTCGTTGACTTCCCTCAACAGATTTTTGGACGATAGTTGTCCTTTATCACTCTGCCAGTTTGTGAATTGCTGTGCCCCTGAGCTCCATTTCTCAAGTCGTTTTTTTTGAGCTGAACGCAAGTCCAAAATTTTGGATCATGTCCTATACTGGTTCCCGGTGGGTGGCTGAGACTTTGGTTAATTCTTCTTCCTGCCGGGAAATTAGAGTGACATGTGCCCGTCCAAATGCCTAACAGCTACTCTCTCATGGGTTCTCCCTCGTCCCTTCCATCCTCTGCCAAATTGGGAACCTGTGCAAACCAGGAGGTTAAAGGGCCTGTCTCTCCAAGTTGGGAGATTGATAGTAAGGCAGTTGGAAAGTCAAACTGGAGCACCAGGAGAGGGACTATTCGTTGAGTTTTAGAAACCTTTCGTATTCACAGTGTGTCCATTCTCTAGGTTTCCTGTACATGTTATAGCTGTAGTAATATTCCCTTGAACATGGAGAGTTGGGACCCATGGAAGGGGGGCCATGCATTATTGCTTGAAAGGGTCTGCATTCGCTCACCCAATCTCACCAATCCTCTCAGTCCCAAGTGTCCAGCCTTATGCCACATCCAGCTGTCATTGTAGATAGGGTCTTTCCAGGTTTCCTCAGACACC
This sequence comes from Mesoplodon densirostris, assembly GCF_025265405.1. Taxonomy (NCBI): domain Eukaryota; kingdom Metazoa; phylum Chordata; class Mammalia; order Artiodactyla; family Ziphiidae; genus Mesoplodon; species Mesoplodon densirostris. The sequence continues at coordinate 496,115 of NW_026778227.1, read as the reverse complement.
CTGAAAGAAATGTAAAGAATTTCCCTGTTTTTTGGTTTTGGTTTTGAAATTCCTTTTTATAGTGGGTTTGAGCTGATTCTCGCTGCCATGTTTATGCCACTCTAGACACACTTGATTCCCTTATGGAGACATATCAATACATAGGTTTTAAGATTCTTACTATTCAGGTATATTCCTCTGCGGGAAATATGGGGTTTTGAGTCTCTTTCACTGAGGAAGGTGTCGGTCTTGTCAATTCCAAAGTTGGTTTTTGAAACGGTCCCTGTGCTTATATCAAACTCTGGTTTTATGCATCACCCCACCTCTCCTTCCCCTTTATGCAGGCATAAGAGTGTTTTCTAAATGTGAGACTCTGTTCTCTTTCCTAACTCAGTTCACGTGTAGCCATGTTTACAGGATCTTCATAAGTGATATCTTATGATAAGTTTCTTTTTCTGTGTGACTTATTTCACTTAGAATCATCGTACCTGAATCCACTCACTTTGCTGCTACTGGTCTTATGACATTGATTTCATGGCTGAGGGATATTCCATCGTACGTAAGTACCACAATGTTTTGAACCATTTTTATATTTCCTGGGATATTTAAGGTGTACCCAAGTTGAGGTTCTTGTAGTCAGTGCAGCCCTAAATTTGGAGGTGGCTCTTTCTTATTGATTTTCAGTTTTCCCAAGGTATATTCCCTAGACTGGAAGTGGCCTTGGCTCTGTAGCTCTGTTGTTTACTTGTTTTAGGGAACACAATGCACTCCTCCAGTGAGGCAGTTGGCAATTTACATCCCGCCCATCAGCATAACAAGGCTCCCAGTTCTCCAGGGCCTGTCTTGCCTTTCTGGTTTTTACACATTTTGTGGATGTCCCTTTTGACCGGTGGGAAATGATACTTCTTTGTAGTGCAGATTTGCATTGCCCGCTTACTTGCTTGGCAAAAAAGGGCGTATGCATTTTCTCCTGAATATATTCAGGAGAAAACCATACGCCCTTTTTGGCCAAGTGCACCATTGTCCAAGTTGTGCCCCTCTTCCTGTGCTTTACAGGCGATTGCAACGTACCTCTTGAAATCTGTTTCCTGCTATTTTGCCTCGCTTTCAAGTCCGCCTCGTTGACTTCCCTCAACAGATTTTTGGACGATAGTTGTCCTTTATCACTCTGCCAGTTTGTGAATTGCTGTGCCCCTGAGCTCCATTTCTCAACTCGTTTTTTGTGAGCTGAACGCAAGTCCAAAATTTTGGATCATGTCCTATACTGGATCCCGGTGGGTGGCTGAGACTTTGGTTAATTCTTCTTCCTGCCGGGAAATTAGAGTGACATGTGCCCGTCCAAATGCCTAACAGCTACTCTCTCATGGGTTCTCCCTCGTCCCTTCCATCCTCTGCCAAATTGGGAACCTGTGCAAACCAGGAGGTTAAAGGGCCTGTCTCTCCAAGTTGGGAGATTGATAGTAAGGCAGTTGGAAAGTCAAACTGGAGCACCAGGAGAGGGACTATTCGTTGAGTTTTAGAAACCTTTCGTATTCACAGTGTGTACATTCTCTAGGTTTCCTGTACATGTTATAGCTGTAGTAATATTCCCTTGAACATGGAGAGTTGGGACCCATGGAATGGGGGCCATGCATTACTGCTTGAAAGGGTCTGCATTTGCTCACCCAATCTCACCAATCCTCTCAGTCCCAAGTGTCCAGCCTTATGCCACATCCAGCTGTCATTGTAGATAGGGTCTTTCCAGGTTTCCTCAGACACCCTGAAGGAATTGTAAAGAATTTCCCTGTTTTTTGGTTTTGCTTTTGAAATTCCTTTTTATAGTGGGTTTGAGCTGATTTTCGCTGCCATGTTTATGCCACTCTAGACACACTTGATTCCCTTGTGGAGTCATATCAATACATAGGTTTTAAGATTCTTACTAGTCAGATATATTCCTCTGCGGGAAATATGGGGTTTTGAGTCTCTTTCACTGAGGAAGGTGTAGGTCTTGTCTATTCCAAAGTTGGTTTTTGGAACGGTCCCTGTGCTTATATCAAACTCTGGTTTTATGCATCACCCCACCTCTCCTTCCCCTTTATGCAGGCATAAGAGTGTTTTCTAAATGTGAGACTCTGTTCTCTTTCCTAACTCAGTTCACGTGTAGCCATGTTTACAGAATCTTCATAAGTGATATCTTATGATAAGTTTCTTATTCTGTGTGACTTATTTCAATTAGAATCATTGTACCTGAATCCACTCACTTTGCTGCTACTGGTCTTATGGCATTGATTTCATCGCTGAGGGATATTCCATCATACGTAAGTACCACAATGTTTTGAACCATTTTTATATTTCCTGGGATATTTAAGGTGTACACAAGTTGAGGTTCTTGTAGTCAGTGCAGCCCTAAATTTGGAGGTGGTTCTTTCTTATTGATTTTCAGTTTTCCCAAGGTATATTCCCTAGACTGGAAGTGGCCTTGGCTCTGTAGCTCTGTTGTTTACTTGTTTTACGGAACACAATGCACTCCTCCAGTGAGGCAGTTGGCAATTGACATCCCGCCCATCAGCATAACAAGGCTCCCTGTTCTCCAGGGCCTGTCTTGCCTTTCTGGTTTTTACACATTTTGTGGATGTCCCTTTTGACCGGTGGGAAGTGATACTTATTTGTAGTTCAGATTTGCATTGCCCGCTTGCTTGATTGGCCAAAAAGGGCGTATGCGTTTTCTCCTGAATATATTCAGGAGAAAACGCATACGCCCTTTTTGGCCAAGTGCACCATTGTCCAAGTTGTTCCCCTCTTCATGTGCTTTACAGGCGATTCCAAGGTACCTCTTGAAATCTGTTTCCTGCTATTTTGCCTCACTTTCAAGTCCGCCTCGTTGACTTCCCTCAACAGATTTTTGGACGATAGTTGTCCTTTATCACTCTGCCAGTTTGTGAATTGCTGTGCCCCTGAGCTCCATTACTCAACTCGTTTTTTTGTGAGCTGAACGCAAGTCCAAAATTTTGGATCATGTCCTATACTGGTTCCCGGTGGGTGGCTGAGACTTTGGTTAATTCTTCTTCCTGCCGGGAAATTAGAGTGACATGTGCCCGTCCAAATGCCTAACAGCTACTCTCTCATGGGTTCTCCCTCGTCCCTTCCATCCTCTGCCAAATTGGGAACCTGTGCAAACCAGGAGGTTAAAGGGCCTGTCTCTCCAAGTTGGGAGATTGATAGTAAGGCAGTTGGAAAGTCAAACTGGAGCACCAGGAGAGGGACTATTCGTTGAGTTTTAGAAACCTTTCGTATTCACAGTGTGTCCATTCTCTAGGTTTCCTGTACATGTTATAGCTGTAGTAATATTCCCTTGAACCTGGAGAGTTGGGACCCATGGAATGTGGGCCATGCATTATTGCTTGAAAGGGTCTGCATTTGCTCACCCAATCTCACCAATCCTCTCAGTCCCAAGTGTCCAGCCTTATGCCACATCCAGCTGTCATTGTAGATAGGGTCTTTCCAGGTTTCCTCAGACACCCTGAAGGAATTGTAAAGAATTTCCCTGTTTTTTGGTTTTGCTTTTGAAATTCCTTTTTATAGTGGGTTTGAGCTGATTCTCGCTGCCATGTTTATGCCACTCTAGACACACTTGATTCCCTTATGGAGATATATCAATACATAGGTTTTATGATTCTTACTAGTCAGATATATTCCTCTGTGGGAAATATGGAGTTTTGAGTCTCTTTCACTAAGGAAGGTGTCGGTCTTGTCAATTCCAAAGTTGGTTTTTGAAACGGTCCCTGTGCTTATATCAAACTCTGGTTTTATGCATCACCCCACCTCTCCTTCCCCTTTATGCAGGCATAAGAGTGTTTTCTAAATGTGAGACTCTGTTCTCTTTCCTAACTCAGTTCACGTGTAGCCATGTTTACAGGATCTTCATAAGTGATATCTTATGATAAGTTCCTTTTTCTGTGTGACTTATTTCACTTAGAATCATCGTACCTGAATCCACTCACTTTGCTGCTACTGGTTTTATGATATTGATTTCATCGCTGAGGGATATTCCATCGTACGTAAGTACCACAATGTTTTGAACCATTTTTATATTTCCTGGGATATTTAAGGTGTACCCAAGTTGAGGTTCTTGTAGCCAGTGCAGCCCTAAATTTGGAGGTGGCTCTTTCTTATTGATTTTCAGTTTTCCCAAGGTATATTCCCTAGACTGGATGTGGCCTTGGCTCTGTAGCTCTGTTGTTTACTTGTTTTAGGGAACACAATGCACTCCTCCAGTGAGGCAGTTGGCAATTTACATCCCGCCCATCAGCATAACAAGGCTCCCTGTTCTCCAGGGCCTGTCTTGCCTTTCTGGTTTTTACACATTTTGTGGATGTCCCTTTTGACCGGTGGGAAGTGATACTTCTTTGTAGTGCAGATTTGCATTGCCTGCTTGCTTGCTTGGCCAAAAAGGGCGTATGCGTTTTCTCCTGAATATATTCAGGAGAAAACGCATACGCCCTTTTTGGCCAAGTGCAACATTGTCCAAGTTGTTCCCCTCTTCCTGTGCTTTACAGGCGATTCCAACGTACCTCTTGAAATCTGTTTCCTGCTATTTTGCCTCACTTTCAAGTCCGCCTCGTTGACTTCCCTCAACAGATTTTTGGACGATAGTTGTCCTTTATCACTCTGCCAGTTTGTGAATTGCTGTGCCCCTGAGCTCCATTTCTCAACTCGTTTTTTGTGAGCTGAACGCATGTCCAAAATTTTGGATCATGTCCTTTACTGGTTCCCGGTGGGTGGCTGAGACTTTGGTTAATTCTTCTTCCTGCCAGGAAATTAGAGTGACATGTGCCCGTCCAAATGCCTAACAGCTACTCTCTCATGGGTTCTCCCTCGTCCCTTCCATCCTCTGCCAAATTGGGAACCTGTGCAAACCAGGAGGTTAAAGGGCCTGTCTCTCCAAGTTGGGAGATTGATAGTAAGGCAGTTGGAAAGTCAAACTGGAGCACCAGGAGAGGGACTATTCATTGAGTTTTAGAAACCTTTCGTATTCACAGTGTGTCCATTCTCTAGGTTTCCTGTACATGTTATAGCTGTAGTAATATTCCCTTGAACCTGGAGAGTTGGGACCCATGGAATGGGGGCCATGCATTATTGCTTGAAAGGGTCTGCATTTGCTCACCCAATCTCACCAATCCTCTCAGTCCCAAGTGTCCAGCCTTATGCCACATCCAGCTGTCATTGTAGATAGGGTCTTTCCAGGTTTCCTCAGACACCCTGAAGGAATTGTAAAGAATTTCCCTGTTTTTTGGTTTTGCTTTTGAAATTCCTTTTTATAGTGGGTTTGAGCTGATTTTCGCTGCCATGTTTATGCCACTCTAGACACACTTGATTCCCTTGTGGAGTCATATCAATACATAGGTTTTAAGATTCTTACTAGTCAGATATATTCCTCTGCGGGAAATATGGGGTTTTGAGTCTCTTTCACTGAGGAATGTGTAGGTCTTGTCTATTCCAAAGTTGGTTTTTGAAACGGTCCCTGTGCTTATATCAAACTCTGGTTTTATGCATCACCCCACCTCTCCTTCCCCTTTATGCAGGCATAAGAGTGTTTTCTAAATGTGAGACTCTGTTCTCTTTCCTAACTCAGTTCACGTGTAGCCATGTTTACAGGATCTTCATAAGTGATATCTTATGATAAGTTTCCTTTTCTGTGTGACTTATTTCACTTAGAATCATTGTACCTGAATCCACTCACTTTGCTGCTACTGGTCTTATGACATTGATTTCATCGCTGAGGGATATTCCATCATACGTAAGTACCACAATGTTTTGAACCATTTTTATATTTCCTGGGATATTTAAGGTGTACCCAAGTTGAGGTTCTTGTAGTCAATGCAGCCCTAAATTTGGAGGTGGCTCTTTCTTATTGATTTTCAGTTTTCCCCAGGTATATTCCCTAGACTGGAAGTGGCCTTGGCTCTGTAGCTCTGTTGTTTACTTGTTTTAGGGAACACAATGCACTCCTCCAGTGAGGCAGTTGGCAATTGACATCCCGCCCATCAGCATAACAAGGCTCCCAGTTCCTCAGGGCCTGTCTTGCCTTTCTGGTTTTTACACATTTTGTGGATGTCCCTTTTGACCGGTGGGAAGTGATACTTCTTTGTAGTGCAGATTTGCATTGCCCGCTTGCTTGCTTGGCCAAAAAGGGCGTATGCGTTTTCTCCTGAATATATTCAGGAGAAAACGCATACGCCCTGTTTGGCCAAGTGCACCATTGTCCAAGTTGTGCCCCTCTTCCTGTGCTTTACAGGCGATTCCAAGGTACCTCTTGAAATCTGTTTCCTGCTATTTTGCCTCGCTTTCAAGTCCGCCTCGTTGACTTCCCTCAACAGATTTTTGGACGATAGTTGTCCTTTATCACTCTGCCAGTTTGTGAATTGCTGTGCCCCTGAGCTCCATTTCTCAACTCGTTTTTTGTGAGCTGAACGCAAGTCCAAAATTTTGGATCATGTCCTATACTGGTTCCCGGTGGGTGGCTGAGACTTTGGTTAATTCTTCTTCCTGCCGGGAAATTAGAGTGACATGTGCCCGTCCAAATGCCTAACAGCTACTCTCTCATGGGTTCTCCCTCGTCCCTTCCATCCTCTGCCAAATTGGGAACCTGTGCAAACCAGGAGGTTAAAGGGCCTGTCTCTCCAAGTTGGGAGATTGATAGTAAGGCAGTTGGAAAGTCAAACTGGAGCACCAGGAGAGGGACTATTCGTTGAGTTTTAGAAACCTTTCGTATTCACAGTGTGTCCATTCTCTAGGTTTCCTGTACATGTTATAGCTGTAGTAATATTCCCTTGAACCTGGAGAGTTGGGACCCATGGAATGGGGGCCATGCATTATTGCTTGAAAGGGTCTGCATTTGCTCACCCAATCTCACCAATCCTCTCAGTCCCAAGTGTCCAGCCTTATGCCACATCCAGCTGTCATTGTAGATAGGGTCTTTCCAGGTTTCCTCAGACACCCTGAAGGAATTGTAAAGAATTTCCCTGTTTTTTGGTTTTGCTTTTGAAATTCCTTTTTATAGTGGGTTTGAGCTGATTCTCGCTGCCATGTTTATGCCACTCTAGACACACTTGATTCCCTTATGGAGTCATATCAATACATAGGTTTTAAGATTCTTACTAGTCAGATATATTCCTCTGCGGGAAATATGGGGTTTTGAGTCTCTTTCACTGAGGAAGGTGTAGGTCTTGTCTATTCCAAAGTTGGTTTTTGGAACGGTCCCTGTGCTTATATCAAACTCTGGTTTTATGCATCACCCCACCTCTCCATCCCCTTTATGCAGGCATAAGAGTGTTTTCTAAATGTGAGACTCTGTTCTCTTTCCTAACTCAGTTCACGTGTAGCCATGTTTACAGGATCTTCATAAATGATATCTTATGATAAGTTTCTTTTTCTGTGTGACTTATTTCACTTAGAATCATCGTACCTGAATCCACTCACTTTGCTGCTACTGGTCTTATGACATTGATTTCATCGCTGAGGGATATTCCATCATACGTAAGTACCACAATGTTTTGAACCATTTTTATATTTCCTGGGATATTTAAGGTGTACCCAAGTTGAGGTTCTTGTAGTCAGTGCAGCCCTAAATTTGGAGGTGGCTCTTTCTTATTGATTTTCAGTTTTCCCAAGGTATATTCCCTAGACTGGAAGTGGCCTTGGCTCTGTAGCTCTGTTGTTTACTTGTTTTAGGGAACACAATGCACTCCTCCAGTGAGGCAGTTGGCAATTGACATCCCGCCCATCAGCATAACAAGGCTCCCAGTTCTCCAGGGCCTGTCTTGCCTTTCTGGTTTTTACACATTTTGTGGATGTCCCTTTTGACCGGTGGGAAGTGATACTTCTTTGTAGTGCAGATTTGCATTGCCCGCATGCTTGCTTGGCCAAAAAGGGCGTATGCGTTTTCTCCTGAATATATTCAGGAGAAAACGCATACGCCCTTTTTGGCCAAGTGCACCATTGTCCAAGTTGTGCCCCTCTTCCTGTGCTTTACAGGCGATTCCAAGGTACCTCTTCAAATCTGTTTCCTGCTATTTTGCCTCGCATCATGTCCGCCTCGTTGACTTCCCTCAACAGATTTTTGGACGATAGTTGTCCTTTATCACTCTGCCAGTTTGTGAATTGCTGTGCCCCTGAGCTCCATTTCTCAACTCGTTTTTTGTGAGCTGGACGCAAGTCCAAAATTTTGGATCATGTCCTATACTGTTTCCCTGTGGGTGGCTGAGACTTTGGTTAATTCTTCTTCCTGCCGGGAAATTAGAGTGACATGTGCCCGTCCAAATGCCTAACAGCTACTCTCTCATGGGTTCTCCCTCGTCCCTTCCATCCCCTGCCTAATTGGGAACCTGTGCAAACCAGGAGGTTAAAGGGCCTGTCTCTCCAAGTTGGGAGATTGATAGTAAGGCAGTTGGAAAGTCAAACTGGAGCACCAGAAGAGGGACTATTCGTTGAGTTTTAGAAACCTTTCCTATTCACAGTGTGTACATACTCTAAGTTTCCTGTACATGTTATATCTGTAGTAATATTCCCTTGAACATGGAGAGTTGGGACCCATGGAATGGGGGCCATGCATTATTGCTTGAAAGGGTCTGCATTCGCTCACCCAATCTCACCAATCCTCTCAGTCCCAAGTGTCCAGCCTTATGCCACATCCAGCTGTCATTGTAGATAGGGTCTTTCCAGGTTTCCTCAGACACCCTGAAGGAATTGTAAAGAATTTCCCTGTTTTTTGGTTTTGCTTTTGAAATTCCTTTTTATAGTGGGTTTGAGCAGATACTCGCTGCCATGTTTATGCCACTCTAGACACACTTGATTTCCTTATGGAGACATATCAATACATAAGTTTTAAGATTCTTACTAGTCAGATATATTCTTCTGTGGGAAATATGGGGTTTTGAGTCTCTTTCACTGAGGAAGGTGTCGGTCTTGTCAATTCCAAAGTTGGTTTTTGAAACGGTCCCTGTGCTTATATCAAACTCTGGTTTTATGCATCACCCCACCTCTCCTTCCGCTTTATGCAGGCATAAGAGTGTTTTCTAAATGTGAGACTCTGTTCTCTTTCCTAACTCAGTTCACATGTAGCCATGTTTACAGGATCTTCATAAGTGATATCTTATGATAAGTTTCTTTTTCTGTGTGACTTATTTCACTTAGAATCATCGTACCTGAATCCACTCACTTTGTTGCTACTGGTCTTATGACATTGATTTCATGGCTGAGGGATATTCCATCGTACGTAAGTACCACAATGTTTTGAACCATTTTTATATTTCCTAGGATATTTAAGGTGTACCCAAGTTGAGGTTCTTGTAGTCAGTGCAGCCCTAAATTTGGAGGTGGCTCTTTCTTATTGATTTTCAGTTTTCCCAAGGTATATTCCCTAGACTGGAAGTGGCCTTGGCTCTGTAGCTCTGTTGTTTACTTGTTTTAGGGAACACAATGCACTCCTCCAGTGAGGCAGTTGGCAATTGACATCCTGCCCATCAGCATAACAAGGCTCCCAGTTCTCCAGGGCCTGTCTTGCCTTTCTGGTTTTTACACATTTTGTGGATGTCCCTTTTGACCGGTGGGAAGTGATACTTCTTTGTAGTGCAGATTTGCATTGCCCGCTTGCTTGCTTGGCCAAAAAGGGCGTATGCGTTTTCTCCTGAATATATTCAGGAGAAAACGCATACGCCCTTTTTGGCCAAGTGCACCATTGTCCAAGTTGTGCCCCTCTTCCTGTGCTTTACAGGCGATTCCAAGGTACGTCTTCAAATCTGTTTCCTGCTATTTTGCCTCGCTTTCATGTCCGCCTCGTTGACTTCCCTCAACAGATTTTTGGACGATAGTTGTCCTTTATCACTCTGCCAGTTTGTGAATTGCTGTGCCCCTGAGCTCCATTTCTCAACTCGTTTTTTGTGAGCTGGACGCAAGTCCAAAATTTTGGATCATGTCCTATACTGGTTCCCGGTGGGTGGCTGAGACTTTGGTTAATTCTTCTTCCTGCCGGGAAATTAGAGTGACATGTGCCCGTCCAAATGCCTAACAGCTACTCTCTCATGGGTTCTCCCTCGTCCCTTCCATCCTCTGCCAAATTGGGAACCTGTGCAAACCAGGAGGTTAAAGGGCCTGTCTCTCCAAGTTGGGAGATTGATAGTAAGGCAGTTGGAAAGTCAAACTGGAGCACCAGGAGAGGGACTATTCGTTGAGTTTTAGAAACCTTTCGTATTCACAGTGTGTCCATTCTCTAGGTTTCCTGTACATGTTATAGCTGTAGTAATATTCCCTTGAACCTGGACAGTTGGGACTCATGGAATGGGGGCCATGCATTATTGCTTGAAAGGGTCTGCATTTGCTCACCCAATCTCACCAATCCTCTCAGTCCCAAGTGTCCAGCCTTATGCCACATCCAGCTGTCATTGTAGATAGGGTCTTTCCAGGTTTCCTCAGACACCCTGAAGGAATTGTAAAGAATTTCCCTGTTTTTTGGTTTTGCTTTTGAAATTCCTTTTTATAGTGGGTTTGAGCTGATTCTCGCTGCCATGTTTATGCCACTCTAGACACACTTGATTCCCTTATGGAGACATATCAATACATAGGTTTTAAGATTCTTACTAGTCAGATATATTCCTCTGCGGGAAATATGGGGTTTTGAGTCTCTTTCACTGAGGAAGGTGTCGGTCTTGTCTATTCCAAAGTTGGTTTTTTGACACGGTCCCTGTGCTTATATCAAACTCTGGTTTTATGCATCACCCCACCTCTCCATCCCCTTTATGTAGGCATAAGAGTGTTTTCTAAATGTGAGACTCTGTTCTCTTTCCTAACTCAATTCACGTGTAGGCATGTTTACAGGATCTTCCTAAGTGATATCTTATGATAAGTTTCTTTTTCTGTGTGACTTATTTCACTTAGAATCATCGTACTTGAATCCACTCACTTTGCTGCTACTGCTCGTATGTCATTGATTTCATGGCTGAGGAATATTCCACCGTACGTAAGTACCACAATGTTTTGAACCATTTTTATATTTCCTGGGATATTTAAGGTGTACCCAAGTTGAGGTTCTTGTAGTCAGTGCAGCCCTAAATTTGGAGGTGGCTCTTTCTTATTGATTTTCAGTTTTCCCAAGGTATATTCCCTAGACTGGAAGTGGCCTTGGCTCTGTAGCTCTGTTGTTTACTTGTTTTAGGGAACACAATGCACTCCTCCAGTGAGGCAGTTGGCAATTTACATCCCGATCATCAGCATAACAAGGCTCCCTGTTCTCCAGGGCCTGTCTTGCCTTTCTGGTTTTTACACATTTTGTGGATGTCCCTTTTGACCGGTGGGAAGTGATACTTCTTTGTAGTGCAGATTTGCATTGCCCGCTTGCTTGCTTGGCCAAAAAGGGCGTATGCGTTTTCTCCTGAATATATTCAGGAGAAAACGCATACGCCCTTTTTGGCCAAGTGCACCATTGTCCAAGTTGTGCCCCTCTTCCTGTGCTTTACAGGCGATTCCAAGGTACCTCTTGAAATCTGTTTCCTGCTATTTTGCCTCGCTTTCAAGTCCGCCTCGTTGACTTCCCTCAACAGATTTTTGGACGATAGTTGTCCTTTATCACTCTGCCAGTTTGTGAATTGCTGTGCCCCTGAGCTCCATTTCTCAACTCGTTTTTTGTGAGCTGAACACAAGTCCAAAATTTTGGATCATATCCTATACTGGTTCCCGGTGGGTGGCTGAGACTTTGGTAAATTCTTCTTCCTGCCGGGAAATTAGAGTGACATGTGCCCGTCCAAATGCCTAACAGCTACTCTCTCATGGGTTCTCCCTCGTCCCTTCCATCCTCTGCCAAATTGGGAACCTGTGCAAACCAGGAGGTTAAAGGGCCTGTCTCTCCAAGTTGGGAGATTGATAGTAAGGCAGTTGGAAAGTCAAACTGGAGCACCAGGAGAGGGACTATTCGTTGAGTTTTAGAAACCTTTCGTATTCACAGTGTGTCCATTCTCTAGGTTTCCTGTACATGTTATAGCTGTAGTAATATTCCCTTGAACCTGGACAGTTGGGACCCATGGAATGGGGGCCATGCATTATTGCTTGAAAGGGTCTGCATTTGCTCACCCAATCTCACCAATCCTCTCAGTCCCAAGTGTCCAGCCTTATGACACATCCAGCTGTCATTGTAGATAGGGTCTTTCCAGGTTTCCTCAGACACCCTGAAGGAATTGTAAAGAATTTCCCTGTTTTTTGGTTTTGCTTTTGAAATTCCTTTTTATAGTGGGTTTGAGCTGATTCTCGCTGCCATGTTTATGCCACTCTAGACACACTTGATTCCCTTATGGAGACATATCAATACATAGGTTTTAAGATTCTTACTAGTCAGATATATTCCTCTGCGGGAAATATGGGGTTTTGAGTCTCTTTCACTGAGGAAGGTGTCGGTCTTGTCTATTCCAAAGTTGGTGTTTGGAACGGTCCCTGTGCTTATATCAAACTCTGGTTTTATGCATCACCCCACCTCTCCATCCCCTTTATGCAGGCATAAGAGTGTTTTCTAAATGTGAGACTCTGTTCTCTTTCCTAACTCAGTTCACGTGTAGCCATGTTTACAGGATCTTCCTAAGTGATATCTTATGATAAGTTTCTTTTTCTGTGTGACTTATTTCACTTAGAATCATCGTACCTGAATCCACTCACTTTGCTGCTACTGCTCGTATGACATTGATTTCATGGCTGAGGAATATTCCACCGTACGTAAGTACCACAATGTTTTGAACCATTTTTATATTTCCTGGGATATTTAAGGTGTACCCAAGTTGAGGTTCTTGTAGTCAGTGCAGCCCTAAATTTGGAGGTGGCTCTTTCTTATTGATTTTCAGTTTTCCCAAGGTATATTCCCTAGACTGGAAGTGGCCTTGGCTCTGTAGCTCTGTTGTTTACTTGTTTTAGGGAACACAATGCACTCCTCCAGTGAGGCAGTTGGCAATTTACATCCCGATCATCAGCATAACAAGGCTCCCTGTTCTCCAGGGCCTGTCTTGCCTTTCTGGTTTTTACACATTTTGTGGATGTCCCTTTTGACCGGTGGGAAGTGATACTTCTTTGTAGTGCAGATTTGCATTGCCCGCTTGCTTGCTTGGCCAAAAAGGGCGTATGCGTTTTCTCCTGAATATATTCAGGAGAAAACGCATACGCCCTTTTTGGCCAAGTGCACCATTGTCCAAGTTGTGCCCCTCTTCCTGTGCTTTACAGGCGATTCCAAGGTACCTCTTGAAATCTGTTTCCTGCTATTTTGCCTCGCTTTCAAGTCCGCCTCTTTGACTTCCCTCAACAGATTTTTGGACGATAGTTGTCCTTTATCACTCTGCCAGTTTGTGAATTGCTGTGCCCCTGAGCTCCATTTCTCAACTCGTTTTTTGTGAGCTGAACGCAAGTCCAAAATTTTGGATCATGTCCTATACTGGTTCCCGGTGGGTGGCTGAGACTTTGGTTAATTCTTCTTCCTGCCGGGAAATTAGAGTGACATGTGCCCGTCCAAATGCCTAACAGCTACTCTCTCATGGGTTCTCCCTCATCCCTTCCATCCTCTGCCAAATTGGGAACCTGTGCAAACCAGGAGGTTAAAGGGCCTGTCTCTCCAAGTTGGGAGATTGATAGTAAGGCAGTTGGAAAGTCAAACTGGAGCACCAGGAGAGGGACTATTCGTTGAGTTTTAGAAACCTTTCGTATTCACAGTGTTTCCATTCTCTTGGTTTCCTGTACATGTTATAGCTGTAGTAATATTCCCTTGAACCTGGAGAGTTGGGACCCATGGAATGGGGGCCATGCATTATTGCTTGAAAGGGTCTGCATTTGCTCACCCAATCTCACCAATCCTCTCAGTCCCAAGTGTCCAGCCTTATGCCACATCCAGCTGTCATTGTAGATAGGGTCTTTCCAGGTTTCCTCAGACACCCTGAAGGAATTGTAAAGAATTTCCCTGTTTTTTGGTTTTGCTTTTGAAATTCCTTTTTATAGTGGGTTTGAGCTGATTCTCGCTGCCATGTTTATGCCACTCTAGACACACTTGATTCCCTTATGGAGACATATCAATACATAGGTTTTAAGATTCTTACTAGTCAGATATATTCCTCTGCGGGAAATATGGGGTTTTGAGTCTCTTTCACTGAGGAAGGTGTCGGTCTTGTCTATTCCAAAGTTGGTTTTTGGAACGGTCCCTGTGCTTATATCAAACTCTGGTTTTATGCATCACCCCACCTCTCCATCCCCTTTATGCAGGCATAAGAGTGTTTTCTAAATGTGAGACTCTGTTCTCTTTCCTAACTCAGTTCACGTGTAGCCATGTTTTCAGGATCTTCATAAGTGATATCTTATGATAAGTTTCTTTTTCTGTGTGACTTATTTCACTTAGAATCATCGTACCTGAATCCACTCACTTTGCTGCTACTGGTCTTATGACATTGATTTCATTGCTGAGGAATATTCCATCGTACGTAAGTACCACAATGTTTTGAACCATTTTTATATTTCCTGGGATATTTAAGGTGTACCCAAGTTGAGGTTCTTGTAGTCAGTGCAGCCCTAAATTTGGAGGTGGCTCTTTCTTATTGATTTTCAGTTTTCCCAAGGTATATTCCCTAGACTGGAAGTGGCCTTGGCTCTGTAGCTCTGTTGTTTACTTGTTTTAGGGAACACAATGCACTCCTCCAGTGAGGCAGTTGGCAATTTACATCCCACCCATCAGCATAACAAGGCTCCCAGTTCTCCAGGGCCTGTCTTGCCTTTCTGGTTTTTACACATTTTGTGGATGTCCCTTTTGACCGGTTGGAAGTGATACTTCTTTGTAGTGCAGATTTGCATTGCCCGCTTGCTTGCTTGGCCAAAAAGGGCGTATGCGTTTTCTCCTGAATATATTCAGGAGAAAACGCATACGCCCTTTTTGGCCAAGTGCACCATTGTCCAAGTTGTGCCCCTCTTCCTGTGCTTTACAGGCAATTCCAACGTACCTCTTCAAATCTGTCTCCTGCTATTTTGCCTCACTTTCAAGTCCGCCTCGTTGACTTCCCTCAACAGACTTTAGGACGATAGTTGTCCTTTATCACTCTGCCAGTTTGTGAATTGCTGTGCCCCTGAGCTCCATTTCTCAACTCGTTTTTTGTGAGCTGAACGCAAGTCCAAAATTTTGGATCATGTCCTCTACTGGTTCCCGGTGGGTGGCTGAGACTTTGGTTAATTCTTCTTCCTGCCGGGAAATTAGAGTGACATGTGCCCGTCCAAATGCCTAACAGCTACTCTCTCATGGGTTCTCCCTCGTCCCTTCCATCCTCTGCCAAATTGGGAACCTGTGCAAACCAGGAGGTTAAAGGGCCTGTCTCTCCAAGTTGGGAGATTGATAGTAAGGCAGTTGGAAAGTCAAACTGGAGCACCAGGAGAGGGACTATTCGTTGAGTTTTAGAAACCTTTCGTATTCACAGTGTGTCCATTCTCTAGGTTTCCTGTACATGTTATAGCTGTAGTAATATTCCCTTGAACCTGGAGAGTTGGGACCCATGGAATGGGGGCCATGCATTATTGCTTGAAAGGGTCTGCATTTGCTCACCCAATCTCACCAATCCTCTCAGTCCCAAGTGTCCAGCCTTATGCCACATCCAGCTGTCATTGTAGATAGGGTCTTTCCAGGTTTCCTCAGACACCCTGAAGGAATTGTAAAGAATTTCCCTGTTTTTTGGTTTTGCTTTTGAAATTCCTTTTTATAGTGGGTTTGAGCTGATTCTCGCTGCCATGTTTATGCCACTCTAGACACACTTGATTCCCTTATGGAGACATATCAATACATAGGTTTTAAGATTCTTACTAGTCAGATATATTCCTCTGTGGGAAATATGGGGTTTTGAGTCTCTTTCACTGAGGAAGGTGTCGGTCTTGTCAATTCCAAAGTTGGTTTTTGAAACGGTCCCTGTGCTTATATCAAACTCTGGTTTTATGCATCACCCCACCTCTCCTTCCCCTTTATGCAGGCATAAGAGTGTTTTCTAAATGTGAGACTCTGTTCTCTTTCCTAACTCAGTTCACGTATACCATGTTTACAGGATCTTCATAAGTGATATCTTATGATAAGTTTCTTTTTCTGTGTGACTTATTTCACTTAGAATCATCGTACCTGAATCCACTCAATTTGTTGCTACTGGTCTTATGACATTGATTTCATGGCTGAGGGATATTCCATCGTACGTAAGTACCACAATGTTTTGAACCATTTTTATATTTCCTGGGATATTTAAGGTGTACCCAAGTTGAGGTTCTTGTAGTCAGTGCAGCCCTAAATTTGGAGGTGGCTCTTTCTTATTGATTTTCAGTTTTCCCCAGGTATATTCCTTAGACTGGAAGTGGCCTTGGCTCTGTAGCTCTGTTGTTTACTTGTTTTAGGGAACACAATGCACTCCTCCAGTGAGGCAGTTGGCAATTGACATCCCGCCCATCAGCATAACAAGGCTCCCAGTTCCTCAGGGCCTGTCTTGCCTTTCTGGTTTTTACACATTTTGTGGATGTCCCTTTTGACCGGTGGGAAGTGATACTTCTTTGTAGTGCAGATTTGCATTGCCCGCTTGCTTGCTTGGCCAAAAAGGGCGTATGCGTTTTCTCCTGAATATATTCAGGAGAAAATGCAAACGCCCTTTTTGGCCAAGTGCACCATTGTCCAAGTTGTGCCCCTCTTCCTGTGCTTTACAGGCGATTCCAAGGTACCTCTTGAAATCTGTTTCCTGCTATTTTGCCTCGCTTTCAAGTCCGCCTCGTTGACTTCCCTCAACAGATTTTTGGACGATAGTTGTCCTTTATCACTCTGCCAGTTTGTGAATTGCTGTGCCCCTGAGCTCCATTTCTCAACTCGTTTTTTGTGAGCTGAACGCAAGTCCAAAATTTTGGATCATGTCCTATACTGGTTCCCGGTGGGTGGCTGAGACTTTGGTTAATTCTTCTTCCTGCCGGGAAATTAGAGTGACATGTGCCCGTCCAAATGCCTAACAGCTACTCTCTCATGGGTTCTCCCTCGTCCCTTCCATCCTCTGCCAAATTGGAAACATGTGCAAACCAGGAGGTTAAAGGGCCTGTCTCTCCAAGTTGGGAGATTGATAGTAAGGCAGTTGGAAAGTCAAACTGGAGCACCAGGAGAGGGACTATTCGTTGAGTTTTAGAAACCTTTCGTATTCACAGTGTGTCCATTCTCTAGGTTTCCTGTACATGTTATAGCTGTAGTAATATTCCCTTGAACCTGGAGAGTTGGGACCCATGGAATGGGGGCCATGCATTATTGCTTGAAAGGGTCTGCATTTGCTCACCCAATCTCACCAATCCTCTCAGTCCCAAGTGTCCAGCCTTATGCCACATCCAGCTGTCATTGTAGATAGGGTCTTTCCAGGTTTCCTCAGACACCCTGAAGGAATTGTAAAGAATTTCCCTGTTTTTTGGTTTTGCTTTTGAAATTCCTTTTTATAGTGGGTTTGAGCTGATTCTCGCTGCCATGTTTATGCCACTCTAGACACACTTGATTCCCTTATGGAGACATATCAATACATAGGTTTTAAGATTCTTACTAGTCAGATATATTCCTCTGTGGGAAATATGGGGTTTTGAGTCTCTTTCACTGAGGAAGGTGTCTGTCTTGTCAATTCCAAAGTTGGTTTTTGAAACGGTCCCTGTGCTTATATCAAACTCTGGTTTTATGCATCACCCCACCTCTCCTTCCCCTTTATGCAGGCATAAGAGTTTTTTCTAAATGTGAGACTCTGTTCTCTTTCCTAACTCAGTTCACGTGTAGCCATGTTTACAGGATCTTCATAAGTGATATCTTATGATAAGTTTCTTTTTCTGTGTGACTTATTTCACTTAGAATCATCGTACCTGAATCCACTCACTTTGCTGCTACTGGTCTTATGACATTGATTTCATGGCTGAGGGATATTCCATCGTACGTAAGTACCACAATGTTTTGAACCATTTTTATATTTCCTGGGATATTTAAGGTGTACCCAAGTTGAGGTTCTTGTAGTCAGTGCAGCCCTAAATTTGGAGGTGGCTCTTTCTTATTGATTTTCAGTTTTCCCCAGGTATATTCCCTAGACTGGAAGTGGCCTCGGCTCTGTAGCTCTGTTGTTTACTTGTTTTAGGGAACACAATGCACTCCTCCAGTGAGGCAGTTGGCAATTTACATCCCGCCCATCAGCATAACAAGGCTCCCAGTTCTCCAGGGCCTGTCTTGCCTTTCTGGTTTTTACACATTTTGTGGATGTCCCTTTTGACCGGTGGGAAGTGATACTTCTTTGTAGTGCAGATTTGCATTGCCCGCTTGCTTGCTTGGCCAAAAAGGGCATATGCGTTTTCTCCTGAATATATTCAGGAGAAAACGCATACGCCCTTTTTGGCCAAGTGCACCATTGTCCAAGATGTGCCCCTCTTCCTGTGCTTTACAGGCGATTCCAAGGTACCTCTTGAAATCTGTTTCCTGCTATTTTGCCTCGCTTTCAAGTCCGCCTCGTTGACTTCCCTCCACAGATTTTTGGACGATAGTTGTCCTTTATCACTCTGCCAGTTTGTGAATTGCTGTGACCCTGAGCTCCATTTCTCAACTCGTTTTTTGTGAGCTGAACGCAAGTCCAAAATTTTGGATCATGTCCTATACTGGTTCCCGGTGGGTTGCTGAGACTTTGGTTAATTCTTCTTCCTGCCGGGAAATTAGAGTGACATGTGCCCGTCCAAATGCCTAACAGCTACTCTCTCATGGGTTCTCCCTCGTCCCTTCCATCCTCTGCCAAATTGGAAACATGTGCAAACCAGGAGGTTAAAGGGCCTGTCTCTCCAAGTTGGGAGATTGATAGTAAGGCAGTTGGAAAGTCAAACTGGAGCACCAGGAGAGGGACTATTCGTTGAGTTTTAGAAACCTTTCGTATTCACAGTGTGTCCATTCTCTAGGTTTCCTGTACATGTTATAGCTGTAGTAATATTCCCTTGAACCTGGAGAGTTGGGACCCATGGAATGGGGGCCATGCATTATTGCTTGAAAGGGTCTGCATTTGCTCACCCAATCTCACCAATCCTCTCAGTCCCAAGTGTCCAGCCTTATGCCACATCCAGCTGTCATTGTAGATAGGGTCTTTCCAGGTTTCCTCAGACACCCTGAAGGAATTGTAAAGAATTTCCCTGTTTTTTGGTTTTGCTTTTGAAATTCCTTTTTATAGTGGGTTTGAGCTGATTCTCGCTGCCTTGTTTATGCCACTCTAGACACACTTGATTCCCTTATGGAGACATATCAATACATAGGTTTTAAGATTCTTACTAGTCAGATATATTCCTCTGTGGGAAATATGGGGTTTTGAGTCTCTTTCACTGAGGAAGGTGTCTGTCTTGTCAATTCCAAAGTTGGTTTTTGAAACGGTCCCTGTGCTTATATCAAACTCTGGTTTTATGCATCACCCCACCTCTCCTTCCCCTTTATGCAGGCATAAGAGTGTTTTCTAAATGTGAGACTCTGTTCTCTTTCCTAACTCAGTTCACGTGTAGCCATGTTTACAGGATCTTCATAAGTGATATCTTATGATAAGTTTCTTTTTCTGTGTGACTTATTTCACTTAGAATCATCGTACCTGAATCCACTCACTTTGCTGCTACTGGTCTTATGACATTGATTTCATGGCTGAGGGATATTCCATCGTACGTAAGTACCACAATGTTTTGAACCATTTTTATATTTCCTGGGATATTTAAGGTGTACCCAAGTTGAGGTTCTTGTAGTCAGTGCAGCCCTAAATTTGGAGGTGGCTCTTTCTTATTGATTTTCAGTTTTCCCCAGGTATATTCCCTAGACTGGAAGTGGCCTCGGCTCTGTAGCTCTGTTGTTTACTTGTTTTAGGGAACACAATGCACTCCTCCAGTGAGGCAGTTGGCAATTTACATCCCGCCCATCAGCATAACAAGGCTCCCAGTTCTCCAGGGCCTGTCTTGCCTTTCTGGTTTTTACACATTTTGTGGATGTCCCTTTTGACCGGTGGGAAGTGATACTTCTTTGTAGTGCAGATTTGCATTGCCCGCTTGCTTGCTTGGCCAAAAAGGGCGTATGCGTTTTCTCCTGAATATATTCAGGAGAAAACGCATACGCCCTTTTTGGCCAAGTGCACCATTGTCCAAGATGTGCCCCTCTTCCTGTGCTTTACAGGCGATTCCAAGGTACCTCTTGAAATCTGTTTCCTGCTATTTTGCCTCGCTTTCAAGTCCGCCTCGTTGACTTCCCTCCACAGATTTTTGGACGATAGTTGTCCTTTATCACTCTGCCAGTTTGTGAATTGCTGTGCCCCTGAGCTCCATTTCTCAACTCGTTTTTTGTGAGCTGAACGCAAGTCCAAAATTTTGGATCATGTCCTATACTGGTTCCCGGTGGGTTGCTGAGACTTTGGTTAATTCTTCTTCCTGCCGGGAAATTAGAGTGACATGTGCCCGTCCAAATGCCTAACAGCTACTCTCTCATGGGTTCTCCCTCGTCCCTTCCATCCTCTGCCAAATTGGGAACCTGTGCAAACCAGGAGGTTAAAGGGCCTGTCTCTCCAAGTTGGGAGATTGATAGTAAGGCAGTTGGAAAGTCAAACTGGAGCACCAGGAGAGGGACTATTCGTTGAGTTTTAGAAACCTTTCGTATTCACAGTGTGTCCATTCTCTAGGTTTCCTGTACATGTTATAGCTGTAGTAATATTCCCTTGAACCTGGAGAGTTGGGACCCATGGAATGGGGGCCATGCATTAGTGCTTGAAAAGGTCTGCATTTGCTCACCCAATCTCACCAATCCTCTCAGTCCCAAGTGTCCAGCCTTATGCCACATCCAGCTGTCATTGTAGATAGGGTCTTTCCAGGTTTCCTCAGACACCCTGAAGGAATTGTAAAGAATTTCCCTGTTTTTTGGTTTTGCTTTTGAAATTCCTTTTTATAGTGGGTTTGAGCTGATTCTCGCTGCCATGTTTATGCCACTCTAGACACACTTGATTCCCTTATGGAGACATATCAATACATAGGTTTTAAGATTCTTACTAGTCAGATATATTCCTCTGTGGGAAATATGGGGTTTTGAGTCTCTTTCACTGAGGAAGGTGTCGGTCTTGTCAATTCCAAAGTTGGTTTTTGAAACGGTCCCTGTGCTTATATCAAACTCTGGTTTTATGCATCACCCCACCTCTCCTTCCCCTTTATGCAGGCATAAGAGTGTTTTCTAAATGTGAGACTCTGTTCTCTTTCCTAACTCAGTTCACGTGTAGCCATGTTTACAGGATCTTCATAAGTGATATCTTATGATAAGTTTCTTTTTCTGTGTGACTTATTTCACTTAGAATCATCGTACCTGAATCCACTCACTTTGCTGCTACTGGTCTTATGACATTGATTTCATGGCTGAGGGATATTCCATCGTACGTAAGTACCACAATGTTTTGAACCATTTTTATATTTCCTGGGATATTTAAGGTGTACCCAAGTTGAGGTTCTTGTAGTCAGTGCAGCCCTAAATTTGGAGGTGGCTCTTTCTTATTGATTTTCAGTTTTCCCCAGGTATATTCCCTAGACTGGAAGTGGCCTCGGCTCTGTAGCTCTGTTGTTTACTTGTTTTAGGGAACACAATGCACTCCTCCAGTGAGGCAGTTGGCAATTTACATCCCGCCCATCAGCATAACAAGGCTCCCAGTTCTCCAGGGCCTGTCTTGCCTTTCTGGTTTTTACACATTTTGTGGATGTCCCTTTTGACCGGTGGGAAGTGATACTTCTTTGTAGTGCAGATTTGCATTGCCCGCTTGCTTGCTTGGCCAAAAAGGGCGTATGCGTTTTCTCCTGAATATATTCAGGAGAAAACGCATACGCCCTTTTTGGCCAAGTGCACCATTGTCCAAGATGTGCCCCTCTTCCTGTGCTTTACAGGCGATTCCAAGGTACCTCTTGAAATCTGTTTCCTGCTATTTTGCCTCGCTTTCAAGTCCGCCTCGTTGACTTCCCTCCACAGATTTTTGGACGATAGTTGTCCTTTATCACTCTGCCAGTTTGTGAATTGCTGTGCCCCTGAGCTCCATTTCTCAACTCGTTTTTTGTGAGCTGAACGCAAGTCCAAAATTTTGGATCATGTCCTATACTGGTTCCCGGTGGGTTGCTGAGACTTTGGTTAATTCTTCTTCCTGCCGGGAAATTAGAGTGACATGTGCCCGTCCAAATGCCTAACAGCTACTCTCTCATGGGTTCTCCCTCGTCCCTTCCATCCTCTGCCAAATTGGGAACCTGTGCAAACCAGGAGGTTAAAGGGCCTGTCTCTCCAAGTTGGGAGATTGATAGTAAGGCAGTTGGAAAGTCAAACTGGAGCACCAGGAGAGGGACTATTCGTTGAGTTTTAGAAACCTTTCGTATTCACAGTGTGTCCATTCTCTAGGTTTCCTGTACATGTTATAGCTGTAGTAATATTCCCTTGAACCTGGAGAGTTGGGACCCATGGAATGGGGGCCATGCATTAGTGCTTGAAAAGGTCTGCATTTGCTCACCCAATCTCACCAATCCTCTCAGTCCCAAGTGTCCAGCCTTATGCCACATCCAGCTGTCATTGTAGATAGGGTCTTTCCAGGTTTCCTCAGACACCCTGAAGGAATTGTAAAGAATTTCCCTGTTTTTTGGTTTTGCTTTTGAAATTCCTTTTTATAGTGGGTTTGAGCTGATTCTCGCTGCCATGTTTATGCCACTCTAGACACACTTGATTCCCTTATGGAGACATATCAATACATAGGTTTTAAGATTCTTACTAGTCAGATATATTCCTCTGTGGGAAATATGGGGTTTTGAGTCTCTTTCACTGAGGAAGGTGTCGGTCTTGTCAATTCCAAAGTTGGTTTTTGAAACGGTCCCTGTGCTTATATCAAACTCTGGTTTTATGCATCACCCCACCTCTCCTTCCCCTTTATGCAGGCATAAGAGTGTTTTCTAAATGTGAGACTCTGTTCTCTTTCCTAACTCAGTTCACGTGTAGCCATGTTTACAGGATCTTCATAAGTGATATCTTATGATAAGTTTCTTTTTCTGTGTGACTTATTTCACTTAGAATCATCGTACCTGAATCCACTCACTTTGCTGCTACTGGTCTTATGACATTGATTTCATGGCTGAGGGATATTCCATCGTACGTAAGTACCACAATGTTTTGAACCATTTTTATATTTCCTGGGATATTTAAGGTGTACCCAAGTTGAGGTTCTTGTAGTCAGTGCAGCCCTAAATTTGGAGGTGGCTCTTTCTTATTGATTTTCAGTTTTCCCCAGGTATATTCCCTAGACTGGAAGTGGCCTTGGCTCTGTAGCTCTGTTGTTTACTTGTTTTAGGGAACACAATGCACTCCTCCAGTGAGGCAGTTGGCAATTTACATCCCGCCCATCAGCATAACAAGGCTCCCAGTTCTCCAGGGCCTGTCTTGCCTTTCTGGTTTTTACACATTTTGTGGATGTCCCCTTTGACCGGTGGGAAGTGATACTTCTTTGTAGTGTAGATTTGCATTGCCCGCTTGCTTGCTTGGCCAAAAAGGGTGTATGCGTTTTCTCCTGAATATATTCAGGAGAAAACGCATACGCCCTTTTTCGCCAAGTGCACCATTGT
This sequence comes from Mesoplodon densirostris, assembly GCF_025265405.1. Classification (NCBI taxonomy): domain Eukaryota; kingdom Metazoa; phylum Chordata; class Mammalia; order Artiodactyla; family Ziphiidae; genus Mesoplodon; species Mesoplodon densirostris. Next base: position 472,505 of record NW_026778227.1, on the reverse strand, counting down.
CCAAGCTGTGCCCCTCTTCCTGTGCTTTACAGGCGATTCCAAGGTACCTCTTGAAATCTGTTTCCTGCTATTTTGCCTCGCTTTCAAGTCCGCCTCGTTGACTTCCCTCAACAGATTTTTGGACGATAGTTGTCCTTTATCACTCTGCCAGTTTGTGAATTGCTGTGCCCCTGAGCTCCATTTCTCAACTCGTTTTTTGTGAGCTGAACGCAAGTCCAAAATTTTGGATCATGTCCTATACTGGTTCCCGGTGGGTGGCTGAGACTTTGGTTAATTCTTCTTCCTGCCGGGAAATTAGAGTGACATGTGCCCGTCCAAATGCCTAACAGCTACTCTCTCATGGGTTCTCCCTCGTCCCTTCCATCCTCTGCCAAATTGGGAACCTGTGCAAACCAGGAGGTTAAAGGGCCTGTCTCTCCAAGTTGGGAGATTGATAGTAAGGCAGTTGGAAAGTCAAACTGGAGCACCAGGAGAGGGACTATTCGTTGAGTTTTAGAAACCTTTCGTATTCACAGTGTGTCCATTCTCTAGGTTTCCTGTACATGTTATAGCTGTAGTAATATTCCCTTGAACCTGGAGAGTTGGGACCCATGGAATGGGGGCCATGCATTATTGCTTGAAAGGGTCTGCATTTGCTCACCCAATCTCACCAATCCTCTCAGTCCCAAGTGTCCAGCCTTATGCCACATCCAGCTGTCATTGTAGATAGTGTCTTTCCAGGTTTCCTCAGACACCCTGAAGGAATTGTAAAGAATTTCCCTGTTTTTTGGTTTTGCTTTTGAAATTCCTTTTTATAGAGGGGTTGAGCTGATTCTCGCTGCCATGTTTATGCCACTCTAGACACACTTGATTCCCTTATGGAGACATATCAATACATAGGTTTTAAGATTCTTACTAGTCAGATATATTCCTCTGTGGGAAATATGGGGTTTTGAGTCTCTTTCACTGAGGAAGGTGTCGGTCTTGTCAATTCCAAAGTTGGTTTTTGAAACGGTCCCTGTGCTTATATCAAACTCTGGTTTTATGCATCACCCCACCTCTCCTTCCCCTTTATGCAGGCATAAGAGTGTTTTCTAAATGTGAGACTCTGTTCTCTTTCCTAACTCAGTTCACGTGTAGCCATGTTTACAGGATCTTCATAAGTGATATCTTATGATAAGTTTCTTTTTCTGTGTGACTTATTTCACTTAGAATCATCGTACCTGAATCCACTCGCTTTGCTGCTACTGGTCTTATGACATTGATTTCATGGCTGAGGGATATTCCATCGCACGTAGGTACCACAATGTTTTGAACCATTTTTATATTTCCTGGGATATTTAAGGTGTACCCAAGTTGAGGTTCTTGTAGTCAGTGCAGCCCTAAATTTGGAGGTGGCTCTTTCTTATTGATTTTCAGTTTTCCCCAGGTATATTCCCTAGACTGGAAGTGGCCTTGGCTCTGTAGCTCTGTTGTTTACTTGTTTTAGGGAACACAATGCACTCCTCCAGTGAGGCAGTAGGCAATTTACATCCCGCCCATCAGCATAACAAGGCTCCCAGTTCTCCAGGGCCTGTCTTGCCTTCCTGGTTTTTACACATTTTGTGGATGTCCCTTTTGACCGGTGGGAAGTGATACTTCTTTGTAGTGCAGATTTGCATTGCCCGCTTGCTTGCTTGGCCAAAAAGGGCGTATGCGTTTTCTCCTGAATATATTCAGGAGAAAACGCATACGCCCTTTTTGGCCAAGTGCACCATTGTCCAAGTTGTGCCCCTCTTCCTGTGCTTTACAGGCGATTCCAAGGTACCTCTTGAAATCTGTTTCCTGCTATTTTGCCTCGCTTACAAGTCCGCCTCATTGACTTCCCTCAACAGATTTTTGGACGATAGTTGTCCTTTATCACTCTGCCAGTTTGTGAATTGCTGTGCCCGTGAGCTCCATGTCTCAACTCGTTTTTTGTGAGCTGAACGCAAGTCCAAAATTTTGGATCATGTCCTATACTGGTTCCCGGTGGGTGGCTGAGACTTTGGTTAATTCTTCTTCCTGCCGGGAAATTAGAGTGACATGTGCCCGTCCAAATGCCTAACAGCTACTCTCTCATGGGTTCTCCCTCGTCCCTTCCATCCTCTGCCAAATTGGGAACCTGTGCAAACCAGGAGGTTAAAGGGCCTGTCTCTCCAAGTTGGGAGATTGATAGTAAGGCAGTTGGAAAGTCAAACTGGAGCACCAGGAGAGGGACTATTCGTTGAGTTTTAGAAACCTTTCGTATTCACAGTGTGTCCATTCTCTAGGTTTCCTGTACATGTTATAGCTGTAGTAATATTCCCTTGAACCTGGAGAGTTGGGACCCATGGAATGGGGGCCATGCATTATTGCTTGAAAGGGTCTGCATTTGCTCACCCAATCTCACCAATCCTCTCAGTCCCAAGTGTCCAGCCTTATGCCACATCCAGCTGTCATTGTAGATAGGGTCTTTCCAGGGTTCCTCAGACACCCTGAAGGAATTGTAAAGAATTTCCCTGTTTTTTGGTTTTGCTTTTGAAATTCTTTTTTATAGTGGGGTTGAGCTGATTCTCGCTGCCATGTTTATGCCACTCTAGACACACTTGATTCCCTTATGGAGACATATCAATACATAGGTTTTAAGATTCTTACTAGTCAGATATATTCCTCTGTGGGAAATATGGGGTTTTGAGTCTCTTTCACTGAGGAAGGTGTAGGTCTTGTCTATTCCAAAGTTGGTTTTTGAAACGGTCCCTGTGCTTATATCAAACTCTTGTTTTATGCATCACCCCACCTCTCCTTCCCCTTTATGCAGGCATAAGAGTGTTTTCTAAATGTGAGACTCTGTTCTCTTTCCTAACTCAGTTCACGTGTAGCCATGTTTACAGGATCTTCATAAGTGATATCTTATGATAAGTTTCTTTTTCTGTGTGACTTATTTCACTTAGAATCATCGTACCTGAATCCACTCACTTTGCTGCTACTGGTCTTATGACATTGATTTCATGGCTGAGGGATATTCCATCGTACGTAAGTACAACAATGTTTTGAATCATTTTTATATTTCCTGGGATATTTAAGGTGTACCCAAGTTGAGGTTCTTGTAGTCAGTGCAGCCCTAAATTTGGAGGTGGCTCTTTCTTATTGATTTTCAGTTTTCCCCTGGTATATTCCCTAGACTGGAAGTGGCCTTGGCTCTGTAGCTCTGTTGTTTACTTGTTTTAGGGAACACAATGCACTGCTCCAGTGAGGCAGTTGGCAATTTACATCCCGCCCATCAGCATAACAAGGCTCCCAGTTCTTCAGGGCCTGTCTTGCCTTTCTGGTTTTTACACATTTTGTGGATGTCCCTTTTGACCGGTGGGAAGTGATACTTCTTTGTAGTGCAGATTTGCATTGCCCGCTTGCTTGCTTGGCCAAAAAGGGCGTATGCGTTTTCTCCTGAATATATTCAGGAGAAAACGCATACGCCCTTTTTGGCCAAGTGCACCATTGTCCAAGTTGTGCCCCTCTTCCTGTGCTTTACAGGCGATTCCAAGGTACCTCTTGAAATCTGTTTCCTGCTATTTTGCCTCGCTTTCAAGTCCGCCTCGTTGACTTCCCTCAACAGATTTTTGGACGATAGTTGTCCTTTATCACTCTGCCAGTTTGTGAATTGCTGTGCCCCTGAGCTCCATTTCTCAACTCGTTTTTTGTGAGCTGAACGCAAGTCCAAAATTTTGGATCATGTCCTATACTGGTTCCCGGTGGGTGGCTGAGACTTTGGTTAATTCTTCTTCCTGCCGGGAAATTAGAGTGACATGTGCCCGTCCAAATGCCTAACAGCTACTCTCTCATGGGTTCTCCCTCGTCCCTTCCATCCTCTGCCAAATTGGGAACCTGTGCAAACCAGGAGGTTAAAGGGCCTGTCTCTCCAAGTTGGGAGATTGATAGTAAGGCAGTTGGAAAGTCAAACTGGAGCACCAGGAGAGGGACTATTCGTTGAGTTTTAGAAACCTTTCGTATTCACAGTGTGTCCATTCTCTAGGTTTCCTGTACATGTTATAGCTGTAGTAATATTCCCTTGAACCTGGAGAGTTGGGACCCATGGAATGGGGGCCATGCATTATTGCTTGAAAGGGTCTGCATTTGCTCACCCAATCTCACCAATCCTCTCAGTCCCAAGTGTCCAGCCTTATGCCACATCCAGCTGTCATTGTAGATAGGGTCTTTCCAGGTTTCCTCAGACACCCTGAAGGAATTGTAAAGAATTTCCCTGTTTTTTGGTTTTGCTTTTGAAATTCCTTTTTATAGTGGGTTTGAGCTGATTCTCGCTGCCATGTTTATGCCACTCTAGACACACTTGATTCCCTTATGGAGACATATCAATACATAGGTTTTAAGATTCTTACTAGTCAGATATATTCCTCTGCGGGAAATATGGGGTTTTGAGTCTCTTTCACTGAGGAAGGTGTAGGTCTTGTCAATTCCAAAGTTGGTTTTTGAAACGGTCCCTGTGCTTATATCAAACTCTGGTTTTATGCATCACCCCACCTCTCCTTCCCCTTTATGCAGGCATAAGAGTGTTTTCTAAATGTGAGACTCTGTTCTCTTTCCTAACTCAGTTCACGTGTAGCCATGTTTACAGGATCTTCATAAGTGATATCTTATGATAAGTTTCTTTTTCTGTGTGACTTATTTCACTTAGAATCATCGTACCTAAATCCACTCACTTTGCTGCTACTTGTCTTATGACATTGATTTCATGGCTGAGGGATATTCCATCGTACGTAAGTACCACAATGTTTTGAACCATTTTTATATTTCCTGGGATATTTAAGGTGTACCCAAGTTGAGGTTCTTGTAGTCAGTGCAGCCCTAAATTTGGAGGTGGCTCTTTCTTATTGATTTTCAGTTTTCCCCAGGTATATTCCCTAGACTGGAAGTGGCCTCGGCTCTGTAGCTCTGTTGTTTACTTGTTTTAGGGAACACAATGCACTCCTCCAGTGAGGCAGTTGGCAATTTACATCCCGCCCATCAGCATAACAAGGCTCCCAGTTCTCCAGGGCCTGTCTTGCCTTTCTGGTTTTTACACATTTTGTGGATGTCCCTTTTGACCGGTGGGAAGTGATACTTCTTTGTAGTGCAGATTTGCATTGCCCGCTTGCTTGCTTGGCCAAAAAGGGCGTATGCGTTTTCTCCTGAATATATTCAGGAGAAAACGCATACGCCCTTTTTGGCCAAGTGCACCATTGTCCAAGTTGTGCCCCTCTTCCTGTGCTTTACAGGCGATTCCAAGGTACCTCTTGAAATCTGTTTCCTGCTATTTTGCCTCGCTTTCAAGTCCGCCTCGTTGACTTCCCTCAACAGATTTTTGGACGATAGTTGTCCTTTATCACTCTGCCAGTTTGTGAATTGCTGTGCCCCTGAGCTCCATTTCTCAACTCGTTTTTTGTGAGCTGAACGCAAGTCCAAAATTTTGGATCATGTCCTATACTGGTTCCCGGTGGGTGGCTGAGACTTTGGTTAATTCTTCTTCCTGCCGGGAAATTAGAGTGACATGTGCCCGTCCAAATGCCTAACAGCTACTCTCTCATGGGTTCTCCCTCGTCCCTACCATCCTCTGCCAAATTGGGAACCTGTGCAAACCAGGAGGTTAAAGGGCCTGTCTCTCCAAGTTGGGAGATTGATAGTAAGGCAGTTGGAAAGTCAAACTGGAGCACCAGGAGAGGGACTATTCGTTGAGTTTTAGAAACCTTTCGTATTCACAGTGTGTCCATTCTCTAGGTTTCCTGTACATGTTATAGCTGTAGTAATATTCCCTTGAACCTGGAGAGTTGGGACCAATGGAATGGGGGCCATGCATTATTGCTTGAAAGGGTCTGCATTTGCTCACCCAATCTCACCAATCCTCTCAGTCCCAAGTGTCCAGCCTTATGACACATCCAGCTGTCATTGTAGATAGGGTCTTTCCAGGTTTCCTCAGACACCCTGAAGGAATTGTAAAGAATTTCCCTGTTTTTTGGTTTTGCTTTTGAAATTCCTTTTTATAGTGGGTTTGAGCTGATTCTCTCTGCCATGTTTATGACACTCTAGACACACTTGATTCCCTTATGGAGACATATCAATACATAGGTTTTAAGATTCTTACTAGTCAGATATATTCCTCTGTGGGAAATATGGGGTTTTGAGTCTCTTTCACTAAGGAAGGTGTCGGTCTTGTCAATTCCAAAGTTGGTTTTTGAAACGGTCCCTGTGCTTATATCAAACTCTGGTTTTATGCATCACCCCACCTCTCCTTCCCCTTTATGCAGGCATAAGAGTGTTTTCTAAATGTGAGACTCTGTTCTCTTTCCTAACTCAATTCACGTGTAGCCATGTTTACAGGATCTTCATAAGTGATATCTTATGATAAGTTTCTTTTTCTGTGTGACTTATTTCACTTAGAATCATCGTACCTGAATCCACTCACTTTGCTGCTACTGGTCTTATGACATTGATTTCATCGCTGAGGGATATTCCATCATACGTAAGTACCACAATGTTTTGAACCATTTTTATATTTCCTGGGATATTTAAGGTGTACCCAAGTTGAGGTTCTTGTAGTCAGTGCAGCCCTAAATTTGGAGGTGGCTCTTTCTTATTGATTTTCAGTTTTCCCAAGGTATATTCCCTAGACTGGAAGTGGCCTTGGCTCTGTAGCTCTGTTGTTTACTTGTTTTAGGGAACACAATGCACTCCTCCAGTGAGGCAGTTGGCAGTTTACATCCCGCCCATCAGCATAACAAGGCTCCCAGTTCTCCAGGGCCTGTCTTGCCTTTCTAGTTTTTACACATTTTGTGGATGTCCCTTTTGACCGGTGGGAAGTGATACTTCTTTGTAGTGCAGATTTGCATTGCCCGCTTGCTTGCTTGGCTAAAAAGGGCGTATGCGTTTTCTCCTGAATATATTCAGGAGAAAACGCATACGCCCTTTTTGGCCAAGTGCACCATTGTCCAAGTTGTGCCCCTCTTCCTGTGCTTTACAGGCGATTCCAAGGTACCTCTTGAAATCTGTTTCCTGCTATTTTGCCTCGCTTTCAAGTCCGCCTCGTTGACTTCCCTCAACAGATTTTTGGACGATAGTTGTCCTTTATCACTCTGCCAGTTTGTGAATTGCTGTGCCCCTGAGCCTCATTTCTCAACTCGTTTTTTGTGAGCTGAACGCAAGTCCAAAATTTTGGATCATGTCCTATACTGGTTCCCGGTGGGTGGCTGAGACTTTGGTTAATTCTTCTTCCTGCCGGGAAATTAGAGTGACATGTGCCCGTCCAAATGCCTAACAACTACTCTCTCATGGGTTCTCTCGCGTCCCTTCCGTCCTCTGCCAAATTGGGAACCTGTGCAAACCAGGAGGTTAAAGGGCCTGTCTCTCCATGTTGGGAGATTGATAGTAAGGCAGTTGGAAAGTCAAACTGGAGCACCAGGAGAGGGACTATTCGTTGAGTTTTAGAAACCTTTCGTATTCACAGTGTGTCCATTCTCTAGGTTTCCTGTACATGTTATAGCTGTAGTAATATTCCCTTGAACATGGAGAGTTGGGACCCATGGAATGGGGGCCATGCATTATTGCTTGAAAGGGTCTGCATTCGCTCACCCAATCTCACCAATCCTCTCAGTCCCAAGTGTCCAGCCTTATGCCACATCCAGCTGTCATTGTAGATAGGGTCTTTCCAGGTTTCCTCAGACACCCTGAAGGAAATGTAAAGAATTTCCCTGTTTTTTGGTTTTGCTTTTGAAATTCCTTTTTATAGTGGGTTTGAGCTGATTCTCGCTGCCATATTTATGCCACTCTAGACACACTTGATTCCCTTATGCAGACATATCAATACATAGGTTTTAAGATTCTTACTAGTCAGATATATTCCTCTGTGGGAAATATGGGGTTTTGAGTCTCTTTCACTGAGGAAGGTGTAGGTCTTGTCTATTCCAAAGTTGGTTTTTGAAACGGTCCCTGTGCTTATATCAAACTCTGGTTTTATGCATCACCCCACCTCTCCTTCCCCTTTATGCAGGCATAAGAGTGTTTTCTAAATGTGAGACTCTGTTCTCTTTCCTAACTCAGTTCACGTGTAGCCATGTTTACAGGATCTTCATAAGTGATATCTTATGATAAGTTTCTTTTTCTGTGTGACTTATTTCACTTAGAATCATCGTACCTGAATCCACTCACTTTGCTGCTACTGGTCTTATGACATTGATTTCATGGCTGAGGGATATTCCATCGTACGTAAGTACCACAATGTTTTGAACCATTTTTATATTTCCTGGGATATTTAAGGTGTACCCAAGTTGAGGTTCTTGTAGTCAGTGCAGCCCTAAATTTGGAGGTGGCTCTTTCTTATTGATTTTCAGTTTTCCCAAGGTATATTCCCTAGACTGGAAGTGGCCTTGGCTCTGTAGCTCTGTTGTTTACTTGTTTTAGGGAACACAATGCACTCCTCCAGTGAGGCAGTTGGCAGTTTACATCCCGCCCATCAGCATAACAAGGCTCCCAGTTCTCCAGGGCCTGTCTTGCCTTTCTGGTTTTTACACATTTTGTGGATGTCCCTTTTGACGGGTGGGAAGTGATACTTCTTTTTAGTGCAGATTTGCATTGCCCGATTGCTTCCTTGGCCAAAAATGGCGTATGCGTTTTCTCCTGAATATATTCAGGAGAAAACGCATACACCCTTTTTGGCCAAGTGCACCATTGTCCAAGTTGTGCCCCTCTTCCTGTGCTTTACAGGCGATTCCAAGGTACCTCTTGAAATCTGTTTCCTGCTATTTTGCCTCGCTTTCAAGTCCGCCTCGTTGACTTCCCTCAACAGATTTTTGGACGATAGTTGTCCTTTATCACTCTGCCAGTTTGTGAATTGCTGTGCCCCTGAGCTCCATTTCTCAACTCGTTTTTTGTGAGCTGAACGCAAGTCCAAAATTTTGGATCATGTCCTATACTGGTTCCCGGTGGGTGGCTGAGACTTTGGTTAATTCTTCTTCCTGCCGGGAAATTAGAGTGACATGTGCCCGTCCAAATGCCTAACAGCTACTCTCTCATGGGTTCTCCCTCGTCCCTTCCATCCTCTGCCAAATTGGGAACCTGTGCAAACCAGGAGGTTAAAGGGCCTGTCTCTCCAAGTTGGGAGATTGATAGTAAGGCAGTTGGAAAGTCAAACTGGAGCACCAGGAGAGGGACTATTCGTTGAGTTTTAGAAACCTTTCGTATTCACAGTGTGTCCATTCTCTAGGTTTCCTGTACATGTTATAGCTGTAGTAATATTCCCTTGAACCTGGAGAGTTGGGACCCATGGAATGGGGGCCATGCATTATTGCTTGAAAGGGTCTGCATTTGCTCACCCAATCTCACCAATCCTCTCAGTCCCAAGTGTCCAGCCTTATGCCACATCCAGCTGTCATTGTAGATAGGGTCTTTCCAGGTTTCCTCAGACACCCTGAAGGAATTGTAAAGAATTTCCCTGTTTTTTGGTTTTGCTTTTGAAATTCCTTTTTATAGTGGGTTTGAGCTGATTCTCGCTGCCATGTTTATGCCACTCTAGACACACTTGATTCCCTTATGGAGACATATCAATACATAGGTTTTAAGATTCTTACTAGTCAGATATATTCCTCTGTGGGAAATATGGGGTTTTGAGTCTCTTTCACTGAGGAAGGTGTAGGTCTTGTCTATTCCAAAGTTGGTTTTTGAAACGGTCCCTGTGCTTATATCAAACTCTGGTTTTATGCATCACCCCACCTCTCCTTCCCCTTTATGCAGGCATAAGAGTGTTTTCTAAATGTGAGACTCTGTTCTCTTTCCTAACTCAGTTCACGTGTAGCCATGTTTACAGGATCTTCATAAGTGATATCTTATGATAAGTTTCTTTTTCTGTGTGACTTATTTCACTTAGAATCATCGTACCTGAATCCACTCACTTTGCTGCTACTGGTCTTATGACATTGATTTCATGGCTGAGGGATATTCCATCGTACGTAAGTACCACAATGTTTTGAACCATTTTTATATTTCCTGGGATATTTAAGGTGTACCCAAGTTGAGGTTCTTGTATTCAGTGCAGCCCTAAATTTGGAGGTGGCTCTTTCTTATTGATTTTCAGTTTTCCCCAGGTATATTCCCTAGACTGGAAGTGGCCTTGGCTCTGTAGCTCTGTTGTTTACTTGTTTTAGGGAACACAATGCACTCCTCCAGTGAGGCAGTTGGCAATTGACATCCCGCCCATCAGCATAACAAGGCTCCCAGTTCCTCAGGGCCTGTCTTGCCTTTCTGGTTTTTACAAATTTTGTGGATGTCCCTTTTGACCGGTGGGAAGTGATACTTCTTTGTAGTGCAGATTTGCATTGCCCGCTTGCTTGCTTGGCCAAAAAGGGCGTATGCGTTTTCTCCTGAATATATTCAGGAGAAAACGCATACGCCCTTTTTGGCCAAGTGCACCATTGTCCAAGTTGTGCCCCTCTTCCTGTGCTTTACAGGCGATTCCAAGGTACCTATTGAAATCTGTTTCCTGCTATTTTGCCTCGCTTTCAAGTCCGCCTCGTTGACTTCCCTCAACAGATTTTTGGACGATAGTTGTCCTTTATCACTCTGCCAGTTTGTGAATTGCTGTGCCCCTGAGCTCCATTTCTCAACTCGTTTTTTGTGAGCTGAACGCAAGTCCAAAATTTTGGATCATGTCCTATACTGGTTCCCGGTGGGTGGCTGAGACTTTGGTTAATTCTTCTTCCTGCCGGGAAATTAGAGTGACATGTGCCCGTCCAAATGCCTAACAGCTACTCTCTCATGGGTTCTCCCTCGTCCCTTCCATCCTCTGCCAAATTGGGAACCTGTGCAAACCAGGAGGTTAAAGGGCCTGTCTCTCCAAGTTGGGAGACTGATAGTAAGGCAGTTGGAAAGTCAAACTGGAGCACCAGGAGAGGGACTATTCGTTGAGTTTTAGAAACCTTTCGTATTCACAGTGTGTCCATTCTCTAGGTTTCCTGTACATGTTATAGCTGTAGTAATATTCCCTTGAACCTGGAGAGTTGGGACCCATGGAATGGGGGCCATGCATTATTGCTTGAAAGGGTCTGCATTTGCTCACCCAATCTCACCAATCCTCTCAGTCCCAAGTGTCCAGCCTTATGCCACATCCAGCTGTCATTTTAGATAGGGTCTTTCCAGGTTTCCTCAGACACCCTGAAGGAATTGTAAAGAATTTCCCTGTTTTTTGGTTTTGCTTTTGAAATTCCTTTTTATAGTGGGTTTGTGCTGATTCTCGCTGCCATGTTTATGCCACTCTAGACACACTTGATTCCCTTATGGAGACATATCAATACATAGGTTTTAAGATTCTTACTAGTCAGATATATTCCTCTGTGGGAAATATGGGGTTTTGAGTCTCTTTCACTGAGGAAGGTGTAGGTCTTGTCTATTCCAAAGTTGGTTTTTGAAACGGTCCCTGTGCTTATATCAAACTCTGGTTTTATGCATCACCCCACCTCTCCTTCCCCTTTATGCAGGCATAAGAGTGTTTTCTAAATGTGAGACTCTGTTCTCTTTCCTAACTCAGTTCACGTGTAGCCATGTTTACAGGATCTTCATAAGTGATATCTTATGATAAGTTTCTTTTTCTGTGTGACTTATTTCACTTAGAATCATCGTACCTGAATCCACTCACTTTGCTGCTACTGGTCTTATGACATTGATTTCATGGCTGAGGGATATTCCATCGTACGTAAGTACCACAATGTTTTGAACCATTTTTATATTTCCTGGGATATTTAAGGTGTACCCAAGTTGAGGTTCTTGTAGTCAGTGCAGCCCTAAATTTGGAGGTGGCTCTTTCTTATTGATTTTCAGTTTTCCCAAGGTATATTCCCTAGACTGGAAGTGGCCTTGGCTCTGTAGCTCTGTTGTTTACTTGTTTTAGGGAACACAATGCACTCCTCCAGTGAGGCAGTTGGCAATTAACATCCCGCCCATCAGCATAACAAGGCTCCCAGTTCTCCAGGGCCTGTCTTGCCTTTCTGGTTTTTACACATTTTGTGGATGTCCCTTTTGACCGGTGGGAAGTGATACTTCTTTGTAGTGCAGATTTGCATTGCCCGCTTGCTTGCTTGGCCAAAAAGGGCGTATGCGTTTTCTTCTGAATATATTCAGGAGAAAACACATACGCCCTTTTTGGCCAAGTGCACCATTGTCCAAGTTGTGCCCCTCTTCCTGTGCTTTACAGGCAATTCCAAGGTACCTCTTGAAATCTGTTTCCTGCTATTTTGCCTCGCTTTCAAGTCCGCCTCGTTGACTTCCCTCAACAGATTTTTGGACGATAGTTGTCCTTTATCACTCTGCCAGTTTGTGAATTGCTGTGCCCCTGAGCTCCATTTCTCAACTCGTTTTTTGTGAGCTGAACTCAAGTCCAAAATTTTGGATCATGTCCTATACTGGTTCCCGGTGGGTGGCTGAGACTTTGGTTAATTCTTCTTCCTGCCGGGAAATTAGAGTGACATGTGCCCGTCCAAATGCCTAACAGCTACTCTCTCATGGGTTCTCCCTCGTCCCTTCCATCCTCTGCCAAATTGGGAACCTGTGCAAACCGGGAGGTTAAAGGGCCTGTCTCTCCAAGTTGGGAGATTGATAGTAAGGCAGTTGGAAAGTCAAACTGGAGCACCAGGAGAGGGACTATTCGTTGAGTTTTAGAAACCTTTCGTATTCACAGTGTGTCCATTCTCTAGGTTTCCTGTACATGTTATAGCTGTAGTAATATTCCCTTGAACCTGGAGAGTTGGGACCCATGGAATGGGGGCCATGCATTATTGCTTGAAAGGGTCTGCATTTGCTCACCCAATCTCACCAATCCTCTCAGTCCCAAGTGTCCAGCCTTATGCCACATCCAGCTGTCATTGTAGATAGGGTCTTTCCAGGTTCCCTCAGACACCCTGAAGGAATTGTAAAGAATTTCCCTGTTTTTTGGTTTTGCTTTTGAAATTCCTTTTTATAGTGGGTTTGAGCTGATTCTCGCTGCCATGTTTATGCCACTCTAGACACACTTGATTCCCTTATGGAGTCATATCAATACATAGGTTTTAAGATTCTTACTAGTCAGATATATTCCTCTGCGGGAAATATGGGGTTTTGAGTCTCTTTCACTGAGGAAGGTGTCGGTCTTGTCTATTCCAAAGTTGGTTTTTGGAACGGTCCCTGTGCTTATATCAAACTCTGGTTTTATGCATCACCCCACCTCTCCATCCCCTTTATGCAGGCATAAGAGTGTTTTCTAAATGTGAGACTCTGTTCTCTTTCCTAACTCAGTTCACGTGTAGCCATGTTTACAGGATCTTCATAAGTGATATCTTATGATAAGTTTCTTTTTCTGTGTGACTTATTTCACTTAGAATCATCGTACCTGAATCCACTCACTTTGCTGCTACTGGTCTTATGACATTGATTTCATGGCTGAGGGATATTCCATCGTACGTAAGTACCACAATGTTTCGAACCATTTTTATATTTCCTGGGATATTTAAGGTGTACCCAAGTTGAGGTTCTTGTAGTCAGTGCAGCCCTAAATTTGGAGGTGGCTCTTTCTTATTGATTTTCAGTTTTCCCAAGGTATATTCCCTAGACTGGAAGTGGCCTTGGCTCTGTAGCTCTGTTGTTTACTTGTTTTAGGGAACACAATGCACTCCTCCAGTGAGGCAGTTGGCAGTTTACATCCCGCCCATCAGCATAACAAGGCTCCCAGTTCTCCAGGGCCTGTCTTGCCTTTCTGGTTTTTACACATTTTGTGGATGTCCCTTTTGACCGGTGGGAAGTGATACTTCTTTGTAGTGCAGATTTGCATTGCCCGCTTGCTTGCTTGGCCAAAAAGGGCGTATGCGTTTTCTCCTGAATATATTCAGGAGAAAACGCATACGCCCTTTTTGGCCAAGTGCACCATTGTCCAAGTTGTGCCCCTCTTCCTGTGCTTTACAGGCGATTCCAAGGTACCTCTTGAAATCTGTTTCCTGCTATTTTGCCTCGCTTTCAAGTCCGCCTCGTTGACTTCCCTCAACAGATTTTTGGACGATAGTTGTCCTTTATCACTCTGCCAGTTTGTGAATTGCTGTGCCCCTGAGCTCCATTTCTCAACTCGTTTTTTGTGAGCTGAACGCAAGTCCAAAATTTTGGATCATGTCCTATACTGGTTCCCGGTGGGTGGCTGAGACTTTGGTTAATTCTTCTTCCTGCCGGGAAATTAGAGTGACATGTGCCCGTCCAAATGCCTAACAGCTACTCTCTCATGGGTTCTCCCTCGTCCCTTCCATCCTCTGCCAAATTGGGAACCTGTGCAAACCAGGAGGTTAAAGGGCCTGTCTCTCCAAGTTGGGAGATTGATAGTAAGGCAGTTGGAAAGTCAAACTGGAGCACCAGGAGAGGGACTATTCGTTGAGTTTTAGAAACCTTTCGTATTCACAGTGTGTCCATTCTCTAGGTTTCCTGTACATGTTATAGCTGTAGTAATATTCCCTTGAACCTGGAGAGTTGGGACCCATGGAATGGGGGCCATGCATTATTGCTTGAAAGGGTCTGCATTTGCTCACCCAATCTCACCAATCCTCTCAGTCCCAAGTGTCCAGCCTTATGCCACATCCAGCTGTCATTGTAGATAGGGTCTTTCCAGGTTTCCTCAGACACCCTGAAGGAATTGTAAAGAATTTCCCTGTTTTTTCGTTTTGCTTTTGAAATTCCTTTTTATAGTGGGTTTGAGCTGATTCTCGCTGCCATGTTTATGCCACTCTAGACACACTTGATTCCCTTATGGAGTCATATCAATACATAGGTTTTAAGATTCTTACTAGTCAGATATATTCCTCTGTGGGAAATATGGGGTTTTGACTCTCTTTCACTGAGGAAGGTGTAGGTCTTGTCTATTCCAAAGTTGGTTTTTGGGACGGTCCCTGTGCTTATATCATAGTCTGGTTTTATGCATCACCCCACCTCTCCATCCCCTTTATGCAGGCATAAGAGTGTTTTCTAAATGTGAGACTCTGTTCTCTTTCCTAACTCAGTTCACGTGTAGCCATGTTTACAGGATCTTCATAAGTGATATCTTATGATAAGTTTCTTTTTCTGTGTGACTTATTTCACTTAGAATCATCGTACCTAAATCCACTCACTTTTCTGCTACTGGTCTTATGACATTGATTTCATGGCTGAGGGATATTCCATCGTACGTAAGTACCACAATGTTTTGAACCATTTTTATATTTCCTGGGATATTTAAGGTGTACCCAAGTTGAGGTTCTTGTAGTCAGTGCAGCCCTAAATTTGGAGGTGGCTCTTTCTTATTGATTTTCAGTTTTCCCAAGGTATATTCCCTAGACTGGAAGTGGCCTTGGCTCTGTAGCTCTGTTGTTTACTTGTTTTAGGGAACACAATGCACTCCTCCAGTGAGGCAGTTGGCAATTTACATCCCGCCCATCAGCATAACAAGGCTCCCAGTTCTCCAGGGCCTGTCTTGCCTTTCTGGTTTTTACACATTTTGTGGATGTCCCTTTTGACCGGTGGGAAGTGATACTTCTTTGTAGTGCAGATTTGCATTGCCCGCTTGCTTGCTTGGCCAAAAAGGGCGTATGCGTTTTCTCCTGAATATATTCAGGAGAAAACGCATACGCCCTTTTTGGCCAAGTGCACCATTGTCCAAGTTGTGCCCCTCTTCCTGTGCTTTACAGGCGATTCCAACGTACCTCTTGAAATCTGTTTCCTGCTATTTTGCCTCACTTTCAAGTCCGCCTCGTTGACTTCCCTCAACAGACTTTTGGACGATAGTTGTCCTTTATCACTCTGCCAGTTTGTGAATTGCTGTGCCCCTGAGCTCCATTTCTCAACTCGTTTTTTGTGAGCTGAACGCAAGTCCAAAATTTTGGATCTTGTCCTCTACTGGTTCCCGGTGGGTGGCTGAGACTTTGGTTAATTCTTCTTCCTGCCGGGAAATTAGAGTGACATGTGCCCGTCCAAATGCCTAACAGCTACTCTCTCATGGGTTCTCCCTCGTCCCTTCCATCCTCTGCCAAATTGGGAACCTGTGCAAACCAGGAGGTTAAAGGGCCTGTCTCTCCAAGTTGGGAGATTGATAGTAAGGCAGTTGGAAAGTCAAACTGGAGCACCAGGAGAGGGACTATTCGTTGAGTTTTAGAAACCTTTCGTATTCACAGTGTGTCCATTCTCTAGGTTTCCTGTACATGTTATAGCTGTAGTAATATTCCCTTGAACATGGAGAGTTGGGACCCATGGAATGGGGGCCATGCATTATTGCTTGAAAGGGTCTGCATTTGCTCACCCAATCTCACCAATCCTCTCAGTCCCAAGTGTCCAGCCTTATGCCATATCCAGCTGTCATTGTAAATAGGGTCTTTCCAGGTTTCCTCAGACACCCTAAAGGAACTGTAAAGAATTTCCCTGTTTTTTGGTTTTGCTTTTGAAATTCCTTTTTATAGTGGGTTTGAGCTGATTCTCGCTGCCATGTTTATGCCACTCTAGACACACTTGATTCCCTTATGGAGACATATCAATACATAGGTTTTAAGATTCTTACTAGTCAGATATATTCCTCTGTGGGAAATATGGGGTTTTGAGTCTCTTTCACTAAGGAAGGTGTCGGTCTTGTCAATTCCAAAGTTGGTTTTTGAAACGGTCCCTGTGCTTATATCAAACTCTGGTTTTATGCATCACCCCACCTCTCCTTCCCCTTTATGCAGGCATAAGAGTGTTTTCTAAATGTGAGACTCTGTTCTCTTTCCTAAATCAGTTCACGTGTAGCCATGTTTACAGGATCTTCATAAGTGATATCTTATGATAAGTTTCTTTTTCTGTGTGAATTATTTCACTTAGAATCATCGTACCTGAATCCACTCACTTTGCTGCTACTGGTCTTATGACATTGATTTCATGGCTGAGGGATATTCCATCGTACGTAAGTACCACAATGTTTTGAACCATTTTTATATTTCCTGGGATATTTAAGGTGTACCCAAGTTGAGGTTCTTGTAGTCAGTGCAGCCCTAAATTTGGAGGTGGCTCTTTCTTATTGATTTTCAGTTTTCCCAAGGTATATTCCCTAGACTGGAAGTGGCCTTGGCTCTGTAGCTCTGTTGTTTACTTGTTTTAGGGAACACAATGCACTCCTCCAGTGAGGCAGTTGGCAATTTACATCCCGATCATCAGCATAACAAGGCTCCCTGTTCTCCAGGGCCTGTCTTGCCTTTCTGGTTTTTACACATTTTGTGGATGTCCCTTTTGACCGGTGGGAAATGATACTTCTTTGTAGTGCAGATTTGCATTGCCCACTTGCTTGCTTGGTCAAAAAGGGCATATGCGTTTTCTCCTGAATATATTCAGGAGAAAACGCATACGCCCTTTTTGGCCAAGTGCACCATTGTCCAAGTTGTGCCCCTCTTCCTGTGCTTTACAGGCGATTCCAAGGTACCTCTTGAAATCTGTTTCCTGCTATTTTGCCTCGCTTTCAAGTCCGCCTCGTTGACTTCCCTCAACAGATTTTTGGACGATAGTTGTCCTTTATCACTCTGCCAGTTTGTGAATTGCTGTGCCCCTGAGCTCCATTTCTCAACTCGTTTTTTGTGAGCTGAACGCAAGTCCAAAATTTTGGATCATGTCCTATACTGGTTCCCGGTGGGTGGCTGAGACTTTGGTTAATTCTTCTTCCTGCCGGGAAATTAGAGTGACATGTGCCCGTCCAAATGCCTAACAGCTACTCTCTCATGGGTTCTCCCTCGTCCCTTCCATCCTCTGCCAAATTGGGAACCTGTGCAAACCAGGAGGTTAAAGGGCCTGTCTCTCCAAGTTGGGAGATTGATAGTAAGGCAGTTGGAAAGTCAAACTGGAGCACCAGGAGAGGGACTATTCGTTGAGTTTTAGAAACCATTCGTATTCACAGTGTGTCCATTCTCTAGGTTTCCTGTACATGTTATAGCTGTAGTAATATTCCCTTGAACCTGGAGAGTTGGGACCCATGGAATGGGGGCCATGCATTATTGCTTGAAAGGGTCTGCATTTGCTCACCCAATCTCACCAATCCTCTCAGTCCCAAGTGTCCAGCCTTATGCCACATCCAGCTGTCATTGTAGATAGGGTCTTTCCAGGTTTCCTCAGACACCCTGAAGGAATTGTAAAGAATTTCCCTGTTTTTTCGTTTTGCTTTTGAAATTCCTTTTTATAGTGGGTTTGAGCTGATTCTCGCTGCCATGTTTATGCCACTCTAGACACACTTGATTCCCTTATGGAGACATATCAATACATAGGTTTTAAGATTCTTACTAGTCAGATATATTCCTCTGTGGGAAATATGGGGTTTTGAGTCTCTTTCACTAAGGAAGGTGTCAGTCTTGTCAATTCCAAAGTTGGTTTTTGAAACGGTCCCTGTGCTTATATCAAACTCTGGTTTTATGCATCACCCCACCTCTCCTTCCCCTTTATGCAGGCATAAGAGTGTTTTCTAAATGTGAGACTCTGTTCTGTTTCCTAACTCAGTTCACGTGTAGCCATGTTTACAGGATCTTCCTAAGTGATATCTTATGATAAGTTTCTTTTTCTGTGTGACTTATTTCACTTAGAATCATCGTACCTGAATCCACTCACTTTGCTGCTACTGGTCTTATGACATTGATTTCATGGCTGAGGGATATTCCATCGTACGTAAGTACCACAATGTTTTGAACCATTTTTATATTTCCTGAGATATTTAAGGTGTACCCAAGTTGAGGTTCTTGTAGTCAGTGCAGCCCTAAATTTGGAGGTGGCTCTTTCTTATTGATTTTCAGTTTTCCCAAGGTATATTCCCTAGACTGGAAGTGGCCTTGGCTCTGTAGCTCTGTTGTTTACTTGTTTTAGGGAACACAATGCACTCCTCCAGTGAGGCAGTTGGCAATTTACATCCCGATCATCAGCATAACAAGGCTCCCTGTTCTCCAGGGCCTGTCTTGCCTTTCTGGTTTTTACACATTTTGTGGATGTCCCTTTTGACCGGTGGGAAATGATACTTCTTTGTAGTGCAGATTTGCATTGCCCGCTTGCTTGCTTGGCCAAAAAGGGCGTATGCGTTTTCTCCTGAATATATTCAGGAGAAAACGCATACGCCCTTTTTGGCCAAGTGCACCATTGTCCAAGTTGTGCCCCTCTTCCTGTGCTTTACAGGCGATTCCAAGGTACCTCTTGAAATCTGTTTCCTGCTATTTTGCCTCGCTTTCATGTCCGCCTCGTTGACTTCCCTCAACAGATTTTTGGACGATAGTTGTCCTTTATCACTCTGCCAGTTTGTGAATTGCTGTGCCCCTGAGCTCCATTTCTCAACTCGTTTTTTGTGAGCTGAACGCAAGTCCAAAATTTTGGATCATGTCCTATACTGGTTCCCGGTGGGTGGCTGAGACTTTGGTTAATTCTTCTTCCTGCCGGGAAATTAGAGTGACATGTGCCCGTCCAAATGCCTAACAGCTACTCTCTCATGGGTTCTCCCTCGTCCCTTCCATCCTCTGCCAAATTGGGAACCTGTGCAAACCAGGAGGTTAAAGGGCCTGTCTCTCCAAGTTGGGAGATTGATAGTAAGGCAGTTGGAAAGTCAAACTGGAGCACCAGGAGAGGGACTATTCGTTGAGTTTTAGAAACCTTTCGTATTCACAGTGTGTCCATTCTCTAGGTTTCCTGTACATGTTATAGCTGTAGTAATATTCCCTTGAACATGGAGAGTTGGGACCCATGGAATGGGGGCCATGCATTATTGCTTGAAAGGGTCTGCATTTGCTCACCCAATCTCACCAATCCTCTCAGTCCCAAGTGTCCAGCCTTATGCCACATCCAGCTGTCATTGTAGATAGGGTCTTTCCAGGTTTCCTCAGACACCCTGAAGGAATTGTAAAGAATTTCCCTGTTTTTTGGTTTTGCTTTTGAAATTCCTTTTTATAGTGGGTTTGAGCTGATTCTCGCTGCCATGTTTATGCCACTCTAGACACACTTGATTCCCTTATGGAGACATATCAATACATAGGTTTTAAGATTCTTACTAGTCAGATATATTCCTCTGTGGGAAATATGGGGTTTTGAGTCTCTTTCACTAAGGAAGGTGTCGGTCTTGTCAATTCCAAAGTTGGTTTTTGAAACGGTCCCTGTGCTTATATCAAACTCTGGTTTTATGCATCACCCCACCTCTCCTTCCCCTTTATGCAGGCATAAGAGTGTTTTCTAAATGTGAGACTCTGTTCTCTTTCCTAACTCAGTTCACGTGTAGCCATGTTTACAGGATCTTCCTAAGTGATATCTTATGATAAGTTTCTTTTTCTGTGTGACTTATTTCACTTAGAATCATCGTACCTGAATCCACTCACTTTGCTGCTACTGGTCTTATGACATTGATTTCATGGCTGAGGGATATTCCATCGTACGTAAGTACCACAATGTTTTGAACCATTTTTATATTTCCTGAGATATTTAAGGTGTACCCAAGTTGAGGTTCTTGTAGTCAGTGCAGCCCTAAATTTGGAGGTTGCTCTTTCTTATTGATTTTCAGTTTTCCCAAGGTATATTCCCTAGACTGGAAGTGGCCTTGGCTCTGTAGCTCTGTTGTTTACTTGTTTTAGGGAACACAATGCACTCCTCCAGTGAGGCAGTTGGCAATTTACATCCCGATCATCAGCATAACAAGGCTCCCTGTTCTCCAGGGCCTGTCTTGCCTTTCTGGTTTTTACACATTTTGTGGATGTCCCTTTTGACCGGTGGGAAATGATACTTCTTTGTAGTGCAGATTTGCATTGCCCGCTTGCTTGCTTGGCCAAAAAGGGCGTATGTGTTTTCTCCTGAATATATTCAGGAGAAAACGCATACGCCCTTTTTGGCCAAGTGCACCATTGTCCAAGTTGTGCCCCTCTTCCTGTGCTTTACAGGCGATTCCAAGGTACCTCTTGAAATCTGTTTCCTGCTATTTTGCCTCGCTTTCAAGTCCGCCTCGTTGACTTCCCTCAACAGATTTTTGGACGATAGTTGTCCTTTATCACTCTGCCAGTTTGTGAATTGCTGTGCCCCTGAGCTCCATTTCTCAACTCGTTTTTTGTGAGCTGAACGCAAGTCCAAAATTTTGGATCATGTCCTATACTGGTTCCCGGTGGGTGGCTGAGACTTTGGTTAATTCTTCTTCCTGCCGGGAAATTAGAGTGACATGTGCCCGTCCAAATGCCTAACAGCTACTCTCTCATGGGTTCTCCCTCGTCCCTTCCATCCTCTGCCAAATTGGGAACCTGTGCAAACCAGGAGGTTAAAGGGCCTGTCTCTCCAAGTTGGGAGATTGATAGTAAGGCAGTTGGAAAGTCAAACTGGAGCACCAGGAGAGGGACTATTCGTTGAGTTTTAGAAACCTTTCGTATTCACAGTGTGTCCATTCTCTAGGTTTCCTGTACATGTTATAGCTGTAGTAATATTCCCTTGAACCTGGACAGTTGGGACCCATGGAATGGGGGCCATGCATTATTGCTTGAAAGGGTCTGCATTTGCTCACCCAATCTCACCAATCCTCTCAGTCCCAAGTGTCCAGCCTTATGCCACATCCAGCTGTCATTGTAGATAGGGTCTTTCCAGGTTTCCTCAGACACCCTGAAGGAATTGTAAAGAATTTCCCTGTTTTTTGGTTTTGCTTTTGAAATTCCTTTTTATAGTGGGTTTGAGCTGATTCTCGCTGCCATGTTTATGCCACTCTAGACACACTTGATTCCCTTAAGGAGACATATCAATACATAGGTTTTAAGATTCTTACTAGTCAGATATATTCCTCTGCGGGAAATATGGGGTTTTGAGTCTCTTTCACTGAGGAAGGTGTCGGTCTTGTCTATTCCAAAGTTGTTTTTGGAACGGTCCCTGTGCTTATATCAAACTCTGGTTTTATGCATCACCCCACCTCTCCATCCCCTTTATGCAGGCATAAGAGTGTTTTCTAAATGTGAGACTCTGTTCTCTTTCCTAACTCAGTTCACCTGTAGCCATGTTTTCAGGATCTTCATAAGTGATATCTTATGATAAGTTTCTTTTTCTGTGTGACTTATTTCACTTAGAATCATCGTACCTGAATCCACTCACTTTGCTGCTACTGCTCTTATGACATTGATTTCATGGCTGAGGAATATTCCATCGTACGTAAGTACCACAATGTTTTGAACCATTTTTATATTTCCTGGGATATTTAAGGTGTACCCATATTGAGGTTCTTGAAGTCAGTGCAGCCCTAAATTTGGAGGTTGCTCTTTCTTATTGATTTTCAGTTTTCCCAAGGTATATTCCCTAGACTGGAAGTGGCCTTGGCTCTGTAGCTCTGTTGTTTACTTGTTTTAGGGAACACAATGCACTCCTCCAGTGAGGCAGTTGGCAATTTACATCCCGCCCATCAGCATAACAAGGCTCCCAGTTCTCCAGGGCCTGTCTTGCCTTTCTGGTTTTTACACATTTTGTGGATGTCCCTTTTGACCGGTGGGAAGTGATACTTCTTTGTAGTTCAGATTTGCATTGCCCGCTTGCTTGCTTGGCCAAAAAGGGCGTATGCGTTTTCTCCTGAATATATTCAGGAGAAAACTCATACGCCCTTTTTGGCCAAGTGCACCATTGTCCAAGTTGTGCCCCTCTTCCTGTGCTTTACAGGCGATTCCAACGTACCTCTTCAAATCTGTTTCCTGCTATTTTGCCTCACTTTCAAGTCCGCCTCGTTGACTTCCCTCAACAGACTTTTGGACGATAGTTGTCCTTTATCACTCTGCCAGTTTGTGAATTGCTGTGCCCCTGAGCTCCATTTCTCAACTCGTTTTTTGTGAGCTGAACGCAAGTCCAAAATTTTGGATCATGTCCTCTACTGGTTCCCGGTGGGTGGCTGAGACTTTGGTTAATTCTTCTTCCTGCCGGGAAATTAGAGTGACATGTGCCCGTCCAAATGCCTAACAGCTACTCTCTCATGGGTTCTCCCTCGTCCCTTCCATCCTCTGCCAAATTGGGAACCTGTGCAAACCAGGAGGTTAAAGGGCCTGTCTCTCCAAGTTGGGAGATTGATAGTAAGGCAGTTGGAAAGTCAAACTGGAGCACCAGGAGAGGGACTATTCGTTGAGTTTTAGAAACCTTTCGTATTCACAGTGTGTCCATTCTCTAGGTTTCCTGTACATGTTATAGCTGTAGTAATATTCCCTTGAACATGGAGAGTTGGGACCCATGGAATGGGGGCCATGCATTATTGCTTGAAAGGGTCTGCATTTGCTCACCCAATCTCACCAATCCTCTCAGTCCCAAGTGTCCAGCCTTATGCCACATCCAGCTGTCATTGTAGATAGGGTCTTTCCAGGTTTCCTCAGACACCCTGAAGGAATTGTAAAGAATTTCCCTGTTTTTTGGTTTTGCTTTTGAAATTCCTTTTTATAGTGGGTTTGAGCTGATTCTCGCTGCCATGTTTATGCCACTCTAGACACACATGATTCCCTTATGGAGACATATCAATACATAGGTTTTAGGATTCTTACTAGTCAGATATATTCCTCTGCGGGAAATATGGGGTTTTGAGTCTCTTTCACTGAGGAAGGTGTCGGTCTTGTGTATTCCAAAGTTGGTTTTTGGAACGGTCCCTGTGCTTATATCAAACTCTGGTTTTATGCATCACCCCACCTCTCCATCCCCTTTATGCAGGCATAAGAGTGTTTTCTAAATGTGAGACTCTGTTCTCTTTCCTAACGCAGTTCACGTGTAGCCATGTTTACAGGATCTTCATAAGTGATATCTTATGATAAGTTTCTTTTTCTGTGTGACTTATTTCACTTAGAATTATCGTACCTGAATCCACTCACTTTGCTGCTACTGCTCTTATGACATTGATTTCATAGCTGAGGAATATTCCATCGTACGTAAGTACCACAATGTTTTGAACCATTTTTATATTTCCTGGGATATTTAAGGTGTACCCAAGTTTAGGTTCTTGTAGTCAGTGCAGCCCTAAATTAGGAGGTGGCTCTTTCTTATTGATTTTCAGTTTTCCCAAGGTATATTCCCTAGACTGGAAGTGGCCTTGGCTCTGTAGCTCTGTTGTTTACTTGTTTTAGGGAACACAATGCACTCCTCCAGTGAGGCAGTTGGCAATTGACATCCCGCCCATCAGCATAACAAGGCCCCCTGTTCTCCAGGGCCTGTCTTGCCTTTCTGGTTTTTACACATTTTGTGGATGTCCCTTTTGACCGGTGGGAAGTGATACTTCTTTGTAGTGCAGATTTGCATTGCCCGCTTGCTTGCTTGGCCAAAAAGGGCGTATGCGTTTTCTCCTGAATATATTCAGGGAAAAACGCATACGCCCTTTTTGGCCAAGTGCATCATTGTCGAACTTGTGCCCCTCTTCCTGTGCTTTACAGGCGATTCCAAAGTACCTCTTTAAATCTGTTTCCTGCTATTCTGCATCGCATTAAAGTCCGCCTCGTTGCCTTCCCTCAACAGATTTTTGGACGATAGTTGTGTTTTATTACTCTGCCAGTTTGTGAATTGCTGTGCCCCTGAGCTCCATTTTTCAACTCGTTTTTAGTGAGCTGAACGCAAGTCCAAAATTTTGGTTCAGGACCTATACTGGTTCCCGGTGGGTGGCTGAGACTTTGGTTAATTCTTCTTCCTACCGGTATATTAGAGTGACACGTGCCCGTCCAAATGCCTAACAGCTACTCTCTCATTGGTTCTCCCTGTTCCCTTTCATCCTCTGCCAAATTGGCAACCTATTCGAACCAGGAGGTAAATGGCGCTGTGTCTCCAAGTTTGGAGATTGATAGTAAAGCAGTTGGAAAGTCAAACCAGAGCACCAGGAGAGGGACTATTCATTAAGATTTAGAACCATTTCGTATTCACAGTGTGTCCATTCTCTAGGTTTCCTGTACCAGTTCTTGCTGTATTAATATTCCCTTCAACCTCGAGAGTTGGGACCCATGGAATGGGGGCCACGCATTCTTGCTTTAATGGGTCTGCATTTGCTCACCCAATCTCACCAATCCTCTCAGTCCCAAGTGTCCAGCCTTATGCCATATCCAGCTGTCATTGTAGATAGGTTCATTCCACGTTTCATCAGAGACCCTGAAGGAATTGTAAAGACTTTCCCTGTTTTTTTGTTTTGTTTTTGAAATTCGTTTTTATAGTGGGTTTGAGCTGATTCTCGCTGCCATGTTTATGCCAGTCAAGACACACTTGATAACCTTATGGAGACATATCAATACATAGGTTTTAAGATTCTTACTAGTCAGATCTATTCCTCTGCGGGAAATATGTGGTTTTGAGTCCCTTTCCCTGAGGAAGGTGTAGGTCTTATCTATTCCATAGTAAGTTTTTGGAACGGTCCCTGTGATTATATCAAACTCTGGTTTTATGCATTACCCCACCTCTCTTTCTCCCTTAAGCATGCATACGAGTTTTTTGCTAAATGTGAGACACTGTTCTCTTTCCTAACTCAGTTCATATGTAGCCATGTTTACAGGATCTCCAAAAGTCATATCTTATGATAAGTTTCTTTTTCTGTGTGACTTATTTCACTTAGAATCATCGTACCTGAATCGACTCATTTTGCTGCTACTGGTCTTATGACATTGATTTCATGGATGAGGGATATTACATCTTTCGTATATATCACAATTTTTTGAATCCATTTTATATTTCCTGGGATATTTTAGGTGTACCCAAGTTGAGGTTCTTGTAAGCAGTGCAGCCCTAAATTTTGGGGTGACTCTGTCTTATTGATTTTCAGTTTTCCCAAGATATATTCCCTAGACTGAAAGTGCCCTTGGCTCTGTAGCTCTGTTGTTTACTTGTTTTAGGGAACACAGTGCACTCCTCCAGAGAGGCAGTTGGCAATTTACATCCGGACCATCAGCATAAAAAGGCTCCGAGTTCTCCAGGCCCTGTCTTGCCTTTCTGGTTTTTACACATTTTGTGGATGTCCCTTTTGACCGGTGGGAAGTGACACTTCTTTGTAGTGCAGATTTGCATTGCCCGCTTGCTTGCTTGGCCAAAAAGGGCGTATGCGTTTTCTCCTGAATATATTCAGGAGAAAACGCATACGCCCTTTTTCTCCAATTGCATCAGTGTCAAAATTGTGCCTCTCTTCCTGTGCTTTAAAGGCGATTCCAACGTACCTCTTGAAATCTGTTTCCTGCTATTCCCCATCGCTTTCAAGTCCGCCTCGTTTCCTTCCCTCAACAGATTTATGGACGATAGATGTCCTGTATTACTCTGCCAGTTTGTGAATTGCTGTGCCCCTGAGCTCCATTTTACAACTCGATTTTTGTGAGCTGTACGCAATTCCAAAATTTTGGTTCAGGATCTATACTGGTTCCCGGTGGGTGGCTGAGACTTTGGTTAATTCTTCTTCCTGCCGGGAAATTAGTATGAAATGTGCCTGTCCAAATGCCTAACAGCTACTCTCTCATTGTTTCTTCCTCTTCCCTTTCATCCTCTGCCAAATTGACAACCTGTGCGAACCAGGAGGTTAAAGGGGCTGTCTCTCCTAGTTGGTTGATTGATAGTAAAGCAGTTGGAAAGTCAAACCAGAGCAGCAGTAGAGGGACTATTCGTTGAGATTTAGAAACCTTTCATAATCACAGTGTGTCTATTCTCTAGGTTTCACGTACATGTTATAGCTGTAGTAATATTCCCTTCAACATGAAGAGTTGGGACCCATGGAAGAGGTGGCATGCATTATTGCTTGAAAGGGACTGCCTTTGCTCACCCAATCTCACCAATTTTCTCAGTCTCAAGTGTCCAGCCTTATGCCACATCCAGCTGTCATTGTAGATAGGGTCATTCCAGGTTTCATCAGAGACCCCGAAGGAATTTTAAAGAATTTCCCGTTTTTTTTGTTTTGTTTTTGTAATTCCATTTTATTGTGTGTTTGAGCTGATTCTCGCTGCCATGTTTATGCCATTCTAGACTCAGTAGATTCCCTTATGGATACATATCAATAAATAAGTTTTATGATTCTTACTCGTGAGAAATATTCATCTGTGGGAAATATGGGGTTTTGAGTCCCTTTCACTGAGGAAGGTGTAGGTCTTGTCTATTCCATAGTTGGTTTTTGGAATGGTACCTGTGCTTATATCAAACTCTGGTTTTATGCATCACCACACCTCTCCTTCCCCCTTAAGAAGGCATAAGAGTGTTTTCTAAATGTGAGACTCTGTTCTCTTTCCTAACTCAGTTCATGTGTAGCCATGTTTACATGATCTTCATAAGTGATATCTTATGATAAGTTTCATTTTCTGTGTGACATATTTCACTTAGAATCATCGTACCTGAATCCACTCATTTTGGTGCAACTGGTCTTATGACATTGATTTCATGGCTGAGGGATATTCCATCGTACGTAAGTACCACAATTTTTTGAAGCAATTTTATATTTCCTAGGATATTTAAGGTGTAGCCATGTTGAGGTTCTTGTAAGCAGTGCAGCCCTAAATTTTGGGGTGGCTCTGTCTTATTGATTTTCAGTTTTCCCAAGGTATATTCCCTAGACTGGAAGCGCCCTTGGCTCTGTAGCTCTGTTGTTTACTTGTTTTAGGGAACACAATGCACTCCTCCAGTGAGGCAGTTGGCAATTTACATCCCGCCCATCAGCATAACAAGGCTCCTTGTTCTCCAGGGTCTGTCTTGCCTTTCAGGTTTTTACACATTTTGTGGATGTCCCTTTTGACCGTTGGGAAGTGATACTTCTTTGTAGTGCAGATTTGCATTGCCCGCTTGCTTGCTTGGCCAAAAAGGGCGTATGCGTTTACTCCTGAATATATTCAGGAGAAAACGCATACGCCCTTTTTGGCCAAGTGCATCATTGTCCAAGTTGTGCCCCTCTTCCTGTGCTTTAAAGGTGATTCCAACGTACCTCTTGAAATCTGTTTCCTGCCATTCTGCCTCACATTCAAGCCCGCCTCGTTGCCTTCCCTCAACAGATTTTTGGACGATAGTTGTCCTTTATTACTCTGCCAGTTTGTGAATTGCTGTGCCCCTGAGCTCCATTTTTCAACTCGTTTTTTGTGAGCTGAACGCAAGTCCAAAATTTTGGTTCAGGTCTTATACTGCTTCCCGGTGGGTGGGAGAGATTTTGGTTAATTCTTCTTCCTGCCGGGAAATTAGAGTGACATGTGCCCGTCCAAATGCCTAACAGCTACTCTCTCATTGGATCTCCCTCTTCCCATTCCTCCTCAGCCAAATTGGAAACCTGTGCAAACCAGGAGGTAAAAGGGGCTGTCTCTCCATGTTGGGAGATTGATAGTAAATCAGTTGGAAAGTCAAACCAGAGCACCAGGAGAGGGACAATTCATTGAGTTTTAGTAACCTTTCGTATTCCCAGTGTGTCCATTCTCTAGGTTTCCCGTACATGTTATAGCTGTCGTAATATTCACTTCAATCTGAAGAGTTGGGACCCATGGAATTGGTCCATGCATTATTGCTTTAAAGGGTCTGCTTTTGCTCACCCAATCTCACCAGTCCTCTCAGTCCCAAGTGTCGAGCCTTATGCCACATCCAGCTTTCATTGGAGATAGAGTCATTTCAGGTTTCATCAGAGACGCTGAGGGAATTATAAAGAATTTCCCTGTTTTTTTCTTTTGTTTTTGAAATTACTTTTTATAGTGGGTTTGCGCTGATTCTTGCTGCCATGTTTATGCCACTCTAGACACACTTGATTCCCTTATGCAGATATATCAATACATTGGTTTTAATATTCTTACAAGTGAAATATATTCCCCTGCAGGAAATATGGGGTTTTGATTCCCTTTCACTGAGGAAGGTGTAGGTCTTGTCTATTCAATAGTTGGTTTTTGGAACATGGCCTGAGCTTATATCAAACTCTGGTTTTATTCATCACCCCACCTCTCCTTCCCCTTTAAGAAGGCATAAGAGTGTTTTCTAAATGTGAGACTCTGTTCTCTTTCCTAACTCAGTTCATGTGTAGCCATGTTTAAAGGAGCTTCATAAGTGATATCTTATGATAGGTTTCTTTTTCTGTGTGACTTATTTCACTTAGAATCATCATACCTGAATCGACTCATTTTGTGCAACTGGTCTTATGACATTGATTTCATGGCTGAGGGATATTCAATCGTACGTAAGTACCACAATATTTTGAACCAATTTTATATTTCCTGGGATATTTAAGGTGTACCCAAGTTGAGGTTCTTGTAAGCCGGGCAGCCCTAAATTTTGGGGTGGCTCTGTCTTATTGATTTTCAGTTTTCCCAAGGTATATTCCCTAGACAGGAAGCGCCCTTGGCTCTGTAGCTCTGTTGTTTACTTGTTTTAGGAAACACAATGCACTCCTCCAGAGAGGCAGTTGGCAATTTACATCCCGCCCATCAGCATAACATGGCTCCGTGTTCTCCAGGGCATGTCTTGCCTTTCAGGTTTTTACACATTTTGTGGATGTCCCTTTTGACCGTTTGGTGTGATACTTCTTTGTAGTGCAGATTTGCATTGCCCGCTTGCTTGCTTGGCCAAAAAGGGCGTATGCGTTTTCTCCTGAATATATTCAGGAGAAAACGCATACGCCCTTTTTGTCCAATTCCATCAGTGTCAAAGTTGTGCCCCTCTTCCTGTGCTTTAAAGGCGATTCCAACGTACCTCTTGAAATCTGTTTCCTTCTCTTCTGCCTCACTTTCAAGTCTGGCTCGCTGCATTCCCTCAACAGATTTTTGGACGGTAGTTGTCCTTTATCACTCTGCAATTTTGTAATTGCTGTGCTCCTGAGCTCCATTTCTCAACTCTTTTTTGTGAGCTGAACGCAAGTCCAAAATTTTGGATCATGTCCTATACTGGTTCCCGGTGGGTGGCTGAGACTTTGGTTAATTCTTCTTCCTGCCGGGAAATTAGAGTGACATGTGCCCGTCCAAATGCCTAACAGCTACTCTCTCATGGGTTCTCCCTCGTCCCTTCCATCCTCTGCCAAATTGGGAACCTGTGCAAACCAGGAGGTTAAAGGGCCTGTCTCTCCAAGTTGGGAGATTGATAGTAAGGCAGTTGGAAAGTCAAACTGGAGCACCAGGAGAGGGACTATTCGTTGAGTTTTAGAAGCCTTTTGTATTCACAGTGTGTACATCCTCTTGGTCTCCTGTACATGTTATAGCTGTAGTAATATTCCCTTGAACCTGGACAGTTGGGACCCATGGAATGGGGGCCATGCATTATTGCTTGAAAGGGTCTGCATTTGCTCACCCAATCTCACCAATCCTCTCAGTCCCAAGTGTCCAGCCTTATGCCACATCCAGCTGTCATTGTAGATAGGGTCTTTCCAGGTTTCCTCAGACACCCTGAAGGAATTGTAAAGAATTTCCCTGTTTTTTGGTTTTGCTTTTGAAATTCCTTTTTATAGTGGGTTTGAGCTGATTCTCGCTGCCATGTTTATGCCACTCTAGACACACTTGATTCCCTTATGGAGACATATCAATACATAGGTTTTAAGATTCTTACTAGTCAGATATATTCCTCTGCGGGAAATATGGGGTTTTGAGTCTCTTTCACTGAGGAAGGTGTAGGTCTTGTCTATTCCAAAGTTGGTTTTTGGAACGGTCCCTGTGCTTATATCAAACTCTGGTTTTATGCATCACCCCACCTCTCCATCCCCTTTATGCAGGCATAAGAGTGTTTTCTAAATGTGAGACTCTGTTCTCTTTCCTAACTCAGTTCACGTGTAGCCATGTTTACAGGATCTTCATAAGTGATATCTTATGATAAGTTTCTTTTTCTGTGTGACTTATTTCACTTAGAATCATCGTACCTGAATCCACTCACTTTGCTGCTACTGGTCTTATGACATTGATTTCATGGCTGAGGGATATTCCATCGTACGTAAGTACCACAATGTTTTGAACCATTTTTATATTTCCTGGGATATTTAAGGTGTACCCAAGTTGAGGTTCTTGTAGTCAGTGCAGCCCTAAATTTGGAGGTGGCTCTTTCTTATTGATTTTCAGTTTTCCCAAGGTATATTCCCTAGACTGGAAGTGGCCTTGGCTCTGTAGCTCTGTTGTTTACTTGTTTTAGGGAACACAATGCACTCCTCCAGTGAGGCAGTTGGCAATTTACATCCCGCCCATCAGCATAACAAGGCTCCCAGTTCCTCAGGGCCTGTCTTGCCTTTCTGGATTTTACACATTTTGTGGATGTCCCTTTTGACCGGTGGGAAGTGATACTTCTTTGTAGTGCAGATTTGCATTGCCTGCTTGCTTGCTTGGCCAAAAACGGCGTATGCGTTTTCTCCTGAATATATTCAGGAGAAAACGCATACGCCCTTTTTGGCCAAGTGCACCATTGTCCAAGTTGTGCCCCTCTTCCTGTGCTTTACAGGCGATTCCAACGTACCTCTTGAAATCTGTTTCCTGCTATTTTGCCTCGCTTTCAAGTCCGCCTCGTTGACTTCCCTCAACAGATTTTTGGACGATAGTTGTCCTTTATCACTCTGCCAGTTTGTGAATTGCTGTGCCCATGAGCTCCATTTCTCAACTCGTTTTTTGTGAGCTGAACGCAAGTCCAAAATTTTGGATCATGTCCTATACTGGTTCCCGGTGGGTGGCTGAGACTTTGGTTAATTCTTCTTCCTGCCGGGAAATTAGAGTGACATGTGCCCGTCCAAATGCCTAACAGCTACTCTCTCATGTGTTCTCCCTCGTCCCTTCCATCCTCTGCCAAATTGGGAACCTGTGCAAACCAGGAGGTTAAAGGGCCTGTCTCTCCAAGTTGGGAGATTGATAGTAAGGCAGTTGGAAAGTCAAACTGGAGCACCAGGAGAGGGACTATTCGTTGAGTTTTAGAAACCTTTCGTATTCACAGTGTGTCCATTCTCTAGGTTTCCTGTACATGTTATAGCTGTAGTAATATTCCCTTGAACCTGGAGAGTTGGGACCCATGGAATGGGGGCCATGCATTATTGCTTGAAAGGGTCTGCATTTGCTCACCCAATCTCACCAATCCTCTCAGTCCCAAGTGTCCAGCCTTATGCCACATCCAGCTGTCATTGTAGATAGGGTCTTTCCAGGTTTCCTCAGACACCCTGAAGGAATTGTAAAGAATTTCCCTGTTTTTTGGTTTTGCTTTTGAAATTCCTTTTTATAGTGGGTTTGAGCTGATTCTCGCTGCCATGTTTATGCCACTCTAGACACACTTGATTCCCTTATGGAGACATATCAATACATAGGTTTTAAGATTCTTACTAGTCAGATATATTCCTCTGCGGGAAATATGGGGTTTTGAGTCTCTTTCACTGAGGAAGGTGTAGGTCTTGTCTATTCCAAAGTTGGTTTTTGGAACGGTCCCTGTGCTTATATCAAACTCTGGTTTTATGCATCACCCCACCTCTCCATCCCCTTTATGCAGGCATAAGAGTGTTTTCTAAATGTGAGACTCTGTTCTCTTTCCTAACTCAGTTCACGTGTAGCCATGTTTACAGGATCTTCATAAGTGATATCTTATGATAAGTGTCTCTTTCTGTGTGACTTATTTCACTTAGAATCATCGTACCTGAATCCACTCACTTTGCTGCTACTGGTCTTATGACATTGATTTCATGGCTGAGGGATATTCCATCGTACGTAAGTACCACAATGTTTTGAACCATTTTTATATTTCCTGGGATATTTAAGGTGTACCCAAGTTGAGGTTCTTGTAGCCAGTGCAGCCCGAAATTTGGAGGTGGCTCTTTCTTATTGATTTTCAGTTTTCCCAAGGTATATTCCCTAGACTGGAAGTGGCCTTGGCTCTGTAGCTCTGTTGTTTACTTGTTTTAGGGAACACAATGCACTCCTCCAGTGAGGCAGTTGGCAATTTACATCCCGATCATCAGCATAACAAGGCTCCCTGTTCTCCAGGGCCTGTCTTGCCTTTCTGGTTTTTACACATTTTTTGGATGTCCCTTTTGACCGGTGGGAAGTGATACTTCTTTGTAGTGAAGATTTGCATTGCCCGCTTGCTTGCTTGGCCAAAAAGGGCGTATGCGTTTTCTCCTGAATATATTCAGGAGAAAACGCATACGCCCTTTTTGGCCAAGTGCACCATTGTCCAAGTTGTGCCCCTCTTCCTGTGCTTTACAGGCGATTCCAAGGTACCTCTTGAAATCTGTTTCCTTCTATTTTGCCTCGCTTTCAAGTCCGCCTCGTTGACTTCCCTCAACAGATTTTTGGACGATAGTTGTCCTTTATCACTCTGCCAGTTTGTGAATTGCTGTGCCCCTGAGCTCCATTTCTCAACTTGTTTTTTGTGAGCTGAACGCAAGTCCAAATTTTGGATCATGTCCTATACTGGTTCGCGGTGGGTGGCTGAGACTTTGGTTAATTCTTCTTCCTGCCGGGAAATTAGAGTGACATGTGCCCGTCCAAATGCCTAACAGCTACTCTCTCATGGGTTCTCTCTCGTCCCTTCCATCCTCTGCCAAATTGGGAACCTGTGCAAACCAGGAGGTTAAAGGGCCTGTCTCTCCAAGTTGGGAGATTGATAGTAAGGCAGTTGGAAAGTCAAACTGGAGCACCAGGAGAGGGACTATTCGTTGAGTTTTAGAAACCTTTCGTATTCACAGTGTGTCCATTCTCTAGGTTTCCTGTACATGTTATAGCTGTAGTAATATTCCCTTGAACATGGAGAGTTGGGACCCATGGAATGGGGGCCATGCATTATTGCTTGAAAGGGTCTGCATTCGCTCACCCAATCTCACCAATCCTCTCAGTCCCAAGTGTCCTGCCTTATGCCACATCCAGCTGTCATTGTAGATAGGGTCTTTCCAGGTTTCCTCAGACACCCTGAAGGAATTGTAAAGAATTTCCCTGTTTTTTGGTTTTGCTTTTGAAATTCCTTTTTATAGTGGGTTTGAGTTGATTCTCGCT
Source organism: Mesoplodon densirostris (assembly GCF_025265405.1). Classification (NCBI taxonomy): domain Eukaryota; kingdom Metazoa; phylum Chordata; class Mammalia; order Artiodactyla; family Ziphiidae; genus Mesoplodon; species Mesoplodon densirostris. The sequence goes on along the minus strand of NW_026778227.1, from coordinate 438,651 downwards.
GCCATGTTTATGCCACTCTAGACACACTTGATTCCCTTATGGAGACATATCAATACATAGGTTTTAAGATTCTTACTAGTCAGATATATTCCTCTGTGGGAAATATGGGGTTTTGAGTCTCTTTCACTGAGGAAGGTGTCGGTCTTGTCAATTCCAAAGTTGGTTTTTGAATCGGTCCTTGTGCTTATATCAAACTCTGGTTTTATGCATCACCCCACGTCTCCTTCCCCTTTATGCAGGCATAAGAGTGTTTTCTAAATGTGAGACTCTGTTCTCTTTCCTAACTCAGTTCACGTGTAGCCATGTTTACAGGATCTTCATAAGTGATATCTTATGATAAGTTTCTTTTTCTGTGTGACTTATTTCACTTAGAATCATCGTACCTGAATCCACTCACTTTGCTGCTACTGGTCTTATGACATTGATTTCATGGCTGAGGGATATTCCATCGTACGTAAGTACCACAATGTTTTGAACCATTTTTATATTTCCTGGGATATTTAAGGTGTACCCAAGTTGAGGTTCTTGTAGTCAGTGCAGCCCTAAATTTGGAGGTGGCTCTTTCTTATTGATTTTCAGTTTTCCCAAGGTATATTCCCTAGACTGGAAGTGGCCTTGGCTCTGTAGCTCTGTTGTTTACTTGTTTTAGGGAACACAATGCACTCCTCCAGTGAGGCAGTTGGCAATTTACATCCCGCCCATCAGCATAACAAGGCTCCCAGTTCCTCAGGGCCTGTCTTGCCTTTCTGGATTTTACACATTTTGTGGATGTCCCTTTTGACCGGTGGGAAGTGATACTTCTTTGTAGTGCAGATTTGCATTGCCTGCTTGCTTGCTTGGCCAAAAACGGCGTATGCGTTTTCTCCTGAATATATTCAGGAGAAAACGCATACGCCCTTTTTGGCCAAGTGCACCATTGTCCAAGTTGTGCCCCTCTTCCTGTGCTTTACAGGCGATTCCAACGTACCTCTTGAAATCTGTTTCCTGCTGTTTTGCCTCGCTTTCAAGTCCGCCTCGTTGACTTCCCTCAACAGATTTTTGGACGATAGTTGTCCTTTATCACTCTGCCAGTTTGTGAATTGCTGTGCCCATGAGCTCCATTTCTCAACTCGTTTTTTGTGAGCTGAACGCAAGTCCAAAATTTTGGATCATGTCCTATACTGGTTCCCGGTGGGTGGCTGAGACTTTGGTTAATTCTTCTTCCTGCCGGGAAATTAGAGTGACATGTGCCCGTCCAAATGCCTAACAGCTACTCTCTCATGTGTTCTCCCTCGTCCCTTCCATCCTCTGCCAAATTGGGAACCTGTGCAAACCAGGAGGTTAAAGGGCCTGTCTCTCCAAGTTGGGAGATTGATAGTAAGGCAGTTGGAAAGTCAAACTGGAGCACCAGGAGAGGGACTATTCGTTGAGTTTTAGAAACCTTTCGTATTCACAGTGTGTCCATTCTCTAGGTTTCCTGTACATGTTATAGCTGTAGTAATATTCCCTTGAACCTGGAGAGTTGGGACCCATGGAATGGGGGCCATGCATTATTGCTTGAAAGGGTCTGCATTTGCTCACCCAATCTCACCAATCCTCTCAGTCCCAAGTGTCCAGCCTTATGCCACATCCAGCTGTCATTGTAGATAGGGTCTTTCCAGGTTTCCTCAGACACCCTGAAGGAATTGTAAAGAATTTCCCTGTTTTTTGGTTTTGCTTTTGAAATTCCTTTTTATAGTGGGTTTGAGCTGATTCTCGCTGCCATGTTTATGCCACTCTAGACACACTTGATTCCCTTATGGAGACATATCAATACATAGGTTTTAAGATTCTTACTAGTCAGATATATTCCTCTGCGGGAAATATGGGGTTTTGAGTCTCTTTCACTGAGGAAGGTGTAGGTCTTGTCTATTCCAAAGTTGGTTTTTGGAACGGTCCCTGTGCTTATATCAAACTCTGGTTTTATGCATCACCCCACCTCTCCATCCCCTTTATGCAGGCATAAGAGTGTTTTCTAAATGTGAGACTCTGTTCTCTTTCCTAACTCAGTTCACGTGTAGCCATGTTTACAGGATCTTCATAAGTGATATCTTATGATAAGTGTCTCTTTCTGTGTGACTTATTTCACTTAGAATCATCGTACCTGAATCCACTCACTTTGCTGCTACTGGTCTTATGACATTGATTTCATGGCTGAGGGATATTCCATCGTACGTAAGTACCACAATGTTTTGAACCATTTTTATATTTCCTGGGATATTTAAGGTGTACCCAAGTTGAGGTTCTTGTAGCCAGTGCAGCCCGAAATTTGGAGGTGGCTCTTTCTTATTGATTTTCAGTTTTCCCAAGGTATATTCCCTAGACTGGAAGTGGCCTTGGCTCTGTAGCTCTGTTGTTTACTTGTTTTAGGGAACACAATGCACTCCTCCAGTGAGGCAGTTGGCAATTTACATCCCGATCATCAGCATAACAAGGCTCCCTGTTCTCCAGGGCCTGTCTTGCCTTTCTGGTTTTTACACATTTTTTGGATGTCCCTTTTGACCGGTGGGAAGTGATACTTCTTTGTAGTGAAGATTTGCATTGCCCGCTTGCTTGCTTGGCCAAAAAGGGCGTATGCGTTTTCTCCTGAATATATTCAGGAGAAAACGCATACGCCCTTTTTGGCCAAGTGCACCATTGTCCAAGTTGTGCCCCTCTTCCTGTGCTTTACAGGCGATTCCAAGGTACCTCTTGAAATCTGTTTCCTTCTATTTTGCCTCGCTTTCAAGTCCGCCTCGTTGACTTCCCTCAACAGATTTTTGGACGATAGTTGTCCTTTATCACTCTGCCAGTTTGTGAATTGCTGTGCCCCTGAGCTCCATTTCTCAACTTGTTTTTTGTGAGCTGAACGCAAGTCCAAATTTTGGATCATGTCCTATACTGGTTCGCGGTGGGTGGCTGAGACTTTGGTTAATTCTTCTTCCTGCCGGGAAATTAGAGTGACATGTGCCCGTCCAAATGCCTAACAGCTACTCTCTCATGGGTTCTCTCTCGTCCCTTCCATCCTCTGCCAAATTGGGAACCTGTGCAAACCAGGAGGTTAAAGGGCCTGTCTCTCCAAGTTGGGAGATTGATAGTAAGGCAGTTGGAAAGTCAAACTGGAGCACCAGGAGAGGGACTATTCGTTGAGTTTTAGAAACCTTTCGTATTCACAGTGTGTCCATTCTCTAGGTTTCCTGTACATGTTATAGCTGTAGTAATATTCCCTTGAACATGGAGAGTTGGGACCCATGGAATGGGGGCCATGCATTATTGCTTGAAAGGGTCTGCATTCGCTCACCCAATCTCACCAATCCTCTCAGTCCCAAGTGTCCTGCCTTATGCCACATCCAGCTGTCATTGTAGATAGGGTCTTTCCAGGTTTCCTCAGACACCCTGAAGGAATTGTAAAGAATTTCCCTGTTTTTTGGTTTTGCTTTTGAAATTCCTTTTTATAGTGGGTTTGAGTTGATTCTCGCTGCCATGTTTATGCCACTCTAGACACACTTGATTCCCTTATGGAGACATATCAATACATAGGTTTTAAGATTCTTACTAGTCAGATATATTCCTCTGTGGGAAATATGGGGTTTTGAGTCTCTTTCACTGAGGAAGGTGTCGGTCTTGTCAATTCCAAAGTTGGTTTTTGAATCGGTCCTTGTGCTTATATCAAACTCTGGTTTTATGCATCACCCCACGTCTCCTTCCCCTTTATGCAGGCATAAGAGTGTTTTCTAAATGTGAGACTCTGTTCTCTTTCCTAACTCAGTTCACGTGTAGCCATGTTTACAGGATCTTCATAAGTGATATCTTATGATAAGTTTCTTTTTCTGTGTGACTTATTTCACTTAGAATCATCGTACCTGAATCCACTCACTTTGTTCCTACTGGTCTTATGACATTGATTTCATGGCTGAGGGATATTCCATCGTACGTAAGTACCACAATGTTTTGAACCATTTTTATATTTCCTGGGATATTTAAGGTGTACCCAAGTTGAGGTTCTTGTAGTCAGTGCAGCCCTAAATTTGGAGGTGGCTCTTTCTTATTGATTTTCAGTTTTCCCAATGTATATTCCCTAGACTGGAAGTGGCCTTGGCTCTGTAGCTCTGTTGTTTACTTGTTTTAGGGAACACAATGCACTCCTCCAGTGAGGCAGTTGGCAATTTACATCCCACCCATCAGCATAACAAGGCTCCCAGTTCCTCAGGGCCTGTCTTGCCTTTCTGGTTTTTACACATTTTGTGGATGTCCCTTTTGACCGGTGGGAAATGATACTTCTTTGTAGTGCAGATTTGCATTGCCGGCTTGCTTGCTTGGCCAAAAAGGGCGTATGCGTTTTCTCCTGAATATATTCAGGAGAAAACGCATACGCCCTTTTTGGCCAAGTGCACCATTGTCCAAGTTGTGCCCCTCTTCCTGTGCTTTACAGGCGATTCCAAGGTACCTCTTGAAATCTGTTTCCTGCTGTTTTGCCTCGCTTTCAAGTCCGCCTCATTGACTTCCCTCAACAGATTTTTGGACGATAGTTGTCCTTTATCACTCTGCCAGTTTGTGAATTGCTGTGCCCATGAGCTCCATTTCTCAACTCGTTTTTTGTGAGCTGAACGCAAGTCCAAAATTTTGGATCATGTCCTATACTGGTTCCCGGTGGGTGGCTGAGACTTTGGTTAATTCTTCTTCCTGCCGGGAAATTAGAGTGACATGTGCCCGTCCAAATGCCTAACAGCTACTCTCTCATGGGTTCTCCCTCGTCCCTTCCATCCTCTGCCAAATTGGGAACCTGTGCAAACCAGGAGGTTAAAGGGCCTGTCTCTCCAAGTTGGGAGATTGATAGTAAGGCAGTTGGAAAGTCAAACTGGAGCACCAGGAGAGGGACTATTCGTTGAGTTTTAGAAACCTTTCGTATTCACAGTGTGTCTATTCTCTAGGTTTCCTGTACATGTTATAGCTGTAGTAATATTCCCTTGAACCTGGAGAGTTGGGACCCATGGAATGGGGGCCATGCATTATTGCTTGAAAGGGTCTGCATTTGCTCACCCAATCTCACCAATCCTCTCAGTCCCAAGTGTCCAGCCTTATGCCACATCCAGCTGTCATTGTAGATAGGGTCTTTCCAGGTTTCCTCAGACACCCTGAAGGAATTGTAAAGAATTTCCCTGTTTTTTGGTTTTGCTTTTGAATTTCCTTTTTATAGTGGGTTTGAGCTGATTCTCGCTGCCATGTTTATGCCACTCTAGACACACTTGATTCCCTTATGGAATCATATCAATACATAGGTTTTAAGATTCTTACTAGTCAGATATATTCCTCTGTGGGAAATATGGGGTTTTGAGTCTCTTTCACTGAGGAAGGTGTAGGTCTTGTCTATTCCAAAGTTGGTTTTTGGAACGGTCCCTGTGCTTATATCAAACTCTGGTTTTATGCATCACCCCACCTCTCCATCCCCTTTTTGCAGGCATAAGAGTGTTTTCTAAATGTGAGACTCTGTTCTCTTTCCTAACTCAGTTCACGTGTAGCCATGTTTACAGGATCTTCATAAGTGATATCTTATGATAAGTTTCTTTTTCTGTGTGACTTATTTCACTTAGAATCATCGTACCTGAATCCACTCACTTTGCTGCTACTGGTCTTATGACATTGATTTCATGGCTGAGGGATATTCCATCGTACGTAAGTACCACAATGTTTTGAACCATTTTTATATTTCCTGGGATATTTAAGGTGTACCCAAGTTGAGGTTCTTGTAGTCAGTGCAGCCCTAAATTTGGAGGTGGCTCTTTCTTATTGATTTTCAGTTTTCCCAAGGTATATTCCCTAGACTGGAAGTGGCCTTGGCTCTGTAGCTCTGTTGTTTACTTGTTTTAGGGAACACAATGCACTCCTCCAGTGAGGCAGTTGGCAGTTTACATCCCGCCCATCAGCATAACAAGGCTCCCAGTTCTCCAGGGCCTGTCTTGCCTTTCTGGTTTTTACACTTTTTGTGGATGTCCCTTTTGACCGGTGGGAAGTGATACTTCTTTGTAGTGCAGATTTGCATTGCCCCCTTGCTTGCTTGGCCAAAAAGGGCGTATGCGTTTTCTCCTGAATATATTCAGGAGAAAACGCATACGCCCTTTTTGGCCAAGTGCACCATTGTCCAAGTTGTGCCCCTCTTCCTGTGCTTTACAGGCGATTCCAAGGTACCTCTTGAAATCTGTTTCCTGCTATTTTGCCTCGCTTTCAAGTCCGCCTCGTTGACTTCCCTCAACAGATTTTAGGACGATAGTTGTCCTTTATCACTCTGCCAGTTTGTGAATTGCTGTGCCCCTGAGCTCCATTTCTCAACTCGTTTTTTGTGAGCTGAACGCAAGTCCAAAATTTTGGATCATGTCCTATACTGGTTCCCGGTGGGTGGCTGAGACTTTGGTTAATTCTTCTTCCTGCCGGGAAATTAGAGTGACATGTGCCTGTCCAAATGCCTAAGAGCTACTCTCTCATGGGTTCTCCCTCGTCCCTTCCATCCTCTGCCAAATTGGGAACCTGTGCAAACCAGGAGGTTAAAGGGCCTGTCTCTCCAAGTTGGGAGATTGATAGTAAGGCAGTTGGAAAGTCAAACTGGAGCACCAGGAGAGGGACTATTCGTTGAGTTTTAGAAACCTTTCGTATTCACAGTGTGTCCATTCTCTAGGTTTCCTGTACATGTTATAGCTGTAGTAATATTCCCTTGAACCTGGAGAGTTGGGACCCATGGAATGAGGGCCATGCATTATTGCTTGAAAGGGTCTGCATTTGCTCACCCAATCTCACCAATCCTCTCAGTCCCAAGTGTCCAGCCTTATGCCACATCCAGCTGTCATTGTAGATAGGGTCTTTCCAGGTTTCCTCAGACACCCTGAAGGAATTGTAAAGAATTTCCCTGTTTTTTGGTTTTGCTTTTGAAATTCCTTTTTATAGTGGGTTTGAGCTGATTTTCGCTGCCATGTTTATGCCACTCTAAACACACTTGATTCCCTTATGGAGACATATCAATACATAGGTTTTAAGATTCTTACTAGTCAGATATATTCCTCTGTGGGAAATATTGGGTTTTGAGTCTCTTTCACTGAGGAAGGTGTAGGTCTTGTCTATTCCAAAGTTGGTTTTTGAAAGTGTCCATGTGCTTATATCAAACTCTGGTTTTATGCATCACCCCACCTCTCCTTCCCCTTTATGCAGGCATAAGAGTGTTTTCTAAATGTGAGACTCTGTTCTCTTTCCTAACTCAGTTCACGTGTAGCCGTGTTTACAGGATCTTCATAAGTGATATCTTATGATAAGTTTCTTTTTCTGTGTGACTTATTTCACTTAGAATCATCGTACCTGAATCCACTCACTTTGCTGCTACTGGTCTTATGACATTGATTTCATGGCTGAGGGATATTCCATCGTACGTAAGTACCACAATGTTTTGAACCATTTTTATATTTCCTGGGATATTTAAGGTGTACCCAAGTTGAGGTTCTTGTAGTCAGTGCAGCCCTAAATTTGGAGGTGGCTCTTTCTTATTGATTTTCAGTTTTCCCAAGGTATATTCCCTAGACTGGAAGTGGCCTTGGCTCTGTAGCTCTGTTGTTTACTTGTTTTAGGGAACACAATGCACTCCTCCAGTGAGGCAGTTGGCAATTTACATCCCGCCCATCAGCATAACAAGGCTCCCAGTTCTCCAGGGCCTGTCTTGCCTTTCTGGTTTTTACACATTTTGTGGATGTCCCTTTTGACCGGTGGGAAATGATACTTCTTTGTAGTGCAGATTTGCATTGCCCGCTTGCTTGCTTGGCCAAAAAGGGCGTATGCGTTTTCTCCTGAATATATTCAGGAGAAAACACATACGCCCTTTTTGGCCAAGTGCACCATTGTCCAAGTTGTGCCCCTCTTCCTGTGCTTTACAGGCGATTCCAAGGTACCTCTTGAAATCTGTTTCCTGCTATTTTGCGTCGCTTTCAAGTCCGCCTCGTTGACTTCCCTCAACAGATTTTTGGACGATAGTTGTCCTTTATCACTCTGCCAGTTTGTGAATTGCTGTGCCCCTGAGCTCCATTTCTCAACTCGTTTTTTGTGAGCTGAACGCAAGTCCAAAATTTTGGATCATGTCCTATACTGGTTCCCGGTGGGTGGCTGAGACTTTGGTTAATTCTTCTTCCTGCCGGGAAATTAGAGTGACATGTGCCCGTCCAAATGCCTAACAGCTACTCTCTCATGGGTTCTCCCTCGTCCCTTCCATCCTCTGCCAAATTGGGAACCTGTGCAAACCAGGAGGTTAAAGGGCCTGTCTCTCCAAGTTGGGAGATTGATAGTAAGGCAGTTGGAAAGTCAAACTGGAGCACCAGGAGAGGGACTATTCGTTGAGTTTTAGAAACCTTTCATATTCACAGTGTGTCCATTCTCTAGGTTTCCTGTACATGTTATAGCTGTAGTAATATTCCCTTGAACATGGAGAGTTGGGACCCATGGAATGGGGGCCATGCATTATTGCTTGAAAGGGTCTGCATTTGCTCACCCAATCTCACCAATCCTCTCAGTCCCAAGTGTCCAGCCTTATGCCACATCCAGCTGTCATTGTAGATAGGGTCTTTCCAGGTTTCCTCAGACACCCTGAAGGAATTGTAAAGAATTTCCCTGTTTTTTGGTTTTGCTTTTGAAATTCCTTTTTATAGTGGGTTTGAGCTGATTCTCGCTGCCATGTTTATGCCACTCTAGACACACTTGATTCCCTTATGGAGACATATCAATACATAGGTTTTAAGATTCTTACTAGTCAGATATATTCCTCTGCGGGAAATATGGGGTTTTGAGTCTCTTTCACTAAGGAAGGTGTCGGTCTTGTCAATTCCAAAGTTGGTTTTTGAAACGGTCCCTGTGCTTATATCAAACTCTGGTTTTATGCATCACCCCACCTCTCCTTCCCCGTTATGGAGGCATAAGAGTGTTTTCTAAATGTGAGACTCTGTTCTCTTTCCTAACTCAGTTCACGTGTAGCCATGTTTACAGGATCTTCATAAGTGATATCTTATGATAAGTTTCTTTTTCTGTGTGACTTATTTCACTTAGAATCATCGTACCTGAATCCACTCACTTTGCTGCTACTGGTCTTATGACAATGATTTCATGGCTGAGGGATATTCCATCGTACGTAAGTATCACAATGTTTTGAACCATTTTTATATTTCCTGGGATATTTAAGGTGTACCCAAGTTGAGGTTCTTGTAGTCAGTGCAGCCCTAAATTTGCAGGTGGCTCTTTCTTATTGATTTTCAGTTTTCCCAAGGTATATTCCCTAGACTGGAAGTGGCCTTGGCTCTGTAGCTCTGTTGTTTACTTGTTTTAGGGAACACAATGCACTCCTCCAGTGAGGCAGTTGGCAATTTACATCCCGCCCATCAGCATAACAAGGCTCCCAGTTCTCCAGGGCCTGTCTTGCCTTTCTGGTTTTTACACATTTTGTGGATGTCCCTTTTGACCGGTGGAAAGTGACACTTCTTTGTAGTGCAGATTTGCATTGCCCGCTTGCTTGCTTGGCCAAAAAGGGCGTATGCGTTTTCTCCTGAATATATTCAGGAGAAAATGCATACGCCCTTTTTGGCCAAGTGCACCATTGTCCAAGTTGTGCCCCTCTTCCTGTGCTTTACAGGCGATTCCAAGGTACCTCTTGAAATCTGTTTCCTGCTATTTTGCCTCGCTTTCAAGTCCGCCTCGTTGACTTCCCTCAACAGATTTTTGGACGATAGTTGTCCTTTATCACTCTGCCAGTTTGTGAATTGCTGTGCCCCTGAGCTCCATTTCTCAACTCGTTTTTTGTGAGCTGAACACAAGTCCAAAATTTTGGATCATGTCCTATACTGGTTCCCGGTGGGTGGCTGAGACTTTGGTTAATTCTTCTTCCTGCCGGGAAATTAGAGTGACATGTGCCCGTCCAAATGCCTAACAGCTACTCTCTCATGGGTTCTCTCTCGTCCCTTCCATCCTCTGCCAAATTGGGATCCTGTGCAAACCAGGAGGTTAAAGGGCCTGTCTCTCCAAGTTGGGAGATTGATAGTAAGGCAGTTGGAAAGTCAAACTGGAGCACCAGGAGAGGGACTATTCGTTGAGTTTTAGAAACCTTTCATATTCACAGTGTGTCCATTCTCTAGGTTTCCTGTACATGTTATAGCTGTAGTAATATTCCCTTGAACATGGGGAGTTGGGACCCATGGAATGGGGGCCATGCATTATTGCTTGAAAGGGTCTGCATTCGCTCACCCAATCTCACCAATCCTCTCAGTCCCAAGTGTCCAGCCTTATGCCACATCCAGCTGTCATTGTAGATAGGGTCTTTCCAGGTTTCCTCAGACACCCTGAAGGAATTGTAAAGAATTTCCCTGTTTTTTGGTTTTGCTTTTGAATTTCCTTTTTATAGTGGGTTTGAGCTGATTCTCGCTGCCATGTTTATCCCACTCTAGACACACTTGATTCCCTTATGGAGACATATCAATACATAGGTTTTAAGATTCTTACTAGTCAGATATATTCCTCTGTGGGAAATATGGGGTTTTGAGTCTCTTTCACTGAGGAAGGTGTCGGTCTTGTCAATTCCAAAGTTGGTTTTTGAAACGGTCCTTGTGCTTATATCAAACTCTGGTTTTATGCATCACCCCACCTCTCCTTCCCCTTTATGCAGGCATAAGAGTGTTTTCTAAATGTGAGACTCTGTTCTCTTTCCTAACTCAGTTCACGTGTAGCCATGTTTACAGGATCTTCGTAAGTGATATCTTATGATAAGTTTCTTTTTCTGTGTGACTTATTTCACTTAGAATCATCGTACCTGAATCCACTCACTTTGCTGCTACTGGTCTTATGACATTGATTTCATGGCTGAGGGATATTCCATCGTACGTAAGTACCACAATGTTTTGAACCATTTTTATATTTCCTGGGATATTTAAGGTGTACCAAGTTGAGGTTCTTGTAGTCAGTGCAGCCCTAAATTTGGAGGTGGCTCTTTCTTATTGATTTTCAGTTTTCCCAAGGTATATTCCCTAGACTGGAAGTGGCCTTGGCTCTGTAGCTCTGTTGTTTACTTGTTTTAGGGAACACAATGCACTCCTCCAGTGAGGCAGTTGGCAATTTACATCCCGCCCATCAGCATAACAAGGCTCCCAGTTCTCCAGGGCCTGTCTTGCCTTTCTGGTTTTTACACATTTTGTGGATGTCCCTTTTGACCGGTGGGAAGTGATACTTCTTTGTAGTGCAGATTTGCATTGCCCGCTTGCTTGCTTGGCCAAAAAGGGCGTATGCGTTTTCTCCTGAATATATTCAGGAGAAAACGCATACGCCCTTTTTGGCCAAGTGCACCATTGTCCAAGTTGTGCCCCTCTTCCTGTGCTTTACAGGCGATTCCAAGGTACCTCTTGAAATCTGTTTCCTGCTATTTTGCCTCGCTTTCAAGTCCGCCTCGTTGACTTCCCTCAACAGATTTTTGGACGATAGTTGTCCTTTATCACTCTGCCAGTTTGTGAATTGCTGTGCCCCTGAGCTCCATTTCTCAACTCGTTTTTTGTGAGCTGAACTCAAGTCCAAAATTTTGGATCATGTCCTATACTGGTTCCCGGTGGGTGGCTGAGACTTTGGTTAATTCTTCTTCCTGCCGGGAAATTAGAGTGACATGTGCCCGTCCAAATGCCTAACAGCTACTCTCTCATGGGTTCTCCCTCGTCCCTTCCATCCTCTGCCAAATTGGGAACCTGTGCAAACCAGGAGGTTAAAGGGCCTGTCTCTCCAAGTTGGGAGATTGATAGTAAGGCAGTTGGAAAGTCAAACTGGAGCACCAGGAGAGGGACTATTCGTTGAGTTTTAGAAACCTTTCGTATTCACAGTGTGTCCATTCTCTAGGTTTCCTGTACATGTTATAGCTGTAGTAATATTCCCTTGAACATGGAGAGTTGGGACCCATGGAATGGGGGCCATGCATTATTGCTTGAAAGGGTCTGCATTTGCTCACCCAATCTCACCAATCCTCTCAGTCCCAAGTGTCCAGCCTTATGCCACATCCAGCTGTCATTGTAGATAGGGTCTTTCCAGGTTTCCTCAGACACCCTGAAGGAATTGTAAAGAATTTCCCTGTTTTTTGGTTTTGCTTTTGAAATTCCTTTTTATAGTGGGTTTGAGCTGATTCTCGCTGCCATGTTTATGCCACTCTAGACACACTTGATTCCCTTATGGAGACATATCAATACATAGGTTTTAAGATTCTTACTAGTCAGATATATTCCTCTGTGGGAAATATGGGGTTTTGAGTCTCTTTCACTGAGGAAGGTGTCGGTCTTGTCAATTCCAAAGTTGGTTTTTGAAACGGTCCTTGTGCTTATATCAAACTCTGGTTTTATGCATCACCCCACCTCTCCTTCCCCTTTATGCAGGCATAAGAGTGTTTTCTAAATGTGAGACTCTGTTCTCTTTCCTAACTCAGTTCACGTGTAGCCATGTTTACAGGATCTTCATAAGTGATATCTTATGATAAGTTTCTTTTTCTGTGTGACTTATTTCACTTAGAATCATCGTACCTGAATTCACTCACTTTGTTGCTACTGGTCTTATGACATTGATTTCATGGCTGAGGGATATTCCATCGTACGTAAGTACCACAATGTTTTGAACCATTTTTATATTTCCTGGGATATTTAAGGTGTACCCAAGTTGAGGTTCTTGTAGTCAGTGCAGCCCTAAATTTGGAGGTGGCTCTTTCTTATTGATTTTCAGTTTTCCCAATGTATATTCCCTAGAATGGAAGTGGCCTTGGCTCTGTAGCTCTGTTGTTTACTTGTTTTAGGGAACACAATGCACTCCTCCAGTGAGGCAGTTGGCAATTTACATCCCACCCATCAGCATAACAAGGCTCCCAGTTCCTCAGGGCCTGTCTTGCCTTTCTGGTTTTTACACATTTTGTGTATGTCCCTTTTGACCGGTGGGAAATGATACTTCTTTGTAGTGCAGATTTGCATTGCCCGCTTGCTTGCTTGGCCAAAAAGGGCGTATGCGTTTTCTCCTGAATATATTCAGGAGAAAACGCATACGCCCTTTTTGGCCAAGTGCACCATTGTCCAAGTTGTGCCCCTCTTCCTGTGCTTTACAGGCGATTCCAAGGTACCTCTTGAAATCTGTTTCCTGCTATTTTGCCTCGCTTTCAAGTCCGCCTCGTTGACTTCCCTCAACAGATTTTTCGACGATAGTTGTCCTTTATCACTCTGCCAGTTTTTGAATTGCTGTGCCCCTGAGCTCCATTTCTCAACTCGTTTTTTGTGAGCTGAACGCAAGTCCAAAATTTTGGATCATGTCCTATACTGGTTCCCGGTGGGTGGCTGAGACTTTGGTTAATTCTTCTTCCTGCCGGGAAATTAGAGTGACATGTGCCCGTCCAAATGCCTAACAGCTACTCTCTCATGGGTTCTCCCTCGTCCCTTCCATCCTCTGCCAAATTGGGAACCTGTGCAAACCAGGAGGTTAAAGGGCCTGTCTCTCCAAGTTGGGAGATTGATAGTAAGGCAGTTGGAAAGTCAAACTGGAGCACCAGGAGAGGGACTATTCATTGAGTTTTAGAAACCTTTCGTATTCACAGTGTGTCTATTCTCTAGGTTTCCTGTACATGTTATAGCTGTAGTAATATTCCCTTGAACCTGGAGAGTTGGGACCCATGGAATGGGGGTCATGCATTATTGCTTGAAAGGGTCTGCATTTGCTCACCCAATCTCACCAATCCTCTCAGTCCCAAGTGTCCAGCCTTATGCCACATCCAGCTGTCATTGTAGATAGGGTCTTTACAGGTTTCCTCAGACACCCTGAAGGAATTGTAAAGAATTTCCCTGTTTTTTGGTTTTGCTTTTGAAATTCCTTTTTATAGTGGGTTTGAGCTGATTGTCGCTGCCATGTTTATGCAACTCTAGACACACTTGATTCCCTTATGGAGTCATATCAATACATAGGTTTTAAGATTCTTACTAGTCAGATATATTCCTCTGTGGGAAATATGGGGTTTTGAGTCTCTTTCACTGAGGAAGGTGTCGGTCTTGGCAATTCCAAAGTTGGTTTTTGAAACGGTCCTTGTGCTTATATCAAACTCTGGTTTTATGCATCACCCCACCTCTCCTTCCCCTTTATGCAGGCATAAGAGTGTTTTCTAAATGTGAGACTCTGTTCTCTTTCCTAACTCAGTTCACGTGTAGCCATGTTTACAGGATCTTCATAAGTGATATCTTATGATAAGTTTCTTTTTCTGTGTGACTTATTTCACTTAGAATCATCGTACCTGAATCCACTCACTTTGTTGCTACTGGTCTTATGACATTGATTTCATGGCTGAGGGATATTCCATCGTACGTAAGTACCACAATGTTTTGAACCATTTTTATATTTCCTGGGATATTTAAGGTGTACCCAAGTTGAGGTTCTTGTAGTCAGTGCAGCCCTAAATTTGGAGGTGGCTCTTTCTTATTGATTTTCAGTTTTCCCAAGGTATATTCCCTAGACTGGAAGTGGCCTTGGCTCTGTAGCTCTGTTGTTTACTTGTTTTAGGGAACACAATGCACTCCTCCAGTGAGGCAGTTGGCAATTTACATCCCGCCCATCTGCATAACAAGGCTCCCAGTTCCTCAGGGCCTGTCTTGCCTTTCTGGTTTTTACAATTTTTGTGGATGTCCCTTTTGACCGGTGGGAAGTGATACTTCTTTGTAGTGCAGATTTGCATTGCCCGCTTGCTTGCTTGGCCAAAAAGGGCGTATGCGTTTTCTCCTGAATATATTCAGGAGAAAACGCATACGCCCTTTTTGGCCAAGTGCACCATTGTCCAAGTTGTGCCCCTCTTCCTGTGCTTTACAGGCGATTCCAAGGTACCTCTTGAAATCTGTTTCCTGCTATTTTGCCTCGCTTTCAAGTCCGCCTCGTTGACTTCCCTCAACAGATTTTTGGACGATAGTTGTCCTTTATCACTCTGCCAGTTTGTGAATTGCTGTGCCCCTGAGCTCCATTTCTCAACTCGTTTTTTGTGAGCTGAACGCAAGTCCAAAATTTTGGATCATGTCCTATACTGGTTCCCGGTGGGTGGCTGAGACTTTGGTTAATTCTTCTTCCTGCCGGGAAATTAGAGTGACATGTGCCCGTCCAAATGCCTAACAGCTACTCTCTCATGGGTTCTCCCTCGTCCCTTCCATCCTCTGCCAAATTGGGAACCTGTGCAAACCAGGAGGTTAAAGGGCCTGTCTCTCCAAGTTGGGAGATTGATAGTAAGGCAGTTGGAAAGTCAAACTGGAGCACCAGGAGAGGGACTATTCGTTGAGTTTTAGAAACCTTTCGTATTCACAGTGTGTCCATTCTCTAGGTTTCCTGTACATGTTATAGCTGTAGTAATATTCCCTTGAACATGGAGAGTTGGGACCCATGAAATGGGGGCCATGCATTATTGCTTGAAAGGGTCTGCATTTGCTCACCCAATCTCACCAATCCTCTCAGTCCCAAGTGTCCAGCCTTATGCCACATCCAGCTGTCATTGTAGATAGGGTCTTTCCAGGTTTCCTCAGACACCCTGAAGGAATTGTAAAGAATTTCCCTGTTTTTTGGTTTTGCTTTTGAAATTCCTTTTTATAGTGGGTTTGAGCTGATTCTCGCTGCCATGTTTATGCCACTCTAGACACACTTGATTCCCTTATGGAGACATATCAATACATAGGTTTTAAGATTCTTACTAGTCAGATATATTCCTCTGTGGGAAATATGGGGTTTTGAGTCTCTTTCACTGAGGAAGGTGTCGGTCTTGTCAATTCCAAAGTTGGTTTTTGAAACGGTCCTTGTGCTTATATCAAACTCTGGTTTTATGCATCACCCCACCTCTCCTTCCCCTTTATGCAGGCATAAGAGTGTTTTCTAAATGTGAGACTCTGTTCTCTTTCCTAACTCAGTTCACGTGTAGCCATGTTTACAGGATCTTCATAAGTGATATCTTATGATAAGTTTCTTTTTCTGTGTGACTTATTTCACTTAGAATCATCGTACCTGAATTCACTCACTTTGTTGCTACTGGTCTTATGACATTGATTTCATGGCTGAGGGATATTCCATCGTACGTAAGTACCACAATGTTTTGAACCATTTTTATATTTCCTGGGATATTTAAGGTGTACCCAAGTTGAGGTTCTTGTAGTCAGTGCAGCCCTAAATTTGGAGGTGGCTCTTTCTTATTGATTTTCAGTTTTCCCAATGTATATTCCCTAGAATGGAAGTGGCCTTGGCTCTGTAGCTCTGTTGTTTACTTGTTTTAGGGAACACAATGCACTCCTCCAGTGAGGCAGTTGGCAATTTACATCCCACCCATCAGCATAACAAGGCTCCCAGTTCCTCAGGGCCTGTCTTGCCTTTCTGGTTTTTACACATTTTGTGGATGTCCCTTTTGACCGGTGGGAAATGATACTTCTTTGTAGTGCAGATTTGCATTGCCCGCTTGCTTGCTTGGCCAAAAAGGGCGTATGCGTTTTCTCCTGAATATATTCAGGAGAAAACGCATACGCCCTTTTTGGCCAAGTGCACCATTGTCCAAGTTGTGCCCCTCTTCCTGTGCTTTACAGGCGATTCCAAGGTACCTCTTGAAATCTGTTTCCTGCTATTTTGCCTCGCTTTCAAGTCCGCCTCGTTGACTTCCCTCAACAGATTTTTCGACGATAGTTGTCCTTTATCACTCTGCCAGTTTGTGAATTGCTGTGCCCCTGAGCTCCATTTCTCAACTCGTTTTTTGTGAGCTGAACGCAAGTCCAAAATTTTGGATCATGTCCTATACTGGTTCCCGGTGGGTGGCTGAGACTTTGGTTAATTCTTCTTCCTGCCGGGAAATTAGAGTGACATGTGCCCGTCCAAATGCCTAACAGCTACTCTCTCATGGGTTCTCCCTCGTCCCTTCCATCCTCTGCCAAATTGGGAACCTGTGCAAACCAGGAGGTTAAAGGGCCTGTCTCTCCAAGTTGGGAGATTGATAGTAAGGCAGTTGGAAAGTCAAACTGGAGCACCAGGAGAGGGACTATTCATTGAGTTTTAGAAACCTTTCGTATTCACAGTGTGTCTATTCTCTAGGTTTCCTGTACATGTTATAGCTGTAGTAATATTCCCTTGAACCTGGAGAGTTGGGACCCATGGAATGGGGGCCATGCATTATTGCTTGAAAGGGTCTGCATTTGCTCACCCAATCTCACCAATCCTCTCAGTCCCAAGTGTCCAGCCTTATGCCACATCCAGCTGTCATTGTAGATAGGGTCTTTACAGGTTTCCTCAGACACCCTGAAGGAATTGTAAAGAATTTCCCTGTTTTTTGGTTTTGCTTTTGAAATTCCTTTTTATAGTGGGTTTGAGCTGATTGTCGCTGCCATGTTTATGCAACTCTAGACACACTTGATTCCCTTATGGAGTCATATCAATACATAGGTTTTAAGATTCTTACTAGTCAGATATATTCCTCTGTGGGAAATATGGGGTTTTGAGTCTCTTTCACTGAGGAAGGTGTCGGTCTTGGCAATTCCAAAGTTGGTTTTTGAAACGGTCCTTGTGCTTATATCAAACTCTGGTTTTATGCATCACCCCACCTCTCCTTCCCCTTTATGCAGGCATAAGAGTGTTTTCTAAATGTGAGACTCTGTTCTCTTTCCTAACTCAGTTCACGTGTAGCCATGTTTACAGGATCTTCATAAGTGATATCTTATGATAAGTTTCTTTTTCTGTGTGACTTATTTCACTTAGAATCATCGTACCTGAATCCACTCACTTTGTTGCTACTGGTCTTATGACATTGATTTCATGGCTGAGGGATATTCCATCGTACGTAAGTACCACAATGTTTTGAACCATTTTTATATTTCCTGGGATATTTAAGGTGTACCCAAGTTGAGGTTCTTGTAGTCAGTGCAGCCCTAAATTTGGAGGTGGCTCTTTCTTATTGATTTTCAGTTTTCCCAAGGTATATTCCCTAGACTGGAAGTGGCCTTGGCTCTGTAGCTCTGTTGTTTACTTGTTTTAGGGAACACAATGCACTCCTCCAGTGAGGCAGTTGGCAATTTACATCCCGCCCATCCGCATAACAAGGCTCCCAGTTCCTCAGGGCCTGTCTTGCCTTTCTGGTTTTTACAATTTTTGTGGATGTCCCTTTTGACCGGTGGGAAGTGATACTTCTTTGTAGTGCAGATTTGCATTGCCCGCTTGCTTGCTTGGCCAAAAAGGGCGTATGCGTTTTCTCCTGAATATATTCAGGAGAAAACGCATACGCCCTTTTTGGCCAAGTGCACCATTGTCCAAGTTGTGCCCCTCTTCCTGTGCTTTACAGGCGATTCCAAGGTACCTCTTGAAATCTGTTTCCTGCTATTTTGCCTCGCTTTCAAATCCGCCTCGTTGACTTCCCTCAACAGATTTTTGGACGATAGTTGTCCTTTATCACTCTGCCAGTTTGTGAATTGCTGTGCCCCTGAGCTCCATTTCTCAACTCGTTTTTTGTGAGCTGAACGCAAGTCCAAAATTTTGGATCATGTCCTATACTGGTTCCCGGTGGGTGGCTGAGACTTTGGTTAATTCTTCTTCCTGCCGGGAAATTAGAGTGACATGTGCCCGTCCAAATGCCTAACAGCTACTCTCTCATGGGTTCTCCCTCGTCCCTTCCATCCTCTGCCAAATTGGGAACCTGTGCAAACCAGGAGGTTAAAGGGCCTGTCTCTCCAAGTTGGGAGATTGATAGTAAGGCAGTTGGAAAGTCAAACTGGAGCACCAGGAGAGGGACTATTCGTTGAGTTTTAGAAACCTTTCGTATTCACAGTGTGTCTATTCTCTAGGTTTCCTGTACATGTTATAGCTGTGGTAATATTCCCTTGAACCTGGAGAGTTGGGACCCATGGAATGGGGGCCATGCATTATTGCTTGAAAGGGTCTGCATTTGCTCACCCAATCTCACCAATCCTCTCAGTCCCAAGTGTCCAGCCTTATGCCACATCCAGCTGTCATTGTAGATAGGGTCTTTCCAGGTTTCCTCAGACACCCTGAAGGAATTGTAAAGAATTTCCCTGTTTTTTGGTTTTGCCTTTGAAATTCCTTTTTATAGTGGGTTTGAGCTGATTCTCGCTGCCATGTTTATGCCACTCTAGACACACTTGATTCCCTTATGGAGACATATCAATACATAGGTTTTAAGATTCTTACTAGTCAGATATATTCCTCTGTGGGAAATATGGGGTTTTGAGTCTCTTTCACTGAGGAAGGTGTCGGTCTTGTCAATTCCAAAGTTGGTTTTTGGAACGGTCCCTGTGCTTATATCAAACTCTGGTTTTATGCATCACCCCACCTCTCCTTCCCCTTTATGCAGGCATAAGAGTGTTTTCTAAATGTGAGACTCTGTTCTCTTTCCTAACTCAGTTCACGTGTAGCCATGTTTACAGGATCTTCATAAGTGATATCTTATGATAAGTTTCTTTTTCTGTGTGACTTATTTCACTTAGAATCATCGTACCTGAATCCACTCACTTTGTTGCTACTGGTCTTATGACATTGATTTCATGGCTGAGGGATATTCCATCGTACGTAAGTACCACAATGTTTTGAACCATTTTTATATTTCCTGGGATATTTAAGGTGTACCCAAGTTGAGGTTCTTGTAGTCAGTGCAGCCCTAAATTTGGAGGTGGCTCTTTCTTATTGATTTTCAGTTTTCCCAATGTATATTCCATAGACAGGAAGTGGCCTTGGCTCTGTAGCTCTGTTGTTTTCTTGTTTTAGGGAACACAATGCACTCCTCCAGTGAGGCAGTTGGCAATTTACATCCCACCCATCAGCATAACAAGGCTCCCAGTTCCTCAGGGCCTGTCTTGCCTTTCTGGTTTTTACACATTTTGTGGATGTCCCTTTTGACCGGTGGGAAATGATACTTCTTTGTAGTGCAGATTTGCATTGCCCGCTTGCTTGCTTGGCCAAAAAGGGCGTATGCGTTTTCTCCTGAATATATTCAGGAGAAAACGCATACGCCCTTTTTGGCCAAGTGCACCATTGTCCAAGTTGTGCCCCTCTTCCTGTGCTTTACAGGCGATTCCAAGGTACCTCTTGAAATCTGTTTCCTGCTATTTTGCCTCGCTTTCAAGTCCGCCTCGTTGACTTCCCTCAACAGATTTTTGGACGATAGTTGTCCTTTATCACTCTGCCAGTTTGTGAATAGCTGTGCCCCTGAGCTCCATTTCTCAACACGTTTTTTGTGAGCTGAACGCAAGTCCAAAATTTTGGATCATGTCCTATAATGGTTCCCGGTGGGTGGCTGAGACTTTGGTTAATTCTTCTTCCTGCCGGGAAATTAGAGTGACATGTGCCCGTCCAAATGCCTAACAGCTACTCTCTCATGGGTTCTCCCTCGTCCCTTCCATCCTCTGCCAAATTGGGAACCTGTGCAAACCAGGAGGTTAAAGGGCCTGTCTCTCCAAGTTGGGAGATTGATAGTAAGGCAGTTGGAAAGTCAAACTGGAGCACCAGGAGAGGGACTATTCGTTGAGTTTTAGAAACCTTTCGTATTCACAGTGTGTCTATTCTCTAGGTTTCCTGTACATGTTATAGCTGTAGTAATATTCCCTTGAACCTGGAGAGTTGGGACCCATGGAATGGGGGCCATGCATTATTGCTTGAAAGGGTCTGCATTTGCTCACCCAATCTCACCAATCCTCTCAGTCCCAAGTGTCCAGCCTTATGCCACATCCAGCTGTCATTGTAGATAGGGTCTTTCCAGGTTTCCTCAGACACCCTGAAGGAATTGTAAAGAATTTCCCTGTGTTTTGGTTTTGCTTTTGAAATTCCTTTTTATAGTGGGTTTGAGCTGATTGTCGCTGCCATGTTTATGCCACTCTAGACACACTTGATTCCCTTATGGAGTCATATCAATACATAGGTTTTAAGATTCTTACTAGTCAGATATATTCCTCTGTGGGAAATATGGGGTTTTGAGTCTCTTTCACTGAGGAAGGTGTAGGTCTTGTCTATTCCAAAGTTGGTTTTTGGAACGGTCCCTGTGCTTATATCAAACTCTGGTTTTATGCATCACCCCACCTCTCCATCCCCTTTTTGCAGGAATAAGAGTGTTTTCTAAATGTGAGACTCTGTTCTCTTTCCTAACTCAGTTCACGTGTAGCCATGTTTACAGGATCTTCATAAGTGATATCTTATGATAAGTTTCTTTTTCTGTGTGATTTATTTCACTTAGAATCATCGTACCTGAATCCACTCACTTTGCTGCTACTGGTCTTATGACATTGATTTCATGGCTGAGGGATATTCCATCGTACGTAAGTACCACAATGTTTTGAAACATTTTTATATTTCCTGGGATATTTAAGGTGTACCCAAGTTGAGGTTCTTGTAGTCAGTGCAGCCCTAAATTTGGAGGTGGCTCTTTCTTATTGATTTTCAGTTTTCCCAAGGTATATTCCCTAGACTGGAAGTGGCCTTGGCTCTGTAGCTCTGTTGTTTACTTGTTTTAGGGAACACAATGCACTCCTCCAGTGAGGCAGTTGGCAGTTTACATCCCGCCCATCAGCATAACAAGGCTCCCAGTTCTCCAGGGCCTGTCTTGCCTTTCTGGTTTTTACACATTTTGTGGATGTCCCTTTTGACCGGTGGGAAGTGATACTTCTTTGTAGTGCAGATTTGCATTGCCCGCTTGCTTGCTTGGCCAAAAAGGGCGTATGCGTTTTCTCCTGAATATATTCAGGAGAAAACGCATACGCCCTTTTTGGCCAAGTGCACCATTGTCCAAGTTGTGCCCCTCTTCCTGTGCTTTACAGGCGATTCCAACGTACCTCTTGAAATCTGTTTCCTGCTATTTTGCCTCACTTTCAAGTCCGCCTCGTTGACTTCCCTCAACAGATTTTTGGACGATAGTTGTCCTTTATCACTCTGCCAGTTTGTGAATTGCTGTGCCCCTGAGCTCCATTTCTCAACTCGTTTTTTGTGAGCTGAACGCAAGTCCAAAATATTGGATCATGTCCTATACTGGTTCCCGGTGGGTGGCTGAGACTTTTGTTAATTCTTCTTCCTGCCGGGAAATTAGAGTGACATGTGCCCGTCCAAATGCCTAACAGCTACTCTCTCATGGGTTCTCCCTCGTCCCTTCCATCCTCTGCCAAATTGGGAACCTGTGCAAACCAGGAGGTTAAAGGGCCTGTCTCTCCAAGTTGGGAGATTGATAGTAAGGCAGTTGGAAAGTCAAACTGGAGCACCAGGAGAGGGACTATTCGTTGAGTTTTAGAAACCTTTCGTATTCACAGTGTGTCCATTCTCTAGGTTTCCTGTACATGTTATAGCTGTAGTAATATTCCCTTGAACCTGGAGAGTTGGGACCCATGGAATGGGGGCCATGCATTATTGCTTGAAAGGGTCTGCATTTGCTCACCCAATCTCACCAATCCTCTCAGTCCCAAGTGTCCAGCCTTATGCCACATCCAGCTGTCATTGTAGATAGGGTCTTTCCAGGTTTCCTCAGACACCCTGAAGGAATTGTAAAGAATTTCCCTGTTTTTTGGTTTTGCTTTTGAAATTCCTTTTTATACTGGGTTTGAGCTGATTCTCGCTGCCATGTTTATGCCACTCTAGACACACTTGATTCCCTTATGGAGACATATCAATACATAGGTTTTAAGATTCTTACTAGTCAGATATATTCCTCTATGGGAAATATGGGGTTTTGAGTCTCTTTCACTGAGGAAGGTGTCGGTCTTGTCAATTCCAAAGTTGGTTTTTGAAACAGTCCTTGTGCTTATATCAAACTCTGGTTTTATGCATCACCCCACCTCTCCTTCCACTTTATGCAGGCATAAGAGTGTTTTCTAAATGTGAGACTCTGTTCTCTTTCCTAACTCAGTTCACGTGTAGCCATGTTTACAGGATCTTCATAAGTGATATCTTATGATAAGTTTCTTTTTCTGTGTGACTTATTTCACTTAGAATCATCGTACCTGAATCCACTCACTTTGTTGCTACTGGTCTTATGACATTGATTTCATGGCTGAGGGATATTCCATCGTACGTAAGTACCACAATGTTTTGAACCATTTTTATATTTCCTGGGATATTTAAGGTGTACCCAAGTTGAGGTTCTTGTAGTCAGTGCAGCCCTAAATTTGGAGGTGGCTCTTTCTAATTGATTTTCAGTTTTCCCAATGTATATTCCATAGACTGGAAGTGGCCTTGGCTCTGTAGCTCTGTTGTTTACTTGTTTTAGGGAACACAATGCACTCCTCCAGTGAGGCAGTTGGCAATTTACATCCCACCCATCAGCATAACAAGGCTCCCAGTTCCTCAGGGCCTGTCTTGCCTTTCTGGTTTTTACACATTTTGTGGATGTCCCTTTTGACCGGTGGGAAATGATACTTCTTTGTAGTGCAGATTTGCATTGCCCGCTTGCTTGCTTGGCCAAAAAGGGCGTATGCGTTTTCTCCTGAATATATTCAGGAGAAAACGCATACGCCCTTTTTGGCCAAGTGCACCATTGTCCAAGTTGTGCCCCTCTTCCTGTGCTTTACAGGCGATTCCAAGGTACCTCTTGAAATCTGTTTCCTGCTATTTTGCCTCGCTTTCAAGTCCGCCTCGTTGACTTCCCTCAACAGATTTTTGGACGATAGTTGTCCTTTATCACTCTGCCAGTTTGTGAATTGCTGTGCCCCTGAGCTCCATTTCTCAACTCGTTTTTTGTGAGCTGAACGCAAGTCCAAAATTTTGGATCATGTCCTATACTGGTTCCCGGTGGGTGGCTGAGACTTTGGTTAATTCTTCTTCCTGCCGGGAAATTAGAGTGACATGTGCCCGTCCAAATGCCTAACAGCTACTCTCTCATGGGTTCTCCCTCGTCCCTTCCATCCTCTGCCAAATTGGGAACCTGTGCAAACCAGGAGGTTAAAGGGCCTGTCTCTCCAAGTTGGGAGATTGATAGTAAGGCAGTTGGAAAGTCAAACTGGAGCACCAGGAGAGGGACTATTCGTTGAGTTTTAGAAACCTTTCGTATTCACAGTGTGTCTATTCTCTAGGTTTCCTGTACATGTTATAGCTGTAGTAATATTCCTTTGAACCTGGAGAGTTGGGACCCATGGAATGGGGGCCATGCATTATTGCTTAAAAGGGTCTGCATTTGCTCACCCAATCTCACCAATCCTCTCAGTCCCAAGTGTCCAGCCTTATGCCACATCCAGCTGTCATTGTAGATAGGGTCTTTCCAGGTTTCCTCAGACACCCTGAAGGAATTGTAAAGAATTTCCCTGTTTTTTGGTTTTGCTTTTGAAATTCCTTTTTATAGTGGGTTTGAGTTGATTCTCGCTGCCATGTTTATGCCACTCTAGACACACTTGATTCCCTATGGAGTCATATCAATACATAGGTTTTAAGATTCTAACTAGTCAGATATATTCGTCTGTGGGAAATATGGGGTTTCGAGTCTCTTTCACTGAGGAAGGTGTAGGTCTTGTCTATTCCAAAGTTGGGTTTTGGAACGGTCCCTGTGCTTATATCAAACTCTGGTTTTATGCATCACCCCACCTCTCCATCCACTTTTTGCAGGCATAAGAGTGTTTTCTAAATGTGAGACTCTGTTCTCTTTCCTAACTCAGTTCACGTGTAGCCATGTTTACAGGATCTTCATAAGTGATATCTTATGATAAGTTTCTTTTTCTGTGTGACTTATTTCACTTAGAATCATCGTACCTGAATCCACTCACTTTGCTGCTACTGGTCTTATGACATTGATTTCATGGCTGAGGGATATTCCATCGTACGTAAGTACCACAATGTTTTGAACCATTTTTATATTTCCTGGGATATTTAAGGTGTACCCAAGTTGAGGTTCTTGTAGTCAGTGCAGCCCTAAATTTGGAGGTGGCTCTTTCTTATTGATTTTCAGTTTTCCCAAGGTATATTCCCTAGACTGGAAGTGGCCTTGGCTCTGTAGCTCTGTTGTTTACTTGTTTTAGGGAACACAATGCACTCCTCCAGTGAGGCAGTTGGCAGTTTACATCCCGCCCATCAGCATAACAAGGCTCCCAGTTCTCCAGGGCCTGTCTTGCCTTTCTGGTTTTTACACTTTTTGTGGATGTCCCTTTTGACCGGTGGGAAGTGATACTTCTTTGTAGTGCAGATTTGCATTGCCCGCTTGCTTGCTTGGCCAAAAAGGGCGTATGCGTTTTCTCCTGAATATATTCAGGAGAAAACGCATACGCCCTTTTTGGCCAAGTGCACCATTGTCCAAGTTGTTCCCCTCTTCCTGTGCTTTACAGGCGATTCCAACGTACATCTTGAAATCTGTTTCCTGCTATTTTGCCTCACTTTCAAGTCCGCCTCGTTGACTTCCCTCAACAGATTTTTGGACGATAGTTGTCCTTTATCACTGTGCCAGTTTGTGAATTGCTGTGCCCCTGAGCTCCATTTCTCAACTGATTTTTTGTGAGCTGAACGCAAGTCCAAAATTTTGGATCATGTCCTATACTGGTTCCCGGTGGGTGGCTGAGACTTTGGTTAATTCTTCTTCCTGCCGGGAAATTAGAGTGACATGTGCCCGTCCAAATGCCTAACAGCTACTCTCTCATGGGTTCTCCCTCGTCCCTTCCATCCTCTGCCAAATTGGGAACCTGTGCAAACCAGGAGGTTAAAGGGCCTGTCTCTCCAAGTTGGGAGATTGATAGTAAGGCAGTTGGAAAGTCAAACTGGAGCACCAGGAGAGGGACTATTCGTTGAGTTTTAGAAACCTTTCGTATTCACAGTGTGTCCATTCTCTAGGTTTCCTGTACATGTTATAGCTGTTGTAATATTCCCTTGAACCTGGAGAGTTGGGACCCATGGAATGGGGGCCATGCATTATTGCTTGAAAGGGTCTGCATTTGCTCACCCAATCTCACCAATCCTCTCAGTCCCAAGTGTCCAGCCTTATGCCACATCCAGCTGTCATTGTAGATAGGGTCTTTCCAGGTTTCCTCAGACACCCTGAAGGAATTGTAAAGAATTTCCCTGTTTTTTGGTTTTGCTTTTGAAATTCCTTTTTATAGTGGGTTTGAGCTGATTTTCGCTGCCATGTTTATGCCACTCTAGACACACTTGATTCCCTTATGGAGACATATCAATACATAGGTTTTAAGATTCTTACTAGTCAGATATATTCCTCTGTGGGAAATATGGGGTTTTGAGTCTCTTTCACTAAGGAAGGTGTCGGTCTTGTCAATTCCAAAGTTGGTTTTTGAAACGGTCCCTGTGCTTATATCAAACTCTGTTTTATGCATCACCCCACCTCTCCTTCCCCTTTATGCAGGCATAAGAGTGTTTTCTAAATGTGAGACTCTGTTCTCTTTCCTAACTCAGTTCACGTGTAGCCATGTTTACAGGATCTTCATAAGTGATATCTTATGATAAGTTTCTTTTTCTGTGTGACTTATTTCACTTAGAATCATCGTACCTGAATCCACTCACTTTGCTGCTACTGGTCTTATGACATTGATTTCATGGCTGAGGGATATTCCATCGTACGTAAGTACCACAATGTTTTGAACCATTTTTATATTTCCTGGGATATTTAAGGTGTACCCAAGTTGAGGTTCTTGTAGTCAGTGCAGCCCTAAATTTGGAGGTGGCTCTTTCTTATTGATTTTCAGTTTTCCCAAGGTATATTCCCTAGACTGGAAGTGGCCTTGGCTCTGTAGCTCTGTTGTTTACTTGTTTTAGGGAACACAATGCACTCCTCCAGTGAGGCAGTTGGCAATTTACATCCCGCCCATCAGCATAACAAGGCTCCCAGTTCTCCAGGGCCTGTCTTGCCTTTCTGGTTTTTACACATTTTGTGGATGTCCCTTTTGACCGGTGGGAAGTGATACTTCTTTGTAGTGCAGATTTGCATTGCCCGCTTGCTTGCTTGGCCAAAAAGGGCGTATGCGTTTTCTCCTGAATATATTCAGGAGAAAACGCATACGCCCTTTTTGGCCAAGTGCACCATTGTCCAAGTTGTGCCCCTCTTCCTGTGCTTTACAGGCGATTCCAAGGTACCTCTTGAAATCAGTTTCCTGCTATTTTGCCTCGCTTTCAAGTCCGCCTCGTTGACTTCCCTCAACAGATTTTTCGATGATAGTTGTCCTTTATCACACTGCCAGTTTGTGAATTGCTGTGCCCCTGAGCTCCATTTCTCAACTCGTTTTTTGTGAGCTGAACGCAAGTCCAAAATTTTGGATCATGTCCTATACTGGTTCCCTGTGGGTGGCTGAGACTTTGGTTAATTCTTCTTCATGCCGGGAAATTAGAGTGACATGTGCCCGTCCAAATGCCTAACAGCTACTCTCTCATGGGTTCTCCCTCGTCCCTTCCATCCTCTGGCAAATTGGGAACCTGTGCAAACCAGGAGGTTAAAGGGCCTGTCTCTCCAAGTTGGGAGATTGATAGTAAGGCAGTTGGAAAGTCAAACTGGAGCACCAGGAGAGGGACTATTCGTTGAGTTTTAGAAACCTTTCGTATTCACAGTGTGTCCATTCTCTAGGTTTCCTGTACATGTTATAGCTGTAGTAATATTCCCTTGAACCTGGAGAGTTGGGACCCATGGAATGGGGGCCATGCATTATTGCTTGAAAGGGTCTGCATTTGCTCACCCAATCTCACCAATCCTCTCAGTCCCAAGTGTCCAGCCTTATGCCACATCCAGCTGTCATTGTAGATAGGGTCTTTCCAGGTTTCCTCAGACACCCTGAAGGAATTGTAAAGAATTTCCCTGTTTTTTGGTTTTGCTTTTGAAATTCCTTTTTATAGTGGGTTTGAGCTGATTCTCGCTGCCATGTTTATGCCACTCTAGACACACTTGATTCCCTTATGGAGACATATCAATACATAGGTTTTAAGATTCTTACTAGTCAGATATATTCCTCTGTGGGAAATATGGGGTTTTGAGTCTCTTTCACTAAGGAAGGTGTCGGTCTTGTCAATTCCAAAGTTGGTTTTTGAAACGGTCCCTGTGCTTATATCAAACTCTGGTTTTATGCATCACCCCACCTCTCCTTCCCCTTTATGCAGGCATAAGCGTGTTTTCTAAATGTGAGACTCTGTTCTCTTTCCTAACTCAGTTCACGTGTAGCCATGTTTACAGGATCTTCATAAGTGATATCTTATGATAAGTTTCTTTTTCTGTGTGACTTATTTCACTTAGAATCATCGTACCTGAATCCACTCACTTTGCTGCTACTGGTCTTATGACATTGATTTCATGGCTGAGGGATATTCCATCGTACGTAAGTACCACAATGTTTTGAACCATTTTTATATTTCCTGGGATATTTAAGGTGTACCCAAGTTGAGGTTCTTGTAGTCAGTGCAGCCCTAAATTTGGAGGTGGCTCTTTCTTATTGATTTTCAGTTTTCCCAAGGTATATTCCCTAGACTGGAAGTGGCCTTGGCTCTGTAGCTCTGTTGTTTACTTGTTTTAGGGAACACAATGCACTCCTCCAGTGAGGCAGTTGGCAATTTATATCCCGCCCATCAGCATAACAAGGCTCCCAGTTCTCCAGGGCCTGTCTTGCCTTTCTGGTTTTTACACATTTTGTGGATGTCCCTTTTGACCGGTGGGAAGTGATACTTCTTTGTAGTGCAGATTTGCATTGCCCGCTTGCTTGCTTGGCCAAAAAGGGCGTATGCGTTTTCTCCTGAATATATTCAGGAGAAAACGCATACGCCCTTTTTGGCCAAGTGCACCATTGTCCAAGTTGTGCCCCTCTTTCTGTGCTTTACAGGCGATTCCAAGTTACCTCTTGAAATCTGTTTCCTGCTATTTTGCCTTGCTTTCAAGTCCGCCTCGTTGACTTCCCTCAACAGATTTTTCGATGATAGTTGTCCTTTATCACACTGCCAGTTTGTGAATTGCTGTGCCCCTGAGCTCCATTTCTCAACTCGTTTTTTGTGAGCTGAACGCAAGTCCAAAATTTTGGATCATGTCCTATACTGGTTCCCTGTGGGTGGCTGAGACTTTGGTTAATTCTTCTTCCTGCCGGGAAATTAGAGTGACATGTGCCCGTCCAAATGCCTAACAGCTACTCTCTCATGGGTTCTCCCTCGTCCCTTCCATCCTCTGCCAAATTGGGAACCTGTGCAAACCAGGAGGTTAAAGGGCCTGTCTCTCCAAGTTGGGAGATTGATAGTAAGGCAGTTGGAAAGTCAAACTGGAGCACCAGGAGAGGGACTATTCGTTGAGTTTTAGAAACCTTTCGTATTCACAGTGTGTCCATTCTCTAGGTTTCCTGTACATGTTATAGCTGTAGTAATATTCCCTTGAACCTGGAGAGTTGGGACCCATGGAATGGGGGCCATGCATTATTGCTTGAAAGGGTCTGCATTTGCTCACCCAATCTCACCAATCCTCTCAGTCCCAAGTGTCCAGCCTTATGCCACATCCAGCTGTCATTGTAGATAGGGTCTTTCCAGGTTTCCTCAGACACCCTGAAGGAATTGTAAAGAATTTCCCTGTTTTTTGGTTTTGCTTTTGAAATTCCTTTTTATAGTGGGTTTGAGCTGATTCTCGCTGCCATGTTTATGCCACTCTAGACACACTTCATTCCCTTATGGAGACATATCAATACATAGGTTTTAAGATTCTTACTAGTCAGATATATTCCTCTGTGGGAAATATGGGGTTTTGAGTCTCTTTCACTAAGGAAGGTGTCGGTCTTGTCAATTCCAAAGTTGGTTTTTGAAACGGTCCCTGTGCTTATATCAAACTCTGGTTTTATGCATCACCCCACCTCTCCTTCCCCTTTATGCAGGCATAAGAGTGTTTTCTAAATGTGAGACTCTGTTCTCTTTCCTAACTCAATTCACGTGTAGCCATGTTTACAGGATCTTCATAAGTGATATCTTATGATAAGTTTCTTTTTCTGTGTGATTTATTTCACTTAGAATCATCGTACCTGAATCCACTCACTTTGCTGCTACTGGTCTTATGACATTGATTTCATGGCTGAGGGATATTCCATCGTACGTAAGTACCACAATGTTTTGAACCATTTTTATATTTCCTGGGATATTTAAGGTGTACCCAAGTTGAGGTTCTTGTAGCCAGTGCAGCCCGAAATTTGGAGGTGGCTCTTTCTTATTGATTTTCAGTTTTCCCAAGGTATATTCCCTAGACTGGAAGTGGCCTTGGCTCTGTAGCTCTGTTGTTTACTTGTTTTAGGGAACACAATGCACTCCTCCAGTGAGGCAGTTGGCAATTTACATCCCGCCCATCAGCATAACAAGGCTCCCAGTTCTCCAGGGCCTGTCTTGCCTTTCTGGTTTTTACACATTTTGTGGATGTCCCTTTTGACCGGTGGGAAGTGATACTTCTTTGTAGTGCAGATTTGCATTGACCGCTTGCTTGCTTGGCCAAAAAGGGCGTATGCGTTTTCTCCTGAATATATTCAGGAGAAAACGCATACGCCCTTTTTGGCCAAGTGCACCATTGTCCAAGTTGTGCCCCTCTTCCTGTGCTTTACAGGCGATTCCAACGTACCTCTTGAAATCTGTTTCCTGCTATTTTGCCTCACTTTCAAGTCCGCCTCGTTGACTTCCCTCAACAGATTTTTGGACGATAGTTGTCCTTTATCACTGTGCCAGTTTGTGAATTGCTGTGCCCCTGAGCTCCATTTCTCAAGTCGTTTTTTGTGAGCTGAACGCAAGTCCAAAATTTTGGATCATGTCCTATACTGGTTCCCGGTGGGTGGCTGAGACTTTGGTTAATTCTTCTTCCTGCCGGGAAATTAGAGTGACATGTGCCCGTCCAAATGCCTAACAGCTACTCTCTCATGGGTTCTCCCTCGTCCCTTCCATCCTCTGCCAAATTGGGAACCTGTGCAAACCAGGAGGTTAAAGGGCCTGTCTCTCCAAGTTGGGAGATTGATAGTAAGGCAGTTGGAAAGTCAAACTGGAGCACCAGGAGAGGGACTATTCATTGAGTTTTAGAAACCTTTCGTATTCACAGTGTGTCCATTCTCTAGGTTTCCTGTACATGTTATAGCTGTAGTAATATTCCCTTGAACCTAGAGAGTTGGGACCCATGGAATGGGGGCCATGCATTATTGCTTGAAAGGGTCTGCATTTGCTCACCCAATCTCACCAATCCTCTCAGTCCCAAGTGTCCAGCCTTATGCCACATCCAGCTGTCATTGTAGATAGGGTCTTTCCAGGTTTCCTCAGACACCCTGAAGGAATTGTAAAGAATTTCCCTGTTTTTTGGTTTTGCTTTTGAAATTCCTTTTTATAGTGGGTTTGAGCTGATTCTCGCTGCCATGTTTATGCCACTCTAGACACACTTGATTCCCTTATGGAGACATATCAATACATAGGTTTTAAGATTCTTACTAGTCAGATATATTCCTCTGTGGGAAATATGGGGTTTTGAGTCTCTTTCACTAAGGAAGGTGTCGGTCTTGTCAATTCCAAAGTTGGTTTTTGAAACGGTCCCTGTGCTTATATCAAACTCTGGTTTTATGCATCACGCCACCTCTCCTTCCCCTTTATGCAGGCATAAGCGTGTTTTCTAAATGTGAGACTCTGTTCTCTTTCCTAACTCAGTTCATGTGTAGCCATGTTTACAGGATCTTCATAAGTGATATCTTATGATAAGTTTCTTTTTCTGTGTGACTTATTTCACTTAGAATCATCGTACCTGAATCCACTCACTTTGCTGCTACTGGTCTTATGACATTGATTTCATGGCTGAGGGATATTCCATCGTACGTAAGTACCACAATGTTTTGAACCATTTTTATATTTCCTGGGATATTTAAGGTGTACCCAAGTTGAGGTTCTTGTAGTCAGTGCAGCCCTAAATTTGGAGGTGGCTCTTTCTTATTGATTTTCAGTTTTCCCAAGGTATATTCCCTAGACTGGAAGTGGCCTTGGCTCTGTAGCTCTGTTGTTTACTTGTTTTAGGGAACACAATGCACTCCTCCAGTGAGGCAGTTGGCAATTTATATCCCGCCCATCAGCATAACAAGGCTCCCAGTTCTCCAGGGCCTGTCTTGCCTTTCTGGTTTTTACACATTTTGTGGATGTCCCTTTTGAC
Organism: Mesoplodon densirostris; assembly: GCF_025265405.1. Taxonomy (NCBI): domain Eukaryota; kingdom Metazoa; phylum Chordata; class Mammalia; order Artiodactyla; family Ziphiidae; genus Mesoplodon; species Mesoplodon densirostris. Next base: position 406,571 of record NW_026778227.1, on the reverse strand, counting down.
CGGTGGGAAGTGATACTTCTTTGTAGTGCAGATTTGCATTGCCCGCTTGCTTGCTTGGCCAAAAAGGGCGTATGCGTTTTCTCCTGAATATATTCAGGAGAAAACGCATACGCCCTTTTTGGCCAAGTGCACCATTGTCCAAGTTGTGCCCCTCTTCCTGTGCTTTACAGGCGATTCCAAGTTACCTCTTGAAATCTGTTTCCTGCTATTTTGCCTCGCTTTCAAGTCCGCCTCGTTGACTTCCCTCAACAGATTTTTCGATGATAGTTGTCCTTTATCACACTGCCAGTTTGTGAATTGCTGTGCCCCTGAGCTCCATTTCTCAACTCGTTTTTTGTGAGCTGAACGCAAGTCCAAAATTTTGGATCATGTCCTATACTGGTTCCCTGTGGGTGGCTGAGACTTTGGTTAATTCTTCTTCCTGCCGGGAAATTAGAGTGACATGTGCCCGTCCAAATGCCTAACAGCTACTCTCTCATGGGTTCTCCCTCGTCCCTTCCATCCTCTGCCAAATTGGGAACCTGTGCAAACCAGGAGGTTAAAGGGCCTGTCTCTCCAAGTTGGGAGATTGATAGTAAGGCAGTTGGAAAGTCAAACTGGAGCACCAGGAGAGGGACTATTCGTTGAGTTTTAGAAACCTTTCGTATTCACAGTGTGTCCATTCTCTAGGTTTCCTGTACATGTTATAGCTGTAGTAATATTCCCTTGAACCTGGAGAGTTGGGACCCATGGAATGGGGGCCATGCATTATTGCTTGAAAGGGTCTGCATTTGCTCACCCAATCTCACCAATCCTCTCAGTCCCAAGTGTCCAGCCTTATGCCACATCCAGCTGTCATTGTAGATAGGGTCTTTCCAGGTTTCCTCAGACACCCTGAAGGAATTGTAAAGAATTTCCCTGTTTTTTGGTTTTGCTTTTGAAATTCCTTTTTATAGTGGGTTTGAGCTGATTCTCGCTGCCATGTTTATGCCACTCTAGACACACTTGATTCCCTTATGGAGACATATCAATACATAGGTTTTAAGATTCTTACTAGTCAGATATATTCCTCTGTGGGAAATATGGGGTTTTGAGTCTCTTTCACTAAGGAAGGTGTCGGTCTTGTCAATTCCAAAGTTGGTTTTTGAAACGGTCCCTGTGCTTATATCAAACTCTGGTTTTATGCATCACCCCACCTCTCCTTCCCCTTTATGCAGGCATAAGAGTGTTTTCTAAATGTGAGACTCTGTTCTCTTTCCTAACTCAATTCACGTGTAGCCATGTTTACAGGATCTTCATAAGTGATATCTTATGATAAGTTTCTTTTTCTGTGTGACTTATTTCACTTAGAATCATCGTACCTGAATCCACTCACTTTGCTGCTACTGGTCTTATGACATTGATTTCATGGCTGAGGGATATTCCATCGTACGTAAGTATCACAATGTTTTGAACCATTTTTATATTTCCTGGGATATTTAAGGTGTACCCAAGTTGAGGTTCTTGTAGTCAGTGCAGCCCTAAATTTGGAGGTGGCTCTTTCTTATTGATTTTCAGTTTTCCCAAGGTATATTCCCTAGACTGGAAGTGGCCTTGGCTCTGTAGCTCTGTTGTTTACTTGTTTTAGGGAACACAATGCACTCCTCCAGTGAGGCAGTTGGCAGTTTACATCCCGCCCATCAGCATAACAAGGCTCCCAGTTCTCCAGGGCCTGTCTTGCCTTTCTGGTTTTTACACTTTTTGTGGATGTCCCTTTTGACCGGTGGGAAGTGATACTTCTTTGTAGTGCAGATTTGCATTGCCCGCTTGCTTGCTTGGCCAAAAAGGGCGTATGCGTTTTCTCCTGAATATATTCAGGAGAAAACGCATACGCCCTTTTTGGCCAAGTGCACCATTGTCCAAGTTGTGCCCCTCTTCCTGTGCTTTACAGGCGTTTCCAAGGTACCTCTTGAAATCTGTTTCCTGCTATTTTGCCTCGCTTTCAAGTCCGCCTCGTTGACTTCCCTCAACAGATTTTTGGACGATAGTTGTCCTTTATCACTCTGCCAGTTTGTGAATTGCTGTGCCCCTGAGCTCCATTACTCAACTCGTTTTTTGTGAGCTGAACGCAAGTCCAAAATTTTGGATCATGTCCTATACTGGTTCCCGGTGGGTGGCTGAGACTTTGGTTAATTCTTCTTCCTGCCGGGAAATTAGAGTGACATGTGCCCGTCCAAATGCCTAACATCTACTCTCTCATGGGTTCTCTCTCGTCCCTTCCATCCTCTGCCAAATTGGGAACCTGTGCAAACCAGGAGGTTAAAGGGCCTGTCTCTCGAAGTTGGGAGATTGATAGTAAGGCAGTTGGAAAGTCAAACTGGAGCACCAGGGGAGGGACTATTCGTTGAGTTTTAGAAACCTTTCGTATTCACAGTGTGTCCATTCTCTAGGTTTCCTGTACATGTTATAGCTGTAGTAATATTCCCTTGAACATGGAGAGTTGGGACCCATGGAATGGGGGCCATGCATTATTGCTTGAAAGGGTCTGCATTCGCTCACCCAATCTCACCAATCCTCTCAGTCCCAAGTGTCCAGCCTTATGCCACATCCAGCTGTCATTGTAGATAGGGTCTTTCCAGGTTTCCTCAGACACCCTGAAGGAATTGTAAAGAATTTCCCTGTTTTTTGGTTTTGCTTTTGAATTTCCTTTTTATAGTGGGTTTGAGGTGATTCTCGCTGCCATGTTTATGCCACTCTAGACACACTTGATTCCCTTATGGAGACATATCAATACATAGGTTTTAAGATTCTTACTAGTCAGATATATTCCTCTGTGGGAAATATGGGGTTTTGAGTCTCTTTCACTGAGGAAGGTGTCGGTCTTGTTAATTCCAAAGTTGGTTTTTGAAACGGTCCCTGTGCTTATATCAAACTCTGGTTTTATGCATCACCCCACCTCTCCTTCCCCTTTATGCAGGCATAAGAGTGTTTTCTAAATGTGAGACTCTGTTCTCTTTCCTAACTCAGTTCACGTGTAGCCATGTTTACAGGATCTTCATAAGTGATATCTTATGATAAGTTTCTTTTTCTGTGTGACTTATTTCACTTAGAATCATCGTACCTGAATCCACTCACTTTGCTGCTACTGGTCTTATGACATTGATTTCATGGCTGAGGGATATTCCATCGTACGTAAGTATCACAATGTTTTGAACCATTTTTATATTTCCTGGGATATTTAAGGTGTACCCAAGTTGAGGTTCTTGTAGTCAGTGCAGCCCTAAATTTGGAGGTGGCTCTTTCTTATTGATTTTCAGTTTTCCCAAGGTATATTCCCTAGACTGGAAGTGGCCTTGGCTCTGTAGCTCTGTTGTTTACTTGTTTTAGGGAACACAATGCACTCCTCCAGTGAGGCAGTTGGCAGTTTACATCCCGCCCATCAGCATAACAAGGCTCCCAGTTCTCCAGGGCCTGTCTTGCCTTTCTGGTTTTTACACTTTTTGTGGATGTCCCTTTTGACCGGTGGGAAGTGATACTTCTTTGTAGTGCAGATTTGCATTGCCCGCTTGCTTGCTTGGCCAAAAAGGGCGTATGCGTTTTCTCCTGAATATATTCAGGAGAAAACGCATACGCCCTTTTTGGCCAAGTGCACCATTGTCCAAGTTGTGCCCCTCTTCCTGTGCTTTACAGGCGTTTCCAAGGTACCTCTTGAAATCTGTTTCCTGCTATTTTGCCTCGCTTTCAAGTCCGCCTCGTTGACTTCCCTCAACAGATTTTTGGACGATAGTTGTCCTTTATCACTCTGCCAGTTTGTGAATTGCTGTGCCCCTGAGCTCCATTACTCAACTCGTTTTTTGTGAGCTGAACGCAAGTCCAAAATTTTGGATCATGTCCTATACTGGTTCCCGGTGGGTGGCTGAGACTTTGGTTAATTCTTCTTCCTGCCGGGAAATTAGAGTGACATGTGCCCGTCCAAATGCCTAACATCTACTCTCTCATGGGTTCTCTCTCGTCCCTTCCATCCTCTGCCAAATTGGGAACCTGTGCAAACCAGGAGGTTAAAGGGCCTGTCTCTCGAAGTTGGGAGATTGATAGTAAGGCAGTTGGAAAGTCAAACTGGAGCACCAGGAGAGGGACTATTCGTTGAGTTTTAGAAACCTTTCGTATTCACAGTGTGTCCATTCTCTAGGTTTCCTGTACATGTTATAGCTGTAGTAATATTCCCTTGAACATGGAGAGTTGGGACCCATGGAATGGGGGCCATGCATTATTGCTTGAAAGGGTCTGCATTCGCTCACCCAATCTCACCAATCCTCTCAGTCCCAAGTGTCCAGCCTTATGCCACATCCAGCTGTCATTGTAGATAGGGTCTTTCCAGGTTTCCTCAGACACCCTGAAGGAATTGTAAAGAATTTCCCTGTTTTTTGGTTTTGCTTTTGAATTTCCTTTTTATAGTGGGTTTGAGCTGATTCTCGCTGCCATGTTTATGCCACTCTAGACACACTTGATTCCCTTATGGAGACATATCAATACATAGGTTTTAAGATTCTTACTAGTCAGATATATTCCTCTGTGGGAAATATGGGGTTTTGAGTCTCTTTCACTGAGGAAGGTGTCGGTCTTGTTAATTCCAAAGTTGGTTTTTGAAACGGTCCTTGTGCTTATATCAAACTCTGGTTTTATGCATCACCCCACCTCTCCTTCCCCTTTATGCAGGCATAAGAGTGTTTTCTAAATGTGAGACTCTGTTCTCTTTCCTAACTCAGTTCACGTGTAGCCATGTTTACAGGATCTTCATAAGTGATATCTTATGATAAGTTTCTTTTTCTGTGTGACTTATTTCACTTAGAATCATCGTACCTGAATCCACTCACTTTGTTGCTACTGGTCTTATGACATTGATTTCATGGCGGAGGGATATTCCATCGTACGTAAGTACCACAATATTTTGAACCATTTTTATATTTCCTGGGATATTTTAGGTGTACCCAAGTTGAGGTTCTTGTAGTCAGTGCAGCCCTAAATTTGGAGGTGGCTCTTTCTTATTGATTTTCAGTTTTCCCAATGTATATTCCCTAGACTGGAAGTGGCCTTGGCTCTGTAGCTCTGTTGTTTACTTGTTTTAGGGAACACAATGCACTCCTCCATTGAGGCAGTTGGCAATTTACATCCCACCCATCAGCATAACAAGGCTCCCAGTTCCTCAGGGCCTGTCTTGCCTTTCTGGTTTTTACACATTTTGTGGATGTCCCTTTTGACCGGTGGGAAATGATACTTCTTTGTAGTGCAGATTTGCATTGCCCGCTTGCTTGCTTGGCCAAAAAGGGCGTATGCGTTTTCTCCTGAATATATTCAGGAGAAAACGCATACGCCCTTTTTGGCCAAGTGCACCATTGTCCAAGTTGTGCCCCTCTTCCTGTGCTTTACAGGCGATTCCAAGGTACCTCTTGAAATCTGTTTCCTGCTATTTTGCCTCGCTTTCAAGTCCGCCTCGTTGACTTCCCTCAACAGATTTTTGGACGATAGTTGTCCTTTATCACTCTGCCACTTTGTGAATTGCTGTGCCCCTGAGCTCCATTTCTCAACTCGTTTTTTGTGAGCTGAACGCAAGTCCAAAATTTTGGATCATGTCCTATACTGGTTCCCGGTGGGTGGCTGAGACTTTGGTTAATTCTTCTTCCTGCCGGGAAATTAGAGTGACATGTGCCCGTCCAAATGCCTAACAGCTACTCTCTCATGGGTTCTCCCTCGTCCCTTCCATCCTCTGCCAAATTGGGAACCTGTGCAAACCAGGAGGTTAAAGGGCCTGTCTCTCCAAGTTGGGAGATTGATAGTAAGGCAGTTGGAAAGTCAAACTGGAGCACCAGGAGAGGGACTATTCGTTGAGTTTTAGAAACCTTTCGTATTCACAGTGTGTCTATTCTCTAGGTTTCCTGTACATGTTATAGCTGTAGTAATATTCCCTTGAACCTGGAGAGTTGGGACCCATGGAATGGGGGCCATGCATTATTGCTTGAAAGGGTCTGCATTTGCTCACCCAATCTCACCAATCCTCTCAGTCCCAAGTGTCCAGCCTTATGCCACATCCAGCTGTCATTGTAGATAGGGTCTTTCCAGGTTTCCTCAGACACCCTGAAGGAATTGTAAAGAATTTCCCTGTTTTTTGGTTTTGCTTTTGAAATTCCTTTTTATAGTGGGTTTGAGCTGATTCTCGCTGCCATGTTTATGCCACTCTAGACACACTTGATTCCCTTATGGAGACATATCAATACATAGGTTTTAAGATTCTTACTAGTCAGATATATTCCTCTGTGGGAAATATGGGGTTTTGAGTCTCTTTCACTAAGGAAGGTGTCGGTCTTGTCAATTCCAAAGTTGGTTTTTGGAACGGTCCCTGTGCTTATATCAAACTCTGGTTTTATGCATCAACCCACCTCTCCTTCCCCTTTATGCAGGCATAAGAGTGTTTTCTAAATGTGAGACTCTGTTCTCTTTCCTAACTCAGTTCACGTGTAGCCATGTTTACAGGATCTTCATAAGTGATATCTTATGATAAGTTTCTTTTTCTGTGTGACTTATTTCACTTAGAATCATCGTACCTGAATCCACTCACTTTGTTGCTACTGGTCTTATGACATTGATTTCATGGCGGAGGGATATTCCATCGTACGTAAGTACCACAATGTTTTGAACCATTTTTATATTTCCTGGGATATTTAAGGTGTACCCAAGTTGAGGTTCTTGTAGTCAGTGCAGCCCTAAATTTGGAGGTGGCTCTTTCTTATTGATTTTCAGTTTTCCCAATGTATATTCCCTAGACTGGAAGTGGCCTTGGCTCTGTAGCTCTGTTGTTTACTTGTTTTAGGGAACACAATGCACTCCTCCATTGAGGCAGTTGGCAATTTACATCCCACCCATCAGCATAACAAGGCTCCCAGTTCCTCAGGGCCTGTCTTGCCTTTCTGGTTTTTACACATTTTGTGGATGTCCCTTTTGACCGGTGGGAAATGATACTTCTTTGTAGTGCAGATTTGCATTGCCCGCTTGCTTGCTTGGCCAAAAAGGGCGTATGCGTTTTCTCCTGAATATATTCAGGAGAAAACGCATACGCCCTTTTTGGCCAAGTGCACCATTGTCCAAGTTGTGCCCCTCTTCCTGTGCTTTACAGGCGATTCCAAGGTACCTCTTGAAATCTGTTTCCTGCTATTTTGCCTCGCTTTCAAGTCCGCCTCGTTGACTTCCCTCAACAGATTTTTGGACGATAGTTGTCCTTTATCACTCTGCCAGTTTGTGAATTGCTGTGCCCCTGAGCTCCATTTCTCAACTCGTTTTTTGTGAGCTGAACGCAAGTCCAAAATTTTGGATCATGTCCTATACTGGTTCCCGGTGGGTGGCTGAGACTTTGGTTAATTCTTCTTCCTGCCGGGAAATTAGAGTGACATGTGCCCGTCCAAATGCCTAACAGCTACTCTCTCATGGGTTCTCCCTCGTCCCTTCCATCCTCTGCCAAATTGGGAACCTGTGCAAACCAGGAGGTTAAAGGGCCTGTCTCTCCAAGTTGGGAGATTGATAGTAAGGCAGTTGGAAAGTCAAACTGGAGCACCAGGAGAGGGACTATTCGTTGAGTTTTAGAAACCTTTCGTATTCACAGTGTGTCTATTCTCTAGGTTTCCTGTACATGTTATAGCTGTAGTAATATTCCCTTGAACCTGGAGAGTTGGGACCCATGGAATGGGGGCCATGCATTATTGCTTGAAAGGGTCTGCATTTGCTCACCCAATCTCACCAATCCTCTCAGTCCCAAGTGTCCAGCCTTATGCCACATCCAGCTGTCATTGTAGATAGGGTCTTTCCAGGTTTCCTCAGACACCCTGAAGGAATTGTAAAGAATTTCCCTGTTTTTTGGTTTTGCTTTTGAAATTCCTTTTTATAGTGGGTTTGAGCTGATTCTCGCTGCCATGTTTATGCCACTCTAGACACACTTGATTCCCTTATGGAGACATATCAATACATAGGTTTTAAGATTCTTACTAGTCAGATATATTCCTCTGTGGGAAATATGGGGTTTTGAGTCTCTTTCACTAAGGAAGGTGTCGGTCTTGTCAATTCCAAAGTTGGTTTTTGGAACGGTCCCTGTGCTTATATCAAACTCTGGTTTTATGCATCAACCCACCTCTCCTTCCCCTTTATGCAGGCATAAGAGTGTTTTCTAAATGTGAGACTCTGTTCTCTTTCCTAACTCAGTTCACGTGTAGCCATGTTTACAGGATCTTCATAAGTGATATCTTATGATAAGTTTCTTTTTCTGTGTGACTTATTTCACTTAGAATCATCGTACCTGAATCCACTCACTTTGTTGCTACTGGTCTTATGACATTGATTTCATGGCGGAGGGATATTCCATCGTACGTAAGTACCACAATGTTTTGAACCATTTTTATATTTCCTGGGATATTTAAGGTGTACCCAAGTTGAGGTTCTTGTAGTCAGTGCAGCCCTAAATTTGGAGGTGGCTCTTTCTTATTGATTTTCAGTTTTCCCAATGTATATTCCCTAGACTGGAAGTGGCCTTGGCTCTGTAGCTCTGTTGTTTACTTGTTTTAGGGAACACAATGCACTCCTCCATTGAGGCAGTTGGCAATTTACATCCCACCCATCAGCATAACAAGGCTCCCAGTTCCTCAGGGCCTGTCTTGCCTTTCTGGTTTTTACACATTTTGTGGATGTCCCTTTTGACCGGTGGGAAATGATACTTCTTTGTAGTGCAGATTTGCATTGCCCGCTTGCTTGCTTGGCCAAAAAGGGCGTATGCGTTTTCTCCTGAATATATTCAGGAGAAAACGCATACGCCCTTTTTGGCCAAGTGCACCATTGTCCAAGTTGTGCCCCTCTTCCTGTGCTTTACAGGCGATTCCAAGGTACCTCTTGAAATCTGTTTCCTGCTATTTTGCCTCGCTTTCAAGTCCGCCTCGTTGACTTCCCTCAACAGATTTTTGGACGATAGTTGTCCTTTATCACTCTGCCAGTTTGTGAATTGCTGTGCCCCTGAGCTCCATTTCTCAACTCGTTTTTTGTGAGCTGAACGCAAGTCCAAAATTTTGGATCATGTCCTATACTGGTTCCCGGTGGGTGGCTGAGACTTTGGTTAATTCTTCTTCCTGCCGGGAAATTAGAGTGACACGTGCCCGTCCAAATGCCTAACAGCTACTCTCTCATGGGTTCTCCCTCGTCCCTTCCATCCTCTGCCAAATTGGGAACCTGTGCAAACCAGGAGGTTAAAGGGCCTGTCTCTCCAAGTTGGGAGATTGATAGTAAGGCAGTTGGAAAGTCAAACTGGAGCACCAGGAGAGGGACTATTCGTTGAGTTTTAGAAACCTTTCGTATTCACAGTGTGTCTATTCTCTAGGTTTCCTGTACATGTTATAGCTGTAGTAATATTCCCTTGAACCTGGAGAGTTGGGACCCATGGAATGGGGGCCATGCATTATTGCTTGAAAGGGTCTGCATTTGCTCACCCAATCTCACCAATCCTCTCAGTCCCAAGTGTCCAGCCTTATGCCACATCCAGCTGTCATTGTAGATAGGGTCTTTCCAGGTTTCCTCAGACACCCTGAAGGAATTGTAAAGAATTTCACTGTTTTTTGGTTTTGCTTTTGAAATTCCTTTTTATAGTGGGTTTGAGCTGATTCTCGCTGCCATGTTTATGCCACTCTAGACACACTTGATTCCCTTATGGAGACATATCAATACATAGGTTTTAAGATTCTTACTAGTCAGATATATTCCTCTGTGGGAAATATGGGGTTTTGAGTCTCTTTCACTAAGGAAGGTGTCGGTCTTGTCAATTCCAAAGTTGGTTTTTGGAACGGTCCCTGTGCTTATATCAAACTCTGGTTTTATGCATCAACCCACCTCTCCTTCCCCTTTATGCAGGCATAAGAGTGTTTTCTAAATGTGAGACTCTGTTCTCTTTCCTAACTCAGTTCACGTGTAGCCATGTTTACAGGATCTTCATAAGTGATATCTTATGATAAGTTTCTTTTTCTGTGTGACTTATTTCACTTAGAATCATCGTACCTGAATCCACTCACTTTGTTGCTACTGGTCTTATGACATTGATTTCATGGCGGAGGGATATTCCATCGTACGTAAGTACCACAATGTTTTGAACCATTTTTATATTTCCTGGGATATTTAAGGTGTACCCAAGTTGAGGTTCTTGTAGTCAGTGCAGCCCTAAATTTGGAGGTGGCTCTTTCTTATTGATTTTCAGTTTTCCCAATGTATATTCCCTAGACTGGAAGTGGCCTTGGCTCTGTAGCTCTGTTGTTTACTTGTTTTAGGGAACACAATGCACTCCTCCATTGAGGCAGTTGGCAATTTACATCCCACCCATCAGCATAACAAGGCTCCCAGTTCCTCAGGGCCTGTCTTGCCTTTCTGGTTTTTACACATTTTGTGGATGTCCCTTTTGACCGGTGGGAAATGATACTTCTTTGTAGTGCAGATTTGCATTGCCCGCTTGCTTGCTTGGCCAAAAAGGGCGTATGCGTTTTCTCCTGAATATATTCAGGAGAAAACGCATACGCCCTTTTTGGCCAAGTGCACCATTGTCCAAGTTGTGCCCCTCTTCCTGTGCTTTACAGGCGATTCCAAGGTACCTCTTGAAATCTGTTTCCTGCTATTTTGCCTCGCTTTCAAGTCCGCCTCGTTGACTTCCCTCAACAGATTTTTGGACGATAGTTGTCCTTTATCACTCTGCCAGTTTGTGAATTGCTGTGCCCCTGAGCTCCATTTCTCAACTCGTTTTTTGTGAGCTGAACGCAAGTCCAAAATTTTGGATCATGTCCTATACTGGTTCCCGGTGGGTGGCTGAGACTTTGGTTAATTCTTCTTCCTGCCGGGAAATTAGAGTGACATGTGCCCGTCCAAATGCCTAACAGCTACTCTCTCATGGGTTCTCCCTCGTCCCTTCCATCCTCTGCCAAATTGGGAACCTGTGCAAACCAGGAGGTTAAAGGGCCTGTCTCTCCAAGTTGGGAGATTGATAGTAAGGCAGTTGGAAAGTCAAACTGGAGCACCAGGAGAGGGACTATTCGTTGAGTTTTAGAAACCTTTCGTATTCACAGTGTGTCTATTCTCTAGGTTTCCTGTACATGTTATAGCTGTAGTAATATTCCCTTGAACCTGGAGAGTTGGGACCCATGGAATGGGGGCCATGCATTATTGCTTGAAAGGGTCTGCATTTGCTCACCCAATCTCACCAATCCTCTCAGTCCCAAGTGTCCAGCCTTATGCCACATCCAGCTGTCATTGTAGATAGGGTCTTTCCAGGTTTCCTCAGACACCCTGAAGGAATTGTAAAGAATTTCCCTGTTTTTTGGTTTTGCTTTTGAAATTCCTTTTTATAGTGGGTTTGAGCTGATTGTCGCTGCCATGTTTATGCCACTCTAGACACACTTGATTCCCTTATGGAGACATATCAATACATAGGTTTTAAGATTCTTACTAGTCAGATATATTCCTCTGTGGGAAATATGGGGTTTTGAGTCTCTTTCACTAAGGAAGGTGTCGGTCTTGTCAATTCCAAAGTTGGTTTTTGGAACGGTCCCTGTGCTTATATCAAACTCTGGTTTTATGCATCAACCCACCTCTCCTTCCCCTTTATGCAGGCATAAGAGTGTTTTCTAAATGTGAGACTCTGTTCTCTTTCCTAACTCAATTCACGTGTAGCCATGTTTACAGGATCTTCATAAGTGATATCTTATGATAAGTTTCTTTTTCTGTGTGATTTATTTCACTTAGAATCATCGTACCTGAATCCACTCACTTTGCTGCTACTGGTCTTATGACATTGATTTCATGGCTGAGGGATATTCCATCGTACGTAAGTACCACAATGTTTTGAACCATTTTTATATTTCCTGGGATATTTAAGGTGTACCCAAGTTGAGGTTCTTGTAGTCAGTGCAGCCCTAAATTTGGAGGTGGCACTTTCTTATTGATTTTCAGTTTTCCCAAGATATATTCCCTAGACTGGAAGTGGCCTTGGCTCTGTAGCTCTGTTGTTTACTTGTTTTAGGGAACACAATGCACTCCTCCAGTGAGGCAGTTGGCAATTTACATCCCGCCCATCAGCATAACAAGGCTCCCAGTTCTCCAGGGCCTGTCTTGCCTTTCTGGTTTTTACACATTTTGTGGATGTCCCTTTTGACCGGTGGGAAGTGATACTTCATTGTAGTGCAGATTTGCATTGCCCGCTTGCTTGCTTGGCCAAAAAGGGCGTATGCGTTTTCTCCTGAATATATTCAGGAGAAAACGCATACGCCCTTTTTGGCCAAGTGCACCATTGTCCAAGTTGTGCCCCTTCCCTGTGCTTTACAGGCGATTCCAACGTACCTCTTGAAATCTGTTTCCTGCTATTTTGCCTCGCTTTCAAGTCCGCCTCGTTGACTTCCCTCAACAGATTTTTGGACGATAGTTGTCCTTTATCACTCTGCCAGTTTGTGAATTGCTGTGCCCCTGAGCTCCATTTCTCAACTCGTTTTTTGTGAGCTGAACGCAAGTCCAAAATTTTGGATCATGTCCTATACTGGTTCCCGGTGGGTGGCTGAGACTTTGGTTAATTCTTCTTCCTGCCGGGAAATTAGAGTGACATGTGCCCGTCCAAATGCCTAACAGCTACTCTCTCATGGGTTCTCTCTCGTCCCTTCTATCCTCTGCCAAATTGGGAACCTGTGCAAACCAGGAGGTTAAAGGGCCTGTCTCTCCAAGTTGGGAGATTGATAGTAAGGCAGTTGGAAAGTCATACTGGAGCACGAGGAGAGGGACTATTCCTTGAGTTTTAGAAACCTTTCGTATTCACAGTGTGTCCATTCTCTAGGTTTCCTGTACATGTTATAGCTGTAGTAATATTCCCTTGAACCTGGAGAGTTGGGACCCATGGAATGGGGGCCATGCATTATTGCTTGAAAGGGTCTGCATTCGCTCACCCAATCTCACCAATCCTCTCAGTTCCAAGTGTCCAGCCTTATGCCACATCCAGCTGTCATTGTAGATAGGGTCTTTCCAGGTTTCCTCAGACACCCTGAAGGAATTGTAAAGAATTTCCCTGTTTTTTGGTTTTGCTTTTGAATTTCCTTTTTATAGTGGGTTTGAGCTGATTCTCGCTGCCATGTTTATGCCACTCTAGACACACTTGATTCCCTTATGGAGACATATCAATACATAGGTTTTAAGATTCTTACTAGTCAGATATATTCCTCTGTGGGAAATATGGGGTTTTGAGTCTCTTTCACTGAGGAAGGTGTCGGTCTTGTTAATTCCAAAGTTGGTTTTTGAAACGGTCCTTGTGCTTATATCAAACTCTGGTTTTATGCATCACCCCACCTCTCCTTCCCCTTTATGCAGGCATAAGAGTGTTTTCTAAATGTGAGACTCTGTTCTCTTTCCTAACTCAGTTCACGTGTGGCCATGTTTACAGGATCTTCATAAGTGATATCTTATGATAAGTTTCTTTTTCTGTGTGACTTATTTCACTTAGAATCATCGTACCTGAATCCACTCACTTTGTTGCTACTGGTCTTATGACATTGATTTCATGGCGGAGGGCTATTCCATCGTACGTAAGTACCACAATGTTTTGAACCATTTTTATATTTCCTGGGATATTTAAGGTGTACCCAAGTTGAGGTTCTTGTAGTCAGTGCAGCCCTAAATTTGGAGGTGGCTCTTTCTTATTGATTTTCAGTTTTCCCAATGTATATTCCCTAGACTGGAAGTGGCCTTGGCTCTGTAGCTCTGTTGTTTACTTGTTTTAGGGAACACAATGCACTCCTCCAGTGAGGCAGTTGGCAATTTACATCCCACCCATCAGCATAACAAGGCTCCCAGTTCCTCATGGCCTGTCTTGCCTTTCTGGTTTTTACACATTTTGTGGATGTCCCTTTTGACCGGTGGGAAATGATACTTCTTTGTAGTGCAGATTTGCATTGCCCGCTTGCTTGCTTGGCCAAAAAGGGCGTATGCGTTTTCTCCTGAATATATTCAGGAGAAAACGCATACGCCCTTTTTGGCCAAGTGCACCATTGTCCAAGTTGTGCCCCTCTTCCTGTGCTTTACAGGCGATTCCAAGGTACCTCTTGAAATCTGTTTCCTGCTATTTTGCCTCGCTTTCAAGTCCGCCTCGTTGACTTCCCTCAACAGATTTTTGGACGATAGTTGTCCTTTATCACTCTGCCAGTTTGTGAATTGCTGTGCCCCTGAGCTCCATTTCTCAACTCGTTTTTTGTGAGCTGAACGCAAGTCCAAAATTTTGGATCATGTCCTATACTGGTTCCCGGTGGGTGGCTGAGACTTTGGTTAATTCTTCTTCCTGCCGGGAAATTAGAGTGACATGTGCCCGTCCAAATGCCTAACAGCTACTCTCTCATGGGTTCTCCCTCGTCCCTTCCATCCTCTGCCAAATTGGGAACCTGTGCAAACCAGGAGGTTAAAGGGCCTGTCTCTCCAAGTTGGGAGATTGATATTAAGGCAGTTGGAAAGTCAAACTGGAGCACCAGGAGAGGGACTATTCGTTGAGTTTTAGAAACCTTTCGTATTCACAGTGTGTCTATTCTCTAGGTTTCCTGTACATGTTATAGCTGTAGTAATATTCCCTTGAACCTGGAGAGTTGGGACCCATGGAATGGGGGCCATGCATTATTGCTTGAAAGGGTCTACATTTGCTCACCCAATCTCACCAATCCTCTCAGTCCCAAGTGTCCAGCCTTATGCCACATCCAGCTGTCATTGTAGATAGGGTCTTTCCAGGTTTCCTCAGACACCCTGAAGGAATTGTAAAGAATTTCCCTGTTTTTTGGTTTTGCTTTTGAAATTCCTTTTTATAGTGGGTTTGAGCTGATTGTCGCTGCCATGTTTATGCCACTCTAGACACACTTGATTCCCTTATGGAGACATATCAATACATAGGTTTTAAGATTCTTACTAGTCAGATATATTCCTCTGTGGGAAATATGGGGTTTTGAGTCTCTTTCACTGAGGAAGGTGTCGGTCTTGTTAATTCCAAAGTTGGTTTTTGAAACGGTCCTTGTGCTTATATCAAACTCTGGTTTTATACATCACCCCACCTCTCCTTCCCCTTTATGCAGGCATAAGAGTGTTTTCTAAATGTGAGACTCTGTTCTCTTTCCTAACTCAGTTCACGTGTGGCCATGTTTACAGGATCTTCATAAGTGATATCTTATGATAAGTTTCTTTTTCTGTGTGACTTATTTCACTTAGAATCATCGTACCTGAATCCACTCACTTTGTTGCTACTGGTCTTATGACATTGATTTCATGGCTGAGGGATATTCCATCGTACGTAAGTACCACAATGTTTTGAACCATTTTTATATTTCCTGGGATATTTAAGGTGTACCCAAGTTGAGGTTCTTGTAGTCAGTGCAGCCCTAAATTTAGAGGTGGCTCTTTCTTATTGATTTTCAGTTTTCCCAATGTATATTCCCTAGACTGGAAGTGGCCTTGGCTCTGTAGCTCTGTTGTTTACTTGTTTTAGGGAACACAATGCACTCCTCCAGTGAGGCAGTTGGCAATTTACATCCCACCCATCAGCATAACAAGGCTCCCAGTTCCTCAGGGCCTGTCTTGCCTTTCTGGTTTTTACACATTTTGTGGATGTCCCTTTTGACCGGTGGGAAATGATACTTCTTTGTAGTGCAGATTTGCATTGCCCGCTTGCTTGCTTGGCCAAAAAGGGCGTATGCGTTTTCTCCTGAATATATTCAGGAGAAAACGCATACGCCCTTTTTGGCCAAGTGCACCATTGTCCAAGTTGTGCCCCTCTTCCTGTGCTTTACAGGCGATTCCAAGGTACCTCTTGAAATCTGTTTCCTGCTATTTTGCCTCGCTTTCAAGTCCGCCTCGTTGACTTCCCTCAACAGATTTTTGGACGATAGTTGTCCTTTATCACTCTGCCAGTTTGTGAATTGCTGTGCCCCTGAGCTCCATTTCTCAACTCGTTTTTTGTGAGCTGAACGCAAGTCCAAAATTTTGGATCATGTCCTATACTGGTTCCCGGTGGGTGGCTGAGACTTTGGTTAATTCTTCTTCCTGCCGGGAAATTAGAGTGACATGTGCCCGTCCAAATGCCTAACAGCTACTCTCTCATGGGTTCTCCCTCGTCCCTTCCATCCTCTGCCAAATTGGGAACCTGTGCAAACCAGGAGGTTAAAGGGCCTGTCTCTCCAAGTTGGGAGATTGATAGTAAGGCAGTTGGAAAGTCAAACTGGAGCACCAGGAGAGGGACTATTCGTTGAGTTTTAGAAACCTTTCGTATTCACAGTGTGTCTATTCTCTAGGTTTCCTGTACATGTTATAGCTGTAGTAATATTCCCTTGAACCTGGAGAGTTGGGACCCATGGAATGGGGGCCATGCATTATTGCTTGAAAGGGTCTGCATTTGCTCACCCAATCTCACCAATCCTCTCAGTCCCAAGTGTCCAGCCTTATGCCACATCCAGCTGTCATTGTAGATAGGGTCTTTCCAGGTTTCCTCAGACACCCTGAAGGAATTGTAAAGAATTTCCCTGTTTTTTGGTTTTGCTTTTGAAATTCCTTTTTATAGTGGGTTTGAGCTGATTTTCGCTGCCATGTTTATGCCACTCTAGACACACTTGATTCCCTTATGGAGACATATCAATACATAGGTTTTAAGATTCTTACTAGTCAGATATATTCCGCTGTGGGAAATATGGGGTTTTGAGTCTCTTTCACTAAGGAAGGTGTCGGTCTTGTCAATTCCAAAGTTGGTTTTTGAAACGGTCCCTTTGCTTATATCAAACTCTGGTTTTATGCATCACCCCACCTCTCCTTCCCCTTTATGCAGGCATAAGAGTGTTTTCTAAATGTGAGACTCTGTTCTCTTTCCTAACTCAGTTCACGTGTAGCCATGTTTACAGGATCTTCATAAGTGATATCTTATGATAAGTTTCTTTTTCTGTGTGACTTATTTCACTTAGAATCATCGTACCTGAATCCACTCACTTTGCTGCTACTGGTCTTATGACATTGATTTCATGGCTGAGGGATATTCCATCGTACGTAAGTACCACAATGTTTTGAACCATTTTTATATTTCCTGGGATATTTAAGGTGTACCCAAGTTGAGGTTCTTGTAGTCAGTGCAGCCCTAAATTTGGAGGTGGCTCTTTCTTATTGATTTTCAGTTTTCCCAAGGTATATTCCCTAGACTGGAAGTGGCCTTGGCTCTGTAGCTCTGTTGTTTACTTGTTTTAGGGAACACAATGCACTCCTCCAGTGAGGCAGTTGGCAATTTACATCCCGCCCATCAGCATAACAAGGCTCCCAGTTCTCCAGGGCCTGTCTTGCCTTTCTGGTTTTTACACATTTTGTGGATGTCCCTTTTGACCGGTGGGAAGTGATACTTCTTTGTAGTGCAGATTTGCATTGCCCGCTTGCTTGCTTGGCCAAAAAGGGCGTATGCGTTTTCTCCTGAATATATTCAGGAGAAAACGCATACGCCCTTTTTGGCCAAGTGCACCATTGTCCAAGTTGTGCCCCTCTTCCTGTGCTTTACAGGCGATTCCAAGGTACCTCTTGAAATCTGTTTCCTGCTATTTTGCCTCGCTTTCAAGTCCGCCTCGTTGACTTCCCTCAACAGATTTTTGGACGATAGTTGTCCTTTATCACTCTGCCAGTTTGTGAATTGCTGTGCCCCTGAGCTCCATTTCTCAACTCGTTTTTTGTGAGCTGAACACAAGTCCAAAATTTTGGATCATGTCCTATACTGGTTCCCGGTGGGTGGCTGAGACTTTGGTTAATTCTTCTTCCTGCCGGGAAATTAGAGTGACATGTGCCCGTCCAAATGCCTAACAGCTACTCTCTCATGGGTTCTCCCTCGTCCCTTCCATCCTCTGCCAAATTGGGAACCTGTGCAAGCCAGGAGGTTAAAGGGCCTGTCTCTCCAAGTTGGGAGATTGATAGTAAGGCAGTTGGAAAGTCAAACTGGAGCACCAGGAGAGGGACTATTCGTTGAGTTTTAGAAACCTTTCGTATTCACAGCGTGTCAATTCTCTAGGTTTCCTGTACATGTTATAGCTGTAGTAATATTCCCTTGAACCTGTAGAGTTGGGACCCATGGAATGGGGGCCATGCATTATTGCTTGAAAGGGTCTGCATTTGCTCACCCAATCTCACCAATCCTCTCAGTCCCAAGTGTCCAGCCTTATGCCACATCCAGCTGTCATTGTAGATAGGGTCTTTCCAGGTTTCCTCAGACACCCTGAAGGAATTGTAAAGAATTTCCCTGTTTTTTGGTTTTGCTTTTGAAATTCCTTTTTATAGTGGGTTTGAGCTGATTTTCGCTGCCATGTTTATGCCACTCTAGACACACTTGATTCCCTTATGGAGACATATCAATACATAGGTTTTAAGATTCTTACTAGTCAGATATATTCCTCTGTGGGAAATATGGGGTTTTGAGTCTCTTTCACTAAGGAAGGTGTCGGTCTTGTCAATTCCAAAGTTGGTTTTTGAAACGGTCCCTGTGCTTATATCAAACTCTGGTTTTATGCATCACCCCACCTCTCCTTCCCCTTTATGCAGGCATAAGAGTGTTTTCTAAATGTGAGACTCTGTTCTCTTTCCTAACTCAGTTCACGTGTAGCCATGTTTACAGGATCTTCATAAGTGATATCTTATGATAAGTTTCTTTTTCTGTGTGACTTATTTCACTTAGAATCATCGTACCTGAATCCACTCACTTTGCTGCTACTGGTCTTATGACATTGATTTCATGGCTGAGGGATATTCCATCGTACGTAAGTACCACAATGTTTTGAACCATTTTTATATTTCCTGGGATATTTAAGGTGTACCCAAGTTGAGGTTCTTGTAGTCAGTGCAGCCCTAAATTTGGAGGTGGCTCTTTCTTATTGATTTTCAGTTTTCCCAAGGTATATTCCCTAGACTGGAAGTGGCCTTGGCTCTGTAGCTCTGTTGTTTACTTGTTTTAGGGAACACAATGCACTCCTCCAGTGAGGCAGTTGGCAATTTACATCCCGCCCATCAGCATAACAAGGCTCCCAGTTCTCCAGGGCCTGTCTTGCCTTTCTGGTTTTTACACATTTTGTGGATGTCCCTTTTGACCGGTGGGAAGTGATACTTCTTTGTAGTGCAGATTTGCATTGCCCGCTTGCTTGCTTGGCCAAAAAGGGCGTATGCGTTTTCTCCTGAATATATTCAGGAGAAAACGCATACGCCCTTTTTGGCCAAGTGCACCATTGTCCAAGTTGTGCCCCTCTTCCTGTGCTTTACAGGCGATTCCAAGGTACCTCTTGAAATCTGTTTCCTGCTATTTTGCCTCGCTTTCAAGTCCGCCTCGTTGACTTCCCTCAACAGATTTTTGGACGATAGTTGTCCTTTATCACTCTGCCAGTTTGTGAATTGCTGTGCCCCTGAGCTCCATTTCTCAACTCGTTTTTTGTGAGCTGAACACAAGTCCAAAATTTTGGATCATGTCCTATACTGGTTCCCGGTGGGTGGCTGAGACTTTGGTTAATTCTTCTTCCTGCCGGGAAATTAGAGTGACATGTGCCCGTCCAAATGCCTAACAGCTACTCTCTCATGGGTTCTCCCTCGTCCCTTCCATCCTCTGCCAAATTGGGAACCTGTGCAAGCCAGGAGGTTAAAGGGCCTGTCTCTCCAAGTTGGGAGATTGATAGTAAGGCAGTTGGAAAGTCAAACTGGAGCACCAGGAGAGGGACTATTCGTTGAGTTTTAGAAACCTTTCGTATTCACAGCGTGTCAATTCTCTAGGTTTCCTGTACATGTTATAGCTGTAGTAATATTCCCTTGAACCTGTAGAGTTGGGACCCATGGAATGGGGGCCATGCATTATTGCTTGAAAGGGTCTGCATTTGCTCACCCAATCTCACCAATCCTCTCAGTCCCAAGTGTCCAGCCTTATGCCACATCCAGCTGTCATTGTAGATAGGGTCTTTCCAGGTTTCCTCAGACACCCTGAAGGAATTGTAAAGAATTTCCCTGTTTTTTGGTTTTGCTTTTGAAATTCCTTTTTATAGTGGGTTTGAGCTGATTTTCGCTGCCATGTTTATGCCACTCTAGACACACTTGATTCCCTTATGGAGACATATCAATACATAGGTTTTAAGATTCTTACTAGTCAGATATATTCCTCTGTGGGAAATATGGGGTTTTGAGTCTCTTTCACTAAGGAAGGTGTCGGTCTTGTCAATTCCAAAGTTGGTTTTTGAAATGGTCCCTGTGCTTATATCAAACTCTGGTTTTATGCATCACCCCACCTCTCCTTCCCCTTTATGCAGGCATAAGAGTGTTTTCTAAATGTGAGACTCTGTTCTCTTTCCTAACTCAGTTCACGTGTAGCCATGTTTACAGGATCTTCATAAGTGATATCTTATGATAAGTTTCTTTTTCTGTGTGACTTATTTCACTTAGAATCATCGTACCTGAATCCACTCACTTTGCTGCTACTGGTCTTATGACATTGATTTCATGGCTGAGGGATATTCCATCGTACGTAAGTACCACAATGTTTTGAACCATTTTTATATTTCCTGGGATATTTAAGGTGTACCCAAGTTGAGGTTCTTGTAGTCAGTGCAGCCCTAAATTTGGAGGTGGCTCTTTCTTATTGATTTTCAGTTTTCCCAAGGTATATTCCCTAGACTGGAAGTGGCCTTGGCTCTGTAGCTCTGTTGTTTACTTGTTTTAGGGAACACAATGCACTCCTCCAGTGAGGCAGTTGGCAATTTACATCCCGCCCATCAGCATAACAAGGCTCCCAGTTCTCCAGGGCCTGTCTTGCCTTTCTGGTTTTTACACATTTTGTGGATGTCCCTTTTGACCGGTGGGAAGTGATACTTCGTTGTAGTGCAGATTTGCATTGCCCGCTTGCTTGCTTGGCCAAAAAGGGCGTATGCGTTTTCTCCTGAATATATTCAGGAGAAAACGCATACGCCCTTTTTGGCCAAGTGCACCATTGTCCAAGTTGTGCCCCTCTTCCTGTGCTTTACAGGCGATTCCAAGGTACCTCTTGAAATCTGTTTCCTGCTATTTTGCCTCGCTTTCAAGTCCGCCTCGTTGACTCCCCTCAACAGATTTTTGGACGATAGTTGTCCTTTATCACTCTGCCAGTTTGTGAATTGCTGTGCCCCTGAGCTCCATTTCTCAACTCGTTTTTTGTGAGCTGAACACAAGTCCAAAATTTTGGATCATGTCCTATACTGGTTCCCGGTGGGTGGCTGAGACTTTGGTTAATTCTTCTTCCTGCCGGGAAATTAGAGTGACATGTGCCCGTCCAAATGCCTAACAGCTACTCTCTCATGGGTTCTCCCTCGTCCCTTCCATCCTCTGCCAAATTGGGAACCTGTGCAAGCCAGGAGGTTAAAGGGCCTGTCTCTCCAAGTTGGGAGATTGATAGTAAGGCAGTTGGAAAGTCAAACTGGAGCACCAGGAGAGGGACTATTCGTTGAGTTTTAGAAACCTTTCGTATTCACAGTGTGTCCATTCTCTAGGTTTCCTGTACATGTTATAGCTGTAGTAATATTCCCTTGAACCTGGAGAGTTGGGACCCATGGAATGGGGGCCATGCATTATTGCTTGAAAGGGTCTGCATTTGCTCACCCAATCTCACCAATCCTCTCAGTCCCAAGTGTCCAGCCTTATGCCACATCCAGCTGTCATTGTAGATAGGGTCTTTCCAGGTTTCCTCAGACACCCTGAAGGAATTGTAAAGAATTTCCCTGTTTTTTGGTTTTGCTTTTGAAATTCCTTTTTATAGTGGGTTTGAGCTGATTTTCGCTGCCATGTTTATGCCACTCTAGACACACTTGATTCCCTTATGGAGACATATCAATACATAGGTTTTAAGATTCTTACTAGTCAGATATATTCCTCTATGGGAAATATGGGGTTTTGAATCTCTTTCACTAAGGAAGGTGTCGGTCTTGTCAATTCCAAAGTTGGTTTTTGAAACGGTCCCTGTGCTTATATGAAACTCTGGTTTTATGCATCACCCCACCTCTCCTTCCCCTTTATGCAGGCATAAGAGTGTTTTCTAAATGTGAGACTCTGTTCTCTTTCCTAACTCAGTTCACGTGTAGCCATGTTTACAGAATCTTCATAAGTGATATCTTATGATAAGTTTCTTTTTCTGTGTGACTTATTTCACTTAGAATCATCGTACCTGAATCCACTCACTTTGCTGCTACTGGTCTTATGACATTGATTTCATGGCTGAGGGATATTCCATCGTACGTAAGTACCACAATGTTTTGAACCATTTTTATATTTCCTGGGATATTTAAGGTGTACCCAAGTTGAGGTTCTTGTAGTCAGTGCAGCCCTAAGTTTGGAGGTGGCTCTTTCTTATTGATTTTCAGTTTTCCCAAGGTATATTCCTTAGACTGGAAGTTGCCTTGGCTCTGTAGCTCTGTTGTTTACTTGTTTTAGGGAACACAATGCACTCCTCCAGTGAGGCAGTTGGCAATTTACATCCCGCCCATCAGCATAACAAGGCTCCCAGTTCTCCAGGGCCTGTCTTGCCTTTCTGGTTTTTACACATTTTGTGGATGTCCCTTTTGACCGGTGGGAAGTGATACTTCTTTGTAGTGCAGATTTGCATTGCCCGCTTGCTTGCTTGGCCAAAAAGGGCGTATGCGTTTTCTCCTGAATATATTCAGGAGAAAACGCATACGCCCTTTTTGGCCAAGTGCACCATTGTCCAAGTTGTGCCCCTCTTCCTGTGCTTTACAGGCGATTCCAACGTACCTCTTGAAATCTGTTTCCTGCTATTTTGCCTCACTTTCAAGTCCGCCTCGTTGACTTCCCTCAACAGATTTTTGGACGATAGTTGTCCTTTATCACTGTGCCAGTTTGTGAATTGCTGTGCCCCTGAGCTCAATTTCTCAACTCGTTTTTTGTGAGCTGAACGCAAGTCCAAAATTTTGGATCATGTCCTATACTGGTTCCCGGTGGGTGGCTGAGACTTTGGTTAATTCTTCTTCCTGCCGGGAAATTAGAGTGACATGTGCCCGTCCAAATGCCTAACAGCTACTCTCTCATGGGTTCTCCCTCGTCCCTTCCATCCTCTGCCAAATTGGGAACCTGTGCAAACCAGGAGGTTAAAGGGCCTGTCTCTCCAAGTTGGGAGATTGATAGTAAGGCAGTTGGAAAGTCAAACTGGAGCACCAGGAGAGGGACTATTCGTTGAGTTTTAGAAACCTTTCGTATTCACAGTGTGTCCATTCTCTAGGTTTCCTGTACATGTTATAGCTGTAGTAATATTCCCTTGAACCTGGAGAGTTGGGACCCATGGAATGGGGGCCATGCATTATTGCTTGAAAGGGTCTGCATTTGCTCACCCAATCTCACCAATCCTCTCAGTCCCAAGTGTCCAGCCTTATGCCACATCCAGCTGTCATTGTAGATAGGGTCTTTCCAGGTTTCCTCAGACACCCTGAAGGAATTGTAAAGAATTTCCCTGTTTTTTGGTTTTGCTTTTGAAATTCCTTTTTATAGTGGGTTTGAGCTTATTCTCGCTGCCATGTTTATGCCACTCTAGACACACTTGATTCCCTTATGGAGACATATCAATACATAGGTTTTAAGATTCTTACTAGTCAGATATATTCCTCTGTGGGAAATATGGGGTTTTGAGTCTCTTTCACTGAGGAAGGTGTCGGTCTTCTCAATTCCAAAGTTGGTTTTTGAAACGGTCCCTGTGCTTATATCAAACTCTGGTTTTATGCATCACCCCACCTGTCCTTCCCCTTTATGCAGGCATAAGAGTGTTTTCTAAATGTGAGACTCTGTTCTCTTTCCTAACTCAGTTCACGTGTAGCCATGTTTACAGGATCTTCATAAGTGATATCTTATGATAAGTTTCTTTTTCTGTGTGACTTATTTCACTTAGAATCATCGTACCTGAATCCACTCACTTTGCTGCTACTGGTCTTATGACATTGATTTCATGGCTGAGGGATATTCCATCGTACGTAAGTACCACAATGTTTTGAACCATTTTTATATTTCCTGGGATATTTAAGGTGTACCCAAGTTGAGGTTCTTGTAGTCAGTGCAGCCCTAAATTTGGAGGTGGCTCTTTCTTATTGATTTTCAGTTTTCCCAAGGTATATTCCCTAGACTGGAAGTGGCCTTGGCTCTGTAGCTCTGTTGTTTACTTGTTTTAGGGAACACAATGCACTCCTCCAGTGAGGCAGTTGGCAATTTACATCCCGCCCATCAGCATAACAAGGCTCCCAGTTCTCCAGGGCCTGTCTTGCCTTTCTGGTTTTTACACATTTTGTGGATGTCCCTTTTGACCGGTGGGAAGTGATACTTCTTTGTAGTGCAGATTTGCATTGCCCGCTTGCTTGCTTGGCCAAAAAGGGCGTATGCGTTTTCTCCTGAATATATTCAGGAGAAAACGCATACGCCCTTTTTGGCCAAGTGCACCATTGTCCAAGTTGTGCCCCTCTTCCTGTGCTTTACAGGCGATTCCAACGTACCTCTTGAAATCTGTTTCCTGCTATTTTGCCTCGCTTTCAAGTTCGCCTGGTTGATTTCCCTCAACAGATTTTTGGACGATAGTTGTCCTTTATCACTCTGCCAGTTTGTGAATTGCTGTGCCCCTGAGCTCCATTTCTCAACTCGTTTTTTGTGAGCTGAACGCAAGTCCAAAATTTTGGATCCTGTCCTATACTGGTTCCCGGTGGGTGGCTGAGACTTTGGTTAATTCTTCTTCCTGCCGGGAAATAAGAGTGACATGTGCCCGTCCAAATGCCTAACAGCTACTCTCTCATGGGTTCTCCCTCGTCCCTTCCATCCTCTGCCAAATTGGGAACCTGTGCAAACCAGGAGGTTAAAGGGCCTGTCTCTCCAAGTTGGGAGATTGATAGTAAGGCAGTTGGAAAGTCAAACTGGAGCCCCAGGAGAGGGACTATTCGTTGAGTTTTAGAAACCTTTCGTATTCACAGTGTGTCCATTCTCTAGGTTTCCTGTACATGTTATAGCTGTAGTAATATTCCCTTGAACCTGGAGAGTTGGGACCCATGGAATGGGGGCCATGCATTATTGCTTGAAAGGGTCTGCATTTGCTCACCCAATCTCACCAATCCTCTCAGTCCCAAGTGTCCAGCCTTATGCCACATCCAGCTGTCATTGTAGATAGGGTCTTTCCAGGTTTCCTCAGACACCCTGAAGGAATTGTAAAGAATTTCCCTGTTTTTTGGTTTTGCTTTTGAAATTCCTTTTTATAGTGGGTTTGAGCTGATTCTCGCTGCCATGTTTATGCCACTCTAGACACACTTGATTCCCTTATGGAGACATATCAATACATAGGTTTTAAGATTCTTACTAGTCAGATATATTCCTCTGTGGGAAATATGGGGTTTTGAGTCTCTTTCACTGAGGAAGGTGTCGGTCTTCTCAATTCCAAAGTTGGTTTTTGAAACGGTCCCTGTGCTTATATCAAACTCTGGTTTTATGCATCACCCCACCTGTCCTTCCCCTTTATGCAGGCATAAGAGTGTTTTCTAAATGTGAGACTCTGTTCTCTTTCCTAACTCAGTTCACGTGTAGCCATGTTTACAGGATCTTCATAAGTGATATCTTATGATAAGTTTCTTTTTCTGTGTGACTTATTTCACTTAGAATCATCGTACCTGAATCCACTCACTTTGCTGCTACTGGTCTTATGACATTGATTTCATGGCTGAGGGATATTCCATCGTACGTAAGTACCACAATGTTTTGAACCATTTTTATATTTCCTGGGATATTTAAGGTGTACCCAAGTTGAGGTTCTTGTAGTCAGTGCAGCCCTAAATTTGGAGGTGGCTCTTTCTTATTGATTTTCAGTTTTCCCAAGGTATATTCCCTAGACTGGAAGTGGCCTTGGCTCTGTAGCTCTGTTGTTTACTTGTTTTAGGGAACACAATGCACTCCTCCAGTGAGGCAGTTGGCAATTTACATCCCGCCCATCAGCATAACAAGGCTCCCAGTTCTCCAGGGCCTGTCTTGCCTTTCTGGTTTTTACACATTTTGTGGATGTCCCTTTTGACCGGTGGGAAGTGATACTTCTTTGTAGTGCAGATTTGCATTGCCCGCTTGCTTGCTTGGCCAAAAAGGGCGTATGCGTTTTCTCCTGAATATATTCAGGAGAAAACGCATACGCCCTTTTTGGCCAAGTGCACCATTGTCCAAGTTGTGCCCCTCTTCCTGTGCTTTACAGGCGATTCCAACGTACCTCTTGAAATCTGTTTCCTGCTATTTTGCCTCGCTTTCAAGTTCGCCTCGTTGACTTCCCTCAACAGATTTTTGGACGATAGTTGTCCTTTATCACTCTGCCAGTTTGTGAATTGCTGTGCCCCTGAGCTCCATTTCTCAACTCGTTTTTTGTAAGCTGAACACAAGTCCAAAATTTTGGATCATGTCCTATACTGGTTCCCGGTGGGTGGCTGAGACTTTGGTTAATTCTTCTTCGTGCCGGGAAATTAGAGTGACATGTGCCCGTCCAAATGCCTAACAGCTACTCTCTCATGGGTTCTCCCTCGTCCCTTCCATCCTCTGCCAAATTGGGAACCTGTGCAAACCAGGAGGTTAAAGGGCCTGTCTCTCCAAGTTGGGAGATTGATAGTAAGGCAGTTGGAAAGTCAAACTGGAGCACCAGGAGAGGGACTATTCGTTGAGTTTTAGAAACCTTTCGTATTCACAGTGTGTCTATTCTCTAGGTTTCCTGTACATGTTATAGCTGTAGTAATATTCCCTTGGACCTGGAGAGTTGGGACCCATGGAATGGGGGCCATGCATTATTGCTTGAAAGGGTCTGCATTTGCTCACCCAATCTCACCAATCCTCTCAGTCCCAAGTGTCCAGCCTTATGCCACATCCAGCTGTCATTGTAGATAGGGTCTTTCCAGGTTTCCTCAGACACCCTGAAGGAATTGTAAAGAATTTCCCTGTTTTTTGGTTTTGCTTTTGAAATTCCTTTTTATAGTGGGTTTGAGCTGATTGTCGCTGCCATGTTTATGCCACTCTAGACACACTTGATTCCCTTATGGAGTCATATCAATACATAGGTTTTAAGATTCTTACTAGTCAGATATATTCCTCTGTGGGAAATATGGGATTTTGAGTCTCTTTCACTGAGGAAGGTGTAGGTCTTGTCTATTCCAAAGTTGGTTTTTGGAACGGTCCCTGTGCTTATATCAAACTCTGGTTTTATGCATCACCCCACCTCTCCATCCCCTTTTTGCAGGCATAAGAGTGTTTTCTAACTGTGAGACTCTGTTCTCTTTCCTAACTCAATTCACGTGTAGCCATGTTTACAGGATCTTCATAAGTGATATCTTATGATAAGTTTCTTTTTCTGTGTGACTTATTTCACTTAGAATCATCGTACCTGAATCCACTCACTTTGCTGCTACTGGTCTTATGACATTGATTTCATGGCTGAGGGATATTCCATCGTACGTAAGTACCACAATGTTTTGAACCATTTTTATATTTCCTGGGATATTTAAGGTGTACCCAAGTTGAGGTTCTTGTAGTCAGTGCAGCCCTAAATTTGGAGGTGGCTCTTTCTTATTGATTTTCAGTTTTCCCAAGGTATATTCCCTAGACTGGAAGTGGCCTTGGCTCTGTAGCTCTGTTGTTTACTTGTTTTAGGGAACACAATGCACTCCTCCAGTGAGGCAGTTGGCAGTTTACATCCCGCCCATCAGCATAACAAGGCTCCCAGTTCTCCAGGGCCTGTCTTGCCTTTCTGGTTTTTACACTTTTTGTGGATGTCCCTTTTGACCGGTGGGAAGTGATACTTCTTTGTAGTGCAGATTTGCATTGCCCGCTTGCTTGCTTGGCCAAAAAGGGCGTATGCATTTTCTCCTGAATATATTCAGGAGAAAACGCATACGCCCTTTTTGGCCAAGTGCACCATTGTCCAAGTTGTGCCCCTCTTCCTGTGCTTTACAGGCGATTCCAACGTACCTCTTGAAATCTGTTTCCTGCTATTTTGCCTCACTTTCAAGTCCGCCTCGTTGACTTCCCTCAACAGATTTTTGGACGATAGTTGTCCTTTATCACT
Source organism: Mesoplodon densirostris (assembly GCF_025265405.1). NCBI lineage: Eukaryota > Metazoa > Chordata > Mammalia > Artiodactyla > Ziphiidae > Mesoplodon > Mesoplodon densirostris. The sequence continues at coordinate 378,466 of NW_026778227.1, read as the reverse complement.
GTGCCAGTTTGTGAATTGCTGTGCCCCTGAGCTCCATTTCTCAACTCGTTTTTTGTGAGCTGAACGCAAGTCCAAAATTTTGGATCATGTCCTATACTGGTTCCCGGTGGGTGGCTGAGACTTTGGTTAATTCTTCTTCCTGCCGGGAAATTAGAGTGACATGTGCCCGTCCAAATGCCTAACAGCTACTCTCTCATGTGTTCTCCCTCGTCCCTTCCATCCTCTGCCAAATTGGGAACCTGTGCAAACCAGGAGGTTAAAGGGCCTGTCTCTCCAAGTTGGGAGATTGATAGTAAGGCAGTTGGAAAGTCAAACTGGAGCACCAGGAGAGGGACTATTCGTTGAGTTTTAGAAACCTTTCGTATTCACAGTGTGTCCATTCTCTAGGTTTCCTGTACATGTTATAGCTGTAGTAATATTCCCTTGAACCTGGAGAGTTGGGACCCATGGAATGGGGGCCATGCATTATTGCTTGAAAGGGTCTGCATTTGCTCACCCAATCTCACCAATCCTCTCAGTCCCAAGTGTCCAGCCTTATGCCACATCCAGCTGTCATTGTAGATAGGGTCTTTCCAGGTTTCCTCAGACACCCTGAAGGAATTGTAAAGAATTTCCCTGTTTTTTGGTTTTGCTTTTGAAATTCCTTTTTATAGTGGGTTTGAGCTGATTTTCGCTGCCATGTTTATGCCACTCTAGACACACTTGATTCCCTTATGGAGACATATCAATACATAGGTTTTAAGATTCTTACTAGTCAGATATATTCCGCTGTGGGAAATATGGGGTTTTGAGTCTCTTTCACTAAGGAAGGTGTCGGTCTTGTCAATTCCAAAGTTGGTTTTTGAAACGGTCCCTGTGCTTATATCAAACTCTGGTTTTATGCATCACCCCACCTCTCCTTCCCCTTTATGCAGGCATAAGAGTGTTTTCTAAATGTGAGACTCTGTTCTCTTTCCTAACTCAGTTCACGTGTAGCCATGTTTACAGGATCTTCATAAGTGATATCTTATGATAAGTTTCTTTTTCTGTGTGACTTATTTCACTTAGAATCATCGTACCTGAATCCACTCACTTTGCTGCTACTGGTCTTATGACATTGATTTCATGGCTGAGGGATATTCCATCGTACGTAAGTACCACAATGTTTTGAACCATTTTTATATTTCCTGGGATATTTAAGGTGTACCCAAGTTGAGGTTCTTGTAGTCAGTGCAGCCCTAAATTTGGAGGTGGCTCTTTCTTATTGATTTTCAGTTTTCCCAAGGTATATTCCCTAGACTGGAAGTGGCCTTGGCTCTGTAGCTCTGTTGTTTACTTGTTTTAGGGAACACAATGCACTCCTCCAGTGAGGCAGTTGGCAATTTACATCCCGCCCATCAGCATAACAAGGCTCCCAGTTCTCCAGGGCCTGTCTTGCCTTTCTGGTTTTTACACATTTTGTGGATGTCCCTTTTGACCGGTGGGAAGTGATACTTCTTTGTAGTGCAGATTTGCATTGCCCGCTTGCTTGCTTGGCCAAAAAGGGCGTATGCGTTTTCTCCTGAATATATTCAGGAGAAAACGCATACGCCCTTTTTGGCCAAGTGCACCATTGTCCAAGTTGTGCCCCTCTTCCTGTGCTTTACAGGCGATTCCAAGGTACCTCTTGAAATCTGTTTCCTGCTATTTTGCCTCGCTTTCAAGTCCGCCTCGTTGACTTCCCTCAACAGATTTTTGGACGATAGTTGTCCTTTATCACTCTGCCAGTTTGTGAATTGCTGTGCCCCTGAGCTCCATTTCTCAACTCGTTTTTTGTGAGCTGAACACAAGTCCAAAATTTTGGATCATGTCCTATACTGGTTCCCGGTGGGTGGCTGAGACTTTGGTTAATTCTTCTTCCTGCCGGGAAATTAGAGTGACATGTGCCCGTCCAAATGCCTAACAGCTACTCTCTCATGGGTTCTCCCTCGTCCCTTCCATCCTCTGCCAAATTGGGAACCTGTGCAAGCCAGGAGGTTAAAGGGCCTGTCTCTCCAAGTTGGGAGATTGATAGTAAGGCAGTTGGAAAGTCAAACTGGAGCACCAGGAGAGGGACTATTCGTTGAGTTTTAGAAACCTTTCGTATTCACAGCGTGTCAATTCTCTAGGTTTCCTGTACATGTTATAGCTGTAGTAATATTCCCTTGAACCTGTAGAGTTGGGACCCATGGAATGGGGGCCATGCATTATTGCTTGAAAGGGTCTGCATTTGCTCACCCAATCTCACCAATCCTCTCAGTCCCAAGTGTCCAGCCTTATGCCACATCCAGCTGTCATTGTAGATAGGGTCTTTCCAGGTTTCCTCAGACACCCTGAAGGAATTGTAAAGAATTTCCCTGTTTTTTGGTTTTGCTTTTGAAATTCCTTTTTATAGTGGGTTTGAGCTGATTTTCGCTGCCATGTTTATGCCACTCTAGACACACTTGATTCCCTTATGGAGACATATCAATACATAGGTTTTAAGATTCTTACTAGTCAGATATATTCCTCTGTGGGAAATATGGGGTTTTGAGTCTCTTTCACTAAGGAAGGTGTCGGTCTTGTCAATTCCAAAGTTGGTTTTTGAAACGGTCCCTGTGCTTATATCAAACTCTGGTTTTATGCATCACCCCACCTCTCCTTCCCCTTTATGCAGGCATAAGAGTGTTTTCTAAATGTGAGACTCTGTTCTCTTTCCTAACTCAGTTCACGTGTAGCCATGTTTACAGGATCTTCATAAGTGATATCTTATGATAAGTTTCTTTTTCTGTGTGACTTATTTCACTTAGAATCATCGTACCTGAATCCACTCACTTTGCTGCTACTGGTCTTATGACATTGATTTCATGGCTGAGGGATATTCCATCGTACGTAAGTACCACAATGTTTTGAACCATTTTTATATTTCCTGGGATATTTAAGGTGTACCCAAGTTGAGGTTCTTGTAGTCAGTGCAGCCCTAAATTTGGAGGTGGCTCTTTCTTATTGATTTTCAGTTTTCCCAAGGTATATTCCCTAGACTGGAAGTGGCCTTGGCTCTGTAGCTCTGTTGTTTACTTGTTTTAGGGAACACAATGCACTCCTCCAGTGAGGCAGTTGGCAATTTACATCCCGCCCATCAGCATAACAAGGCTCCCAGTTCTCCAGGGCCTGTCTTGCCTTTCTGGTTTTTACACATTTTGTGGATGTCCCTTTTGACCGGTGGGAAGTGATACTTCTTTGTAGTGCAGATTTGCATTGCCCGCTTGCTTGCTTGGCCAAAAAGGGCGTATGCGTTTTCTCCTGAATATATTCAGGAGAAAACGCATACGCCCTTTTTGGCCAAGTGCACCATTGTCCAAGTTGTGCCCCTCTTCCTGTGCTTTACAGGCGATTCCAAGGTACCTCTTGAAATCTGTTTCCTGCTATTTTGCCTCGCTTTCAAGTCCGCCTCGTTGACTTCCCTCAACAGATTTTTGGACGATAGTTGTCCTTTATCACTCTGCCAGTTTGTGAATTGCTGTGCCCCTGAGCTCCATTTCTCAACTCGTTTTTTGTGAGCTGAACACAAGTCCAAAATTTTGGATCATGTCCTATACTGGTTCCCGGTGGGTGGCTGAGACTTTGGTTAATTCTTCTTCCTGCCGGGAAATTAGAGTGACATGTGCCCGTCCAAATGCCTAACAGCTACTCTCTCATGGGTTCTCCCTCGTCCCTTCCATCCTCTGCCAAATTGGGAACCTGTGCAAGCCAGGAGGTTAAAGGGCCTGTCTCTCCAAGTTGGGAGATTGATAGTAAGGCAGTTGGAAAGTCAAACTGGAGCACCAGGAGAGGGACTATTCGTTGAGTTTTAGAAACCTTTCGTATTCACAGCGTGTCAATTCTCTAGGTTTCCTGTACATGTTATAGCTGTAGTAATATTCCCTTGAACCTGTAGAGTTGGGACCCATGGAATGGGGGCCATGCATTATTGCTTGAAAGGGTCTGCATTTGCTCACCCAATCTCACCAATCCTCTCAGTCCCAAGTGTCCAGCCTTATGCCACATCCAGCTGTCATTGTAGATAGGGTCTTTCCAGGTTTCCTCAGACACCCTGAAGGAATTGTAAAGAATTTCCCTGTTTTTTGGTTTTGCTTTTGAAATTCCTTTTTATAGTGGGTTTGAGCTGATTTTCGCTGCCATGTTTATGCCACTCTAGACACACTTGATTCCCTTATGGAGACATATCAATACATAGGTTTTAAGATTCTTACTAGTCAGATATATTCCTCTATGGGAAATATGGGGTTTTGAATCTCTTTCACTAAGGAAGGTGTCGGTCTTGTCAATTCCAAAGTTGGTTTTTGAAACGGTCCCTGTGCTTATATGAAACTCTGGTTTTATGCATCACCCCACCTCTCCTTCCCCTTTATGCAGGCATAAGAGTGTTTTCTAAATGTGAGACTCTGTTCTCTTTCCTAACTCAGTTCACGTGTAGCCATGTTTACAGAATCTTCATAAGTGATATCTTATGATAAGTTTCTTTTTCTGTGTGACTTATTTCACTTAGAATCATCGTACCTGAATCCACTCACTTTGCTGCTACTGGTCTTATGACATTGATTTCATGGCTGAGGGATATTCCATCGTACGTAAGTACCACAATGTTTTGAACCATTTTTATATTTCCTGGGATATTTAAGGTGTACCCAAGTTGAGGTTCTTGTAGTCAGTGCAGCCCTAAATTTGGAGGTGGCTCTTTCTTATTGATTTTCAGTTTTCCCAAGGTATATTCCTTAGACTGGAAGTTGCCTTGGCTCTGTAGCTCTGTTGTTTACTTGTTTTAGGGAACACAATGCACTCCTCCAGTGAGGCAGTTGGCAATTTACATCCCGCCCATCAGCATAACAAGGCTCCCAGTTCTCCAGGGCCTGTCTTGCCTTTCTGGTTTTTACACATTTTGTGGATGTCCCTTTTGACCGGTGGGAAGTGATACTTCTTTGTAGTGCAGATTTGCATTGCCCGCTTGCTTGCTTGGCCAAAAAGGGCGTATGCGTTTTCTCCTGAATATATTCAGGAGAAAACGCATACGCCCTTTTTGGCCAAGTGCACCATTGTCCAAGTTGTGCCCCTCTTCCTGTGCTTTACAGGCGATTCCAACGTACCTCTTGAAATCTGTTTCCTGCTATTTTGCCTCACTTTCAAGTCCGCCTCGTTGACTTCCCTCAACAGATTTTTGGACGATAGTTGTCCTTTATCACTGTGCCAGTTTGTGAATTGCTGTGCCCCTGAGCTCCATTTCTCAACTCGTTTTTTGTGAGCTGAACGCAAGTCCAAAATTTTGGATCATGTCCTATACTGGTTCCCGGTGGGTGGCTGAGACTTTGGTTAATTCTTCTTCCTGCCGGGAAATTAGAGTGACATGTGCCCGTCCAAATGCCTAACAGCTACTCTCTCATGGGTTCTCCCTCGTCCCTTCCATCCTCTGCCAAATTGGGAACCTGTGCAAACCAGGAGGTTAAAGGGCCTGTCTCTCCAAGTTGGGAGATTGATAGTAAGGCAGTTGGAAAGTCAAACTGGAGCACCAGGAGAGGGACTATTCGTTGAGTTTTAGAAACCTTTCGTATTCACAGTGTGTCCATTCTCTAGGTTTCCTGTACATGTTATAGCTGTAGTAATATTCCCTTGAACCTGGAGAGTTGGGACCCATGGAATGGGGGCCATGCATTATTGCTTGAAAGGGTCTGCATTTGCTCACAAAATCTCACCAATCCTCTCAGTCCCAAGTGTCCAGCCTTATGCCACATCCAGCTGTCATTGTAGATAGGGTCTTTCCAGGTTTCCTCAGACACCCTGAAGGAATTGTAAAGAATTTCCCTGTTTTTTGGTTTTGCTTTTGAAATTCCTTTTTATAGTGGGTTTGAGCTGATTTTCGCTGCCATCTTTATGCCACTCTAGACACACTTGATTCCCTTATGGAGACATATCAATACATAGGTTTTAAGATTCTTACTAGTCAGATATATTCCTCTATGGGAAATATGGGGTTTTGAATCTCTTTCACTAAGGAAGGTGTCGGTCTTGTCAATTCCAAAGTTGGTTTTTGAAACGGTCCCTGTGCTTATATGAAACTCTGGTTTTATGCATCACCCCACCTCTCCTTCCCCTTTATGCAGGCATAAGAGTGTTTTCTAAATGTGAGACTCTGTTCTCTTTCCTAACTCAGTTCACGTGTAGCCATGTTTACAGGATCTTCATAAGTGATATCTTATGATAAGTTTCTTTTTCTGTGTGACTTATTTCACTTAGAATCATCGTACCTGAATCCACTCACTTTGCTGCTACTGGTCTTATGACATTGATTTCATGGCTGAGGGATATTCCATCGTACGTAAGTACCACAATGTTTTGAACCATTTTTATATTTCCTGGGATATTTAAGGTGTACCCAAGTTGAGGTTCTTGTAGTCAGTGCAGCCCTAAATTTGGAGGTGGCTCTTTCTTATTGATTTTCAGTTTTCCCAAGGTATATTCCCTAGACTGGAAGTGGCCTTGGCTCTGTAGCTCTGTTGTTTACTTGTTTTAGGGAACACAATGCACTCCTCCAGTGAGGCAGTTGGCAATTTACATCCCGCCCATCAGCATAACAAGGCTCCCAGTTCTCCAGGGCCTGTCTTGCCTTTCTGGTTTTTACACATTTTGTGGATGTCCCTTTTGACCGGTGGGAAGTGATACTTCTTTGTAGTGCAGATTTGCATTGCCCGCTTGCTTGCTTGGCCAAAAAGGGCGTATGCGTTTTCTCCTGAATATATTCAGGAGAAAACGCATACGCCCTTTTTGGCCAAGTGCACCATTGTCCAAGTTGTGCCCCTCTTCCTGTGCTTTACAGGCGATTCCAAGGTACCTCTTGAAATCTGTTTCCTGCTATTTTGCCTCGCTTTCAAGTTCGCCTCGTTGACTTCCCTCAACAGATTTTTGGACGATAGTTGTCCTTTATCACTCTGCCAGTTTGTGAATTGCTGTGCCCCTGAGCTCCATTTCTCAACTCGTTTTTTGTAAGCTGAAAACAAGTCCAAAATTTTGGATCATGTCCTATACTGGTTCCCGGTGGGTGGCTGAGACTTTGGTTAATTCTTCTTCGTGCCGGGAAATTAGAGTGAAATGTGCCCGTCCAAATGCCTAACAGCTACTCTCTCATGGGTTCTCCCTCGTCCCTTCCATCCTCTGCCAAATTGGGAACCTGTGCAAGCCAGGAGGTTAAAGGGCCTGTCTCTCCAAGTTGGGAGATTGATAGTAAGGCAGTTGGAAAGTCAAACTGGAGCACCAGGAGAGGGACTATTCGTTGAGTTTTAGAAACCTTTCGTATTCACAGCGTGTCAATTCTCTAGGTTTCCTGTACATGTTATAGCTGTAGTAATATTCCCTTGAACCTGTAGAGTTGGGACCCATGGAATGGGGGCCATGCATTATTGCTTGAAAGGGTCTGCATTTGCTCACCCAATCTCACCAATCCTCTCAGTCCCAAGTGTCCAGCCTTATGCCACATCCAGCTGTCATTGTAGATAGGGTCTTTCCAGGTTTCCTCAGACACCCTGAAGGAATTGTAAAGAATTTCCCTGTTTTTTGGTTTTGCTTTTGAAATTCCTTTTTATAGTGGGTTTGAGCTGATTTTCGCTGCCATGTTTATGCCACTCTAGACACACTTGATTCCCTTATGGAGACATATCAATACATAGGTTTTAAGATTCTTACTAGTCAGATATATTCCTCTGTGGGAAATATGGGGTTTTGAGTCTCTTTCACTAAGGAAGGTGTCGGTCTTGTCAATTCCAAAGTTGGTTTTTGAAACGGTCCCTGTGCTTATATCAAACTCTGGTTTTATGCATCACCCCACCTCTCCTTCCCCTTTATGCAGGCATAAGAGTGTTTTCTAAATGTGAGACTCTGTTCTCTTTCCTAACTCAGTTCACGTGTAGCCATGTTTACAGGATCTTCATAAGTGATATCTTATGATAAGTTTCTTTTTCTGTGTGACTTATTTCACTTAGAATCATCGTACCTGAATCCACTCACTTTGCTGCTACTGGTCTTATGACATTGATTTCATGGCTGAGGGATATTCCATCGTACGTAAGTACCACAATGTTTTGAACCATTTTTATATTTCCTGGGATATTTAAGGTGTACCCAAGTTGAGGTTCTTGTAGTCAGTGCAGCCCTAAATTTGGAGGTGGCTCTTTCTTATTGATTTTCAGTTTTCCCAAGGTATATTCCCTAGACTGGAAGTGGCCTTGGCTCTGTAGCTCTGTTGTTTACTTGTTTTAGGGAACACAATGCACTCCTCCAGTGAGGCAGTTGGCAATTTACATCCCGCCCATCAGCATAACAAGGCTCCCAGTTCTCCAGGGCCTGTCTTGCCTTTCTGGTTTTTACACATTTTGTGGATGTCCCTTTTGACCGGTGGGAAGTGATACTTCTTTGTAGTGCAGATTTGCATTGCCCGCTTGCTTGCTTGGCCAAAAAGGGCGTATGCGTTTTCTCCTGAATATATTCAGGAGAAAACGCATACGCCCTTTTTGGCCAAGTGCACCATTGTCCAAGTTGTGCCCCTCTTCCTGTGCTTTACAGGCGATTCCAAGGTACCTCTTGAAATCTGTTTCCTGCTATTTTGCCTCGCTTTCAAGTCCGCCTCGTTGACTTCCCTCAACAGATTTTTGGACGATAGTTGTCCTTTATCACTCTGCCAGTTTGTGAATTGCTGTGCCCCTGAGCTCCATTTCTCAACTCGTTTTTTGTGAGCTGAACACAAGTCCAAAATTTTGGATCATGTCCTATACTGGTTCCCGGTGGGTGGCTGAGACTTTGGTTAATTCTTCTTCCTGCCGGGAAATTAGAGTGACATGTGCCCGTCCAAATGCCTAACAGCTACTCTCTCATGGGTTCTCCCTCGTCCCTTCCATCCTCTGCCAAATTGGGAACCTGTGCAAGCCAGGAGGTTAAAGGGCCTGTCTCTCCAAGTTGGGAGATTGATAGTAAGGCAGTTGGAAAGTCAAACTGGAGCACCAGGAGAGGGACTATTCGTTGAGTTTTAGAAACCTTTCGTATTCACAGCGTGTCAATTCTCTAGGTTTCCTGTACATGTTATAGCTGTAGTAATATTCCCTTGAACCTGTAGAGTTGGGACCCATGGAATGGGGGCCATGCATTATTGCTTGAAAGGGTCTGCATTTGCTCACCCAATCTCACCAATCCTCTCAGTCCCAAGTGTCCAGCCTTATGCCACATCCAGCTGTCATTGTAGATAGGGTCTTTCCAGGTTTCCTCAGACACCCTGAAGGAATTGTAAAGAATTTCCCTGTTTTTTGGTTTTGCTTTTGAAATTCCTTTTTATAGTGGGTTTGAGCTGATTTTCGCTGCCATGTTTATGCCACTCTAGACACACTTGATTCCCTTATGGAGACATATCAATACATAGGTTTTAAGATTCTTACTAGTCAGATATATTCCTCTATGGGAAATATGGGGTTTTGAATCTCTTTCACTAAGGAAGGTGTCGGTCTTGTCAATTCCAAAGTTGGTTTTTGAAACGGTCCCTGTGCTTATATGAAACTCTGGTTTTATGCATCACCCCACCTCTCCTTCCCCTTTATGCAGGCATAAGAGTGTTTTCTAAATGTGAGACTCTGTTCTCTTTCCTAACTCAGTTCACGTGTAGCCATGTTTACAGAATCTTCATAAGTGATATCTTATGATAAGTTTGTTTTTCTGTGTGACTTATTTCACTTAGAATCATCGTACCTGAATCCACTCACTTTGCTGCTACTGGTCTTATGACATTGATTTCATGGCTGAGGGATATTCCATCGTACGTAAGTACCACAATGTTTTGAACCATTTTTATATTTCCTGGGATATTTAAGGTGTACCCAAGTTGAGGTTCTTGTAGTCAGTGCAGCCCTAAATTTGGAGGTGGCTCTTTCTTATTGATTTTCAGTTTTCCCAAGGTATATTCCTTAGACTGGAAGTTGCCTTGGCTCTGTAGCTCTGTTGTTTACTTGTTTTAGGGAACACAATGCACTCCTCCAGTGAGGCAGTTGGCAATTTACATCCCGCCCATCAGCATAACAAGGCTCCCAGTTCTCCAGGGCCTGTCTTGCCTTTCTGGTTTTTACACATTTTGTGGATGTCCCTTTTGACCGGTGGGAAGTGATACTTCTTTGTAGTGCAGATTTGCATTGCCCGCTTGCTTGCTTGGCCAAAAAGGGCGTATGCGTTTTCTCCTGAATATATTCAGGAGAAAACGCATACGCCCTTTTTGGCCAAGTGCACCATTGTCCAAGTTGTGCCCCTCTTCCTGTGCTTTACAGGCGATTCCAACGTACCTCTTGAAATCTGTTTCCTGCTATTTTGCCTCACTTTCAAGTCCGCCTCGTTGACTTCCCTCAACAGATTTTTGGACGATAGTTGTCCTTTATCACTGTGCCAGTTTGTGAATTGCTGTGCCCCTGAGCTCCATTTCTCAACTCGTTTTTTGTGAGCTGAACGCAAGTCCAAAATTTTGGATCATGTCCTATACTGGTTCCCGGTGGGTGGCTGAGACTTTGGTTAATTCTTCTTCCTGCCGGGAAATTAGAGTGACATGTGCCCGTCCAAATGCCTAACAGCTACTCTCTCATGGGTTCTCCCTCGTCCCTTCCATCCTCTGCCAAATTGGGAACCTGTGCAAACCAGGAGGTTAAAGGGCCTGTCTCTCCAAGTTGGGAGATTGATAGTAAGGCAGTTGGAAAGTCAAACTGGAGCACCAGGAGAGGGACTATTCGTTGAGTTTTAGAAACCTTTTGTATTCACAGTGTGTCCATTCTCTAGGTTTCCTGTACATGTTATAGCTGTAGTAATATTCCCTTGAACCTGGAGAGTTGGGACCCATGGAATGGGGGCCATGCATTATTGCTTGAAAGGGTCTGCATTTGCTCACAAAATCTCACCAATCCTCTCAGTCCCAAGTGTCCAGCCTTATGCCACATCCAGCTGTCATTGTAGATAGGGTCTTTCCAGGTTTCCTCAGACACCCTGAAGGAATTGTAAAGAATTTCCCTGTTTTTTGGTTTTGCTTTTGAAATTCCTTTTTATAGTGGGTTTGAGCTGATTTTCGCTGCCATGTTTATGCCACTCTAGACACACTTGATTCCCTTATGGAGACATATCAATACATAGGTTTTAAGATTCTTACTAGTCAGATATATTCCTCTATGGGAAATATGGGGTTTTGAATCTCTTTCACTAAGGAAGGTGTCGGTCTTGTCAATTCCAAAGTTGGTTTTTGAAACGGTCCCTGTGCTTATATGAAACTCTGGTTTTATGCATCACCCCACCTCTCCTTCCCCTTTATGCAGGCATAAGAGTGTTTTCTAAATGTGAGACTCTGTTCTCTTTCCTAACTCAGTTCACGTGTAGCCATGTTTACAGGATCTTCATAAGTGATATCTTATGATAAGTTTCTTTTTCTGTGTGACTTATTTCACTTAGAATCATCGTACCTGAATCCACTCACTTTGCTGCTACTGGTCTTATGACATTGATTTCATGGCTGAGGGATATTCCATCGTACGTAAGTACCACAATGTTTTGAACCATTTTTATATTTCCTGGGATATTTAAGGTGTACCCAAGTTGAGGTTCTTGTAGTCAGTGCAGCCCTAAATTTGGAGGTGGCTCTTTCTTATTGATTTTCAGTTTTCCCAAGGTATATTCCCTAGACTGGAAGTGGCCTTGGCTCTGTAGCTCTGTTGTTTACTTGTTTTAGGGAACACAATGCACTCCTCCAGTGAGGCAGTTGGCAATTTACATCCCGCCCATCAGCATAACAAGGCTCCCAGTTCTCCAGGGCCTGTCTTGCCTTTCTGGTTTTTACACATTTTGTGGATGTCCCTTTTGACCGGTGGGAAGTGATACTTCTTTGTAGTGCAGATTTGCATTACCCGCTTGCTTGCTTGGCCAAAAAGGGCGTATGCGTTTTCTCCTGAATATATTCAGGAGAAAACGCATACGCCCTTTTTGGCCAAGTGCACCATTGTCCAAGTTGTGCCCCTCTTCCTGTGCTTTACAGGCGATTCCAAGGTACCTCTTGAAATCTGTTTCCTGCTATTTTGCCTCGCTTTCAAGTTCGCCTCGTTGACTTCCCTCAACAGATTTTTGGACGATAGTTGTCCTTTATCACTCTGCCAGTTTGTGAATTGCTGTGCCCCTGAGCTCCATTTCTCAACTCGTTTTTTGTAAGCTGAACACAAGTCCAAAATTTTGGATCATGTCCTATACTGGTTCCCGGTGGGTGGCTGAGACTTTGGTTAATTCTTCTTCGTGCCGGGAAATTAGAGTGAAATGTGCCCGTCCAAATGCCTAACAGCTACTCTCTCATGGGTTCTCCCTCGTCCCTTCCATCCTCTGCCAAATTGGGAACCTGTGCAAGCCAGGAGGTTAAAGGGCCTGTCTCTCCAAGTTGGGAGATTGATAGTAAGGCAGTTGGAAAGTCAAACTGGAGCACCAGGAGAGGGACTATTCGTTGATATTTAGAAACCTTTTGTATTCACAGTGTGTCCATTCTCTAGGTTTCCTGTACATGTTATAGCTGTAGTAATATTCCCTTGAACCTGGAGAGTTGGGACCCATGGAATGGGGGCCATGCATTATTGCTTGAAAGGGTCTGCATTTGCTCACAAAATCTCACCAATCCTCTCAGTCCCAAGTGTCCAGCCTTATGCCACATCCAGCTGTCATTGTAGATAGGGTCTTTCCAGGTTTCCTCAGACACCCTGAAGGAATTGTAAAGAATTTCCCTGTTTTTTGGTTTTGCTTTTGAAATTCCTTTTTATAGTGGGTTTGAGCTGATTCTCGCTGCCATGTTTATGCCACTCTAGACACACTTGATTCCCTTATGGAGACATATCAATACATAGGTTTTAAGATTCTTACTAGTCAGATATATTCCTCTGTGGGAAATATGGGGTTTTGAGTCTCTTTCACTGAGGAAGGTGTCGGTCTTCTCAATTCCAAAGTTGGTTTTTGAAACGGTCCCTGTGCTTATATCAAACTCTGGTTTTATGCATCACCCCACCTGTCCTTCCCCTTTATGCAGGCATAAGAGTGTTTTCTAAATGTGAGACTCTGTTCTCTTTCCTAACTCAGTTCACGTGTAGCCATGTTTACAGGATCTTCATAAGTGATATCTTATGATAAGTTTCTTTTTCTGTGTGACTTATTTCACTTAGAATCATCGTACCTGAATCCACTCACTTTGCTGCTACTGGTCTTATGACATTGATTTCATGGCTGAGGGATATTCCATCGTACGTAAGTACCACAATGTTTTGAACCATTTTTATATTTCCTGGGATATTTAAGGTGTACCCAAGTTGAGGTTCTTGTAGTCAGTGCAGCCCTAAATTTGGAGGTGGCTCTTTCTTATTGATTTTCAGTTTTCCCAAGGTATATGCCCTAGACTGGAAGTGGCCTTGGCTCTGTAGCTCTGTTGTTTACTTGTTTTAGGGAACACAATGCACTCCTCCAGTGAGGCAGTTGGCAATTTACATCCCGCCCATCAGCATAACAAGGCTCCCAGTTCTCCAGGGCCTGTCTTGCCTTTCTGGTTTTTACACATTTTGTGGATGTCCCTTTTGACCGGTGGGAAGTGATACTTCTTTGTAGTGCAGATTTGCATTGCCCGCTTGCTTGCTTGGCCAAAAAGGGCGTATGCGTTTTCTCCTGAATATATTCAGGAGAAAACGCATACGCCCTTTTTGGCCAAGTGCACCATTGTCCAAGTTGTGCCCCTCTTCCTGTGCTTTACAGGCGATTCCAAGGTACCTCTTGAAATCTGTTTCCTGCTATTTTGCCTCGCTTTCAAGTTCGCCTCGTTGACTTCCCTCAACAGATTTTTGGACGATAGTTGTCCTTTATCACTCTGCCAGTTTGTGAATTGCTGTGCCCCTGAGCTCCATTTCTCAACTCGTTTTTTGTAAGCTGAACACAAGTCCAAAATTTTGGATCATGTCCTATACTGGTTCCCGGTGGGTGGCTGAGACTTTGGTTAATTCTTCTTCGTGCCGGGAAATTAGAGTGAAATGTGCCCGTCCAAATGCCTAACAGCTACTCTCTCATGGGTTCTCCCTCGTCCCTTCCATCCTCTGCCAAATTGGGAACCTGTGCAAGCCAGGAGGTTAAAGGGCCTGTCTCTCCAAGTTGGGAGATTGATAGTAAGGCAGTTGGAAAGTCAAACTGGAGCACCAGGAGAGGGACTATTCGTTGAGTTTTAGAAACCTTTTGTATTCACAGTGTGTCCATTCTCTAGGTTTCCTGTACATGTTATAGCTGTAGTAATATTCCCTTGAACCTGGAGAGTTGGGACCCATGGAATGGGGGCCATGCATTATTGCTTGAAAGGGTCTGCATTTGCTCACCCAATCTCACCAATCCTCTCAGTCCCAAGTGTCCAGCCTTATGCCACATCCAGCTGTCATTGTAGATAGGGTCTTTCCAGGTTTCCTCAGACACCCTGAAGGAATTGTAAAGAATTTCCCTGTTTTTTGGTTTTGCTTTTGAAATTCCTTTTTATAGTGGGTTTGAGCTGATTTTCGCTGCCATGTTTATGCCACTCTAGACACACTTGATTCCCTTATGGAGACATATCAATACATAGGTTTTAAGATTCTTACTAGTCAGATATATTCCTCTATGGGAAATATGGGGTTTTGAGTCTCTTTCTCTAAGGAAGGTGTCGGTCTTGTCAATTCCAAAGTTGGTTTTTGAAACGGTCCCTGTGCTTATATCAAACTCTGGTTTTATGCATCACCCCACCTCTCCTTCCCCTTTATGCAGGCATAAGAGTGTTTTCTAAATGTGAGACTCTGTTCTCTTTCCTAACTCAGTTCACGTGTAGCCATGTTTACAGGATCTTCATAAGTGATATCTTATGATAAGTTTCTTTTTCTGTGTGACTTATTTCACTTAGAATCATCGTACCTGAATCCACTCACTTTGCTGCTACTGGTCTTATGACATTGATTTCATGGCTGAGGGATATTCCATCGTACGTAAGTACCACAATGTTTTGAACCATTTTTATATTTCCTGGGATATTTAAGGTGTACCCAAGTTGAGGTTCTTGTAGTCAGTGCAGCCCTAAATTTGGAGGTGGCTCTTTCTTATTGATTTTCAGTTTTCCCAAGGTATATTCCCTAGACTGGAAGTGGCCTTGGCTCTGTAGCTCTGTTGTTTACTTGTTTTAGGGAACACAATGCACTCCTCCAGTGAGGCAGTTGGCAATTTACATCCCGCCCATCAGCATAACAAGGCTCCCAGTTCTCCAGGGCCTGTCTTGCCTTTCTGGTTTTTACACATTTTGTGGATGTCCCTTTTGACCGGTGGGAAGTGATACTTCTTTGTAGTGCAGATTTGCATTGCCCGCTTGCTTGCTTGGCCAAAAAGGGCGTATGCGTTTTCTCCTGAATATATTCAGGAGAAAACGCATACGCCCTTTTTGGCCAAGTGCACCATTGTCCAAGTTGTGCCCCTCTTCCTGTGCTTTACAGGCGATTCCAAGGTACCTCTTGAAATCTGTTTCCTGCTATTTTGCCTCGCTTTCAAGTCCGCCTCGTTGACTTCCCTCAACAGATTTTTCGACGATAGTTGTCCTTTATCACTCTGCCAGTTTGTGAATTGCTGTGCCCCTGAGCTCCATTTCTCAACTCGTTTTTTGTGAGCTGAACGCAAGTCCAAAATTTTGGATCATGTCCTATACTGGTTCCCTGTGGGTGGCTGAGACTTTGGTTAATTCTTCTTCCTGCCGGGAAATTAGAGTGACATGTGCCCGTCCAAATGCCTAACAGCTACTCTCTCATGGGTTCTCCCTCGTCCCTTCCATCCTCTGCCAAATTGGGAACCTGTGCAAACCAGGAGGTTAAAGGGCCTGTCTCTCCAAGTTGGGAGATTGATAGTAAGGCAGTTGGAAAGTCAAACTGGAGCACCAGGAGAGGGACTATTCATTGAGTTTTAGAAACCTTTCGTATTCACAGTGTGTACATTCTCTAGGTTTCCTGTACATGTTATAGCTGTAGTAATATTCCCTTGAACCTGGAGAGTTGGGACCCATGGAATCGGGGCCATGCATTATTGCTTGAAAGGGTCTGCATTTGCTCACCCAATCTCACCAATTCTCTCAGTCCCAAGTGTCCAGCCTTATGCCACATCCAGCTGTCATTGTAGATAGGGTCTTTCCAGGTTTCCTCAGACACCCTGAAGGAATTGTAAAGAATTTCCCTGTTTTTTGGTTTTGCTTTTGAAATTCCTTTTTATAGTGGGTTTGAGCTGATTCTCGCTGCCATGTTTATGCCACTCTAGACACACTTGATTCCCTTATGGAGTCATATCAATACATAGGTTTTAAGATTCTTACAAGTCAGATATATTCCTCTGCGGGAAATATGGGGTTTTGAGTCTCTTTCACTGAGGAAGGTGTAGGTCTTGTCTATTCCAAAGTTGATTTTTGGAACGGTCCCTGTGCTTATATCAAACTCTGGTTTTATGCATCACCCCACCTCTCCTTCCCCTTTATGCAGGCATAAGAGTGTTTTCTAAATGTGAGACTCTGTTCTCTTTCCTAACTCAGTTCACGTGTAGCCATGTTTACAGGATCTTCATAAGTGATATCTTATGATAAGTTTCTTTTTCTGTGTGACTTATTTCACTTAGAATCATCGTACCTGAATCCACTCACTTTGCTGCTACTGGTCTTATGACATTGATTTCATGGCTGAGGGATATTCCATCGTACGTAAGTACCACAATGTTTTGAACCATTTTTATATTTCCTGGGATATTTAAGGTGTACCCAAGTTGAGGTTCTTGTAGTCAGTGCAGCCCTAAATTTGGAGGTGGCTCTTTCTTATTGATTTTCAGTTTTCCCAAGGTATATTCCCTAGACTGGAAGTGGCCTTGGCTCTGTAGCTCTGTTGTTTACTTGTTTTAGGGAACACAATGCACTCCTCCAGTGAGGCAGTTGGCAATTTACATCCCGCCCATCAGCATAACAAGGCTCCCAGTTCTCCAGGGCCTGTCTTGCCTTTCTGGTTTTTACACATTTTGTGGATGTCCCTTTTGACCGGTGGGAAGTGATACTTCTTTGTAGTGCAGATTTGCATTGCCCGCTTGCTTGCTTGGCCAAAAAGGGCGTATGCGTTTTCTCCTGAATATATTCAGGAGAAAACGCATACGCCCTTTTTGGCCAAGTGCACCATTGTTCAAGTTGTGCCCCTCTTCCTGTGCTTTACAGGCGATTCCAACGTACCTCTTGAAATCTGTTTCCTGCTATTTTGCCTCACTTTCAAGTCCGCCTCGTTGACTTCCCTCAACAGATTTTTGGACGATAGTTGTCCTTTATCACTGTGCCAGTTTGTGAATTGCTGTGCCCCTGAGCTCCATTTCTCAACTCGTTTTTTGTGAGCTGAACGCAAGTCCAAAATTTTGGATCATGTCCTATACTGGTTCCCGGTGGGTGGCTGAGACTTTGGTTAATTCTTCTTCCTGCCGGGAAATTAGAGTGACATGTGCCCGTCCAAATGCCTAACAGCTACTCTCTCATGGGTTCTCCCTCGTCCCTTCCATCCTCTGCCAAATTGGGAACCTGTGCAAACCAGGAGGTTAAAGGGCCTGTCTCTCCAAGTTGGGAGATTGATAGTAAGGCAGTTGGAAAGTCAAACTGGAGCACCAGGAGAGGGACTATTCGTTGAGTTTTAGAAACCTTTCGTATTCACAGTGTGTCCATTCTCTAGGTTTCCTGTACATGTTATAGCTGTAGTAATATTCCCTTGAACCTGGAGAGTTGGGACCCATGGAATGGGGGCCATGCATTATTGCTTGAAAGGGTCTGCATTTGCTCACCCAATCTCACCAATCCTCTCAGTCCCAAGTGTCCAGCCTTATGCCACATCCAGCTGTCATTGTAGATAGGGTCTTTCCAGGTTTCCTCAGACACCCTGAAGGAATTGTAAAGAATTTCCCTGTTTTTTGGTTTTGCTTTTGAAATTCCTTTTTATAGTGGGTTTGAGCTGATTCTCGCTGCCATGTTTATGCCACTCTAGACACACTTGATTCCCTTATGGAGACATATCAATACATAGGTTTTAAGATTCTTACTAGTCAGATATATTCCTCTGAGGGAAATATGGGGTTTTGAGTCTCTTTCACTAAGGAAGGTGTCGGTCTTGTCAATTCCAAAGTTGGTTTTTGAAACGGTCCCTGTGCTTATATCAAACTCTGGTTTTATGCATCACCCCACCTCTCCTTCCCCTTTATGCAGGCATAAGAGTGTTTTCTAAATGTGAGACTCTGTTCTCTTTCCTAACTCAATTCACGTGTAGCCATGTTTACAGGATCTTCATAAGTGATATCTTATGATAAGTTTCTTTTTCTGTGTGACTTATTTCACTTAGAATCATCGTACCTGAATCCACTCACTTTGCTGCTACTGGTCTTATGACATTGATTTCATGGCTGAGGGATATTCCATCGTACGTAAGTACCACAATGTTTTGAACCATTTTTATATTTCCTGGGATATTTAAGGTGTACCCAAGTTGAGGTGCTTGTAGTCAGTGCAGCCCTAAATTTGGAGGTGGCTCTTTCTTATTGATTTTCAGTTTTCCCAAGGTATATTCCCTAGACTGGAAGTGGCCTTGGCTCTGTAGCTCTGTTGTTTACTTGTTTTAGGGAACACAATGCACTCCTCCAGTGAGGCAGTTGGCAGTTTACATCCCGCCCATCAGCATAACAAGTCTCCCAGTTCTCCAGGGCCTGTCTTCCCTTTCTGGTTTTTACACTTTTTGTGGATGTCCCTTTTGACCGGTGGGAAGTGATACTTCTTTGTAGTGCAGATTTGCATTGCCCGCTTGCTTGCTTGGCCAAAAAGGGCGTATGCGTTTTCTCCTGAATATATTCAGGAGAAAACGCATACGCCCTTTTTGGCCAAGTGCACCATTGTCGAACTTGTGCCCCTCTTCCTGTGCTTTACAGGCGATTCCAAGGTACCTCTTGAAATCTGTTTCCTGCTATTTTGCCTCGCTTTCAAGTCCGCCTCGTTGACTTCCCTCAACAGATTTTTGGATGATAGTTGTCCTTTATCACTCTGCCAGTTTGTGAATTGCTGTGCCCCTGAGCTCCATTTCTCAACTCGTTTTTTGTGAGCTGAACGCAAGTCCAAAATTTTGGATCATGTCCTATACTGGTTCCCGGTGGGTGGCTGAGACTTTGGTTAATTCTTCTTCCTGCCGGGAAATTAGAGTGACATGTGCCCGTCCAAATGCCTAACAGCTACTCTCTCATGGGTTCTCCCTCGTCCCTTCCATCCTCTGCAAAATTGGGAACCTGTGCAAACCAGGAGGTTAAAGGGCCTGTCTCTCCAAGTTGGGAGATTGATAGTAAGGCAGTTGGAAAGTCAAACTGGAGCACCAGGAGAGGGACTATTCGTTGAGTTTTAGAAACCTTTCGTATTCACAGTGTGTCCATTCTCTAGGTTTCCTGTACATGTTATAGCTGTAGTAATATTCCCTTGAACCTGGAGAGTTGGGACCCATGGAATGGGGGCCATGCATTATTGCTTGAAAGGGTCTGCATTTGCTCACCCAATCTCACCAATCCTCTCAGTCCCAAGTGTCCAGCCTTATGCCACATCCAGCTGGCATTGTAGATAGGGTCTTTCCAGGTTTCCTCAGACACCCTGAAGGAATTGTATAGAATTTCGCTCTTTTTTCGATTTGCTTTTCAAATTCCTTTTTATAGTGGGTTTGAGCTGATTCTCGCTGCCATGTTTATGCCACTCTAGACACACTTGATTCCCTTATGGAGTCATATCAATACATAGGTTTTAAGATTCTTACTAGTCAGATATATTCTTCTGCGGGAAATATGGGGTTTTGAGTCTCTTTCACTGAGGAAGGTGTAGGTCTTGTCTATTCCAAAGTTGGTTTTTGGAACGGTCCCTGTGCTTATATCAAACTCTGGTTTTATGCATCACCCCACCTCTCCATCCCCTTTATGCAGGCATAAGAGTGTTTTCTAAATGTGAGACTCTGTTCTCTTTCCTAACTCAGTTCACGTGTAGCCATGTTTACAGGATCTTCATAAGTGATATCTTATGATAAGTTCCTTTTTCTGTGTGACTTATTTCACTTAGAATCATCGTACCTGTATCCACTCACTTTGCTGCTACTGGTCTTATGACATTGATTTCATGGCTGAGGGATATTCCATCGTACATAAGTACCACAATGTTTTGAACCATTTTTATGTTTCCTGGGATATTTAAGGTGTACCCAAGTTGAGGTTCTTGTAGCCAGTGCAGCCCTAAATTTGGAGGTGGCTGTTTCTTATTGATTTTCAGTTTTCCCAAGGTATATTCCCTAGACTGGAAGTGGCCTTGGCTCTGTAGCTCTGTTGTTTACTTGTTTTAGGGAACACAATGCACTCCTCCAGTGAGGCAGTTGGCAGTTTACATCCCGCCCATCAGCATAACAAGGCTCCCAGTTCTCCAGGGCCTGTCTTGCCTTTCTGGTTTTTACACTTTTTGTGGATGTCCCTTTTGACCGGTGGGAAGTGATACTTCTTTGTAGTGCAGATTTGCATTGCCCGCTTGCTTGCTTGGCCAAAAAGGGCGTATGCGTTTTCTCCTGAATATATTCAGGAGAAAACGCATACGCCCTTTTTGGCCAAGTGCACCATTGTCCAAGTTGTGCCCCTCTTCCTGTGCTTTACAGGCGATTCCAAGGTACCTCTTGAAATCTGTTTCCTGCTATTTTGCCTCACTTTCAAGTCTGCCTCGTTGACTTCCCTCAACAGATTTTTGGACGATAGTTGTCCTTTATCACTCTGCCAGTTTGTGAATTGCTGTGCCCCTGAGCTCCATTTCTCAACTCGTTTTTTGTGAGCTGAACGCAAGTCCAAAATTTTGGATCATGTCCTATACTGGTTCCCGGTGGGTGGCTGAGACTTTGGTTAATTCTTCTTCCTGCCGGGAAATTAGAGTGACATGTGCCCGTCCAAATGCCTAACAGCTACTCTCTCATGGGTTCTCCCTCGTCCCTTCCATCCTCTGCCAAATTGGGAACCTGTGCAAACCAGGAGGTTAAAGGGCCTGTCTCTCCAAGTTGGGAGATTGATAGTAAGGCAGTTGGAAAGTCAAACTGGAGCACCAGGAGAGGGACTATTCGTTGAGTTTTAGAAACCTTTCGTATTCACAGTGTGTCCATTCTCTAGGTTTCCTGTACATGTTATAGCTGTAGTAATATTCCCTTGAACCTGGAGAGTTGGGACCCATGGAATGGGGGCCATGCATTATTGCTTGAAAGGGTCTGCATTTGCTCACCCAATCTCACCAATCCTCTCAGTCCCAAGTGTCCAGCCTTATGCCACATCCAGCTGTCATTGTAGATAGGGTCTTTCCAGGTTTCCTCAGACACCCTGAAGGAATTGTAAAGAATTTCCCTGTTTTTTGGTTTTGCTTTTGAAATTCCTTTTTATAGTGGGTTTGAGCTGATTCTCGCTGCCATGTTTATGCCACTCTAGACACACTTGATTCCCTTATGGAGACATATCAATACATAGGTTTTAAGATTCTTACTAGTCAGATATATTCCTCTGTGGGAAATATGGGGTTTTGAGTCTCTTTCACTAAGGAAGGTGTCGGTCTTGTCAATTCCAAAGTTGGTTTTTGAAACGGTCCCTGTGCTTATATCAAACTCTGGTTTTATGCATCACCCCACCTCTCCTTCCCCTTTATGCAGGCATAAGAGTGTTTTCTAAATGTGAGACTCTGTTCTCTTTCCTAACTCAATTCACGTGTAGCCATGTTTACAGGATCTTCATAAGTGATATCTTATGATAAGTTTCTTTTTCTGTGTGACTTATTTCACTTAGAATCATCGTACCTGAATCCACTCACTTTGCTGCTACTGGTCTTATGACATTGATTTCATGGCTGAGGGATATTCCATCGTACGTAAGTACCACAATGTTTTGAACCATTTTTATATTTCCTGGGATATTTAAGGTGTACCCAAGTTGAGGTTCTTGTAGTCAGTGCAGCCCTAAATTTGGAGGTGGCTCTTTCTTATTGATTTTCAGTTTTCCCAAGGTATATTCCCTAGACTGGAAGTGGCCTTGGCTCTGTAGCTCTGTTGTTTACTTGTTTTAGGGAACACAATGCACTCCTCCAGTGAGGCAGTTGGCAATTTACATCCCGCCCATCAGCATAACAAGGCTCCCAGTTCTCCAGGGCCTGTCTTGCCTTTCTGGTTTTTACACATTTTGTGGATGTCCCTTTTGACCGGTGGGAAGTGATACTTCTTTGTAGTGCAGATTTGCATTGCCCGCTTGCTTGCTTGGCCAAAAAGGGCGTATGCGTTTTCTCCTGAATATATTCAGGAGAAAACGCATACGCCCTTTTTGGCCAAGTGCACCATTGTCCAAGTTGTGCCCCTCTTCCTGTGCTTTACAGGCGATTCCAACGTACCTCTTGAAATCTGTTTCCTGCTATTTTGCCTCGCTTTCAAGTCCGCCTCGTTGACTTCCCTCAACAGATTTTTGGACGATAGTTGTCCTTTATCACTCTGCCAGTTTGTGAATTGCTGTGCCCCTTAGCTCCATTTCTCAACTCGTTTTTTGTGAGCTGAACACAAGTCCAAAATTTTGGATCATGTCCTATACTGGTTCCCGGTGGGTGGCTGAGACTTTGGTTAATTCTTCTTCCTGCCGGGAAATTAGAGTGACATGTGCCCGTCCAAATGCCTAACAGCTACTCTCTCATGGGTTCTCCCTCGTCCCTTCCATCCTCTGCCAAATTGGGAACCTGTGCAAGCCAGGAGGTTAAAGGGCCTGTCTCTCCAAGTTGGGAGATTGATAGTAAGGCAGTTGGAAAGTCAAACTGGAGCACCAGGAGAGGGACTATTCGTTGAGTTTTAGAAACCTTTCGTATTCACAGTGTGTCCATTCTCTAGGTTTCCTGTACATGTTATAGCTGTAGTAATATTCCCTTGAACCTGGAGAGTTGGGACCCATGGAATGGGGGCCATGTATTATTGCTTGAAAGGGTCTGCATTTGCTCACCCAATCTCACCAATCCTCTCAGTCCCAAGTGTCCAGCCTTATGCCACATCCAGCTGTCATTGTAGATAGGGTCTTTCCAGGTTTCCTCAGACACCCTGAAGGAATTTTAAAGAATTTCCCTGTTTTTTGGTTTTGCTTTTGAAATTCCTTTTTATAGTGGGTTTGAGCTGATTTTCGCTGCCATGTTTATGCCACTCTAGACACACTTGATTCCCTTATGGAGTCATATCAATACATAGGTTTTAAGATTCTTATTAGTCAGATATATTCCTCTGTGGGAAATATGGGGTTTTGAGTCTCTTTCACTAAGGAAGGTGTCGGTCTTGTCAATTCCAAAGTTGGTTTTTGAAACGGTCCCTGTGCTTATATCAAACTCTGGTTTTATGCATCACCCCACCTG
Source organism: Mesoplodon densirostris (assembly GCF_025265405.1). NCBI lineage: Eukaryota > Metazoa > Chordata > Mammalia > Artiodactyla > Ziphiidae > Mesoplodon > Mesoplodon densirostris. The sequence goes on along the minus strand of NW_026778227.1, from coordinate 354,963 downwards.
TCCTTCCCCTTTATGCAGGCATAAGAGTGTTTTCTAAATGTGAGACTCTGTTCTCTTTCCTAACTCAGTTCACGTGTAGCCATGTTTACAGGATCTTCATAAGTGATATCTTATGATAAGTTTCTTTTTCTGTGTGACTTATTTCACTTAGAATCATCGTACCTGAATCCACTCACTTTGCTGCTACTGGTCTTATGACATTGATTTCATGGCTGAGGGATATTCCATCGTACGTAAGTACCACAATGTTTTGAACCATTTTTATATTTCCTGGGATATTTAAGGTGTACCCAAGTTGAGGTTCTTGTAGTCAGTGCAGCCCTAAATTTGGAGGTGGCTCTTTCTTATTGATTTTCAGTTTTCCCAAGGTATATTCCCTAGACTGGAAGTGGCCTTGGCTCTGTAGCTCTGTTGTTTACTTGTTTTAGGGAACACAATGCACTCCTCCAGTGAGGCAGTTGACAATTTACATCCCGCCCATCAGCATAACAAGGCTCCCAGTTCTCCAGGGCCTGTCTTGCCTTTCTGGTTTTTACACATTTTGTGGATGTCCCTTTTGACCGGTGGGAAGTGATACTTCTTTGTAGTGCAGATTTGCATTGCCCGCTTGCTTGCTTGGCCAAAAAGGGCGTATGCGTTTTCTCCTGAATATATTCAGGAGAAAACGCATACGCCCTTTTTGGCCAAGTGCACCATTGTCGAACTTGTGCCCCTCTTCCTGTGCTTTACAGGCGATTCCAAGGTACCTCTTGAAATCTGTTTCCTGCTATTTTGCCTCGCTTTCAAGTCCGCCTCGTTGACTTCCCTCAACAGATTTTTGGACGATAGTTTTCCTTTATCACTCTGCCAGTTTGTGAATTGCTGTGCCCCTGAGCTCCATTTCTCAACTCGTTTTTTGTGAGCTGAACGCAAGTCCAAAATTTTGGATCATGTCCTATACTGGTTCCCGGTGGGTGGCTGAGACTTTGGTTAATTCTTCTTCCTGCCGGAAAATTAGAGTGACATGTGCCCGTCCAAATGCCTAACAGCTACTCTCTCATGGGTTCTCCCTCGTCCCTTCCATCCTCTGCCAAATTGGGAACCTGTGCAAGCCAGGAGGTTAAAGGGCCTGTCTCTCCAAGTTGGGAGATTGATAGTAAGGCAGTTGGAAAGTCAAACTGGAGCACCAGGAGAGGGACTATTCGTTGAGTTTTAGAAACCTTTCGTATTCACAGTGTGTCCATTCTCTAGGTTTCCTGTACATGTTATAGCTGTAGTAATATTCCCTTGAACCTGGAGAGTTGGGACCCATGGAATGGGGGCCATGCATTATTGCTTGAAAGGGTCTGCATTTGCTCACCCAATCTCACCAATCCTCTCAGTCCCAAGTGTCCAGCCTTATGCCACATCCAGCTGGCATTGTAGATAGGGTCTTTCCAGGTTTCCTCAGACACCCTGAAGGAATTGTATAGAATTTCGCTCTTTTTTCGATTTGCTTTTCAAATTCCTTTTTATAGTGGGTTTGAGCTGATTCTCGCTGCCATGTTTATGCCACTCTAGACACACTTGATTCCCTTATGGAGTCATATCAATACATAGGTTTTAAGATTCTTACTAGTCAGATATATTCTTCTGCGGGAAATATGGGGTTTTGAGTCTCTTTCACTGAGGAAGGTGTAGGTCTTGTCTATTCCAAAGTTGGTTTTTGGAATGGTCCCTGTGCTTATATCAAACTCTGGTTTTATGCATCACCCCACCTCTCCATCCCCTTTATGCAGGCATAAGAGTGTTTTCTAAATGTGAGACTCTGTTCTCTTTCCTAACTCAGTTCACGTGTAGCCATGTTTACAGGATCTTCATAAGTGATATCTTATGATAAGTTCCTTTTTCTGTGTGACTTATTTCACTTAGAATCATCGTACCTGTATCCACTCACTTTGCTGCTACTGGTCTTATGACATTGATTTCATGGCTGAGGGATATTCCATCGTACATAAGTACCACAATGTTTTGAACCATTTTTATGTTTCCTGGGATATTTAAGGTGTACCCAAGTTGAGGTTCTTGTAGCCAGTGCAGCCCTAAATTTGGAGGTGGCTGTTTCTTATTGATTTTCAGTTTTCCCAAGGTATATTCCCTAGACTGGAAGTGGCCTTGGCTCTGTAGCTCTGTTGTTTACTTGTTTTAGGGAACACAATGCACTCCTCCAGTGAGGCAGTTGGCAGTTTACATCCCGCCCATCAGCATAACAAGGCTCCCAGTTCTCCAGGGCCTGTCTTGCCTTTCTGGTTTTTACACTTTTTGTGGATGTCCCTTTTGACCGGTGGGAAGTGATACTTCTTTGTAGTGCAGATTTGCATTGCCCGCTTGCTTGCTTGGCCAAAAAGGGCGTATGCGTTTTCTCCTGAATATATTCAGGAGAAAACGCATACGCCCTTTTTGGCCAAGTGCACCATTGTCCAAGTTGTGCCCCTCTTCCTGTGCTTTACAGGCGATTCCAAGGTACCTCTTGAAATCTGTTTCCTGCTATTTTGCCTCACTTTCAAGTCTGCCTCGTTGACTTCCCTCAACAGATTTTTGGACGATAGTTGTCCTTTATCACTCTGCCAGTTTGTGAATTGCTGTGCCCCTGAGCTCCATTTCTCAACTCGTTTTTTGTGAGCTGAACGCAAGTCCAAAATTTTGGATCATGTCCTATACTGGTTCCCGGTGGGTGGCTGAGACTTTGGTTAATTCTTCTTCCTGCCGGGAAATTAGAGTGACATGTGCCCGTCCAAATGCCTAACAGCTACTCTCTCATGGGTTCTCCCTCGTCCCTTCCATCCTCTGCCAAATTGGGAACCTGTGCAAACCAGGAGGTTAAAGGGCCTGTCTCTCCAAGTTGGGAGATTGATAGTAAGGCAGTTGGAAAGTCAAACTGGAGCACCAGGAGAGGGACTATTCGTTGAGTTTTAGAAACCTTTCGTATTCACAGTGTGTCCATTCTCTAGGTTTCCTGTACATGTTATAGCTGTAGTAATATTCCCTTGAACCTGGAGAGTTGGGACCCATGGAATGGGGGCCATGCATTATTGCTTGAAAGGGTCTGCATTTGCTCACCCAATCTCACCAATCCTCTCAGTCCCAAGTGTCCAGCCTTATGCCACATCCAGCTGTCATTGTAGATAGGGTCTTTCCAGGTTTCCTCAGACACCCTGAAGGAATTGTAAAGAATTTCCCTGTTTTTTGGTTTTGCTTTTGAAATTCCTTTTTATAGTGGGTTTGAGCTGATTCTCGCTGCCATGTTTATGCCACTCTAGACACACTTGATTCCCTTATGGAGACATATCAATACATAGGTTTTAAGATTCTTACTAGTCAGATATATTCCTCTGTGGGAAATATGGGGTTTTGAGTCTCTTTCACTAAGGAAGGTGTCGGTCTTGTCAATTCCAAAGTTGGTTTTTGAAACGGTCCCTGTGCTTATATCAAACTCTGGTTTTATGCATCACCCCACCTCTCCTTCCCCTTTATGCAGGCATAAGAGTGTTTTCTAAATGTGAGACTCTGTTCTCTTTCCTAACTCAATTCACGTGTAGCCATGTTTACAGGATCTTCATAAGTGATATCTTATGATAAGTTTCTTTTTCTGTGTGACTTATTTCACTTAGAATCATCGTACCTGAATCCACTCACTTTGCTGCTACTGGTCTTATGACATTGATTTCATGGCTGAGGGATATTCCATCGTACGTAAGTACCACAATGTTTTGAACCATTTTTATATTTCCTGGGATATTTAAGGTGTACCCAAGTTGAGGTTCTTGTAGTCAGTGCAGCCCTAAATTTGGAGGTGGCTCTTTCTTATTGATTTTCAGTTTTCCCAAGGTATATTCCCTAGACTGGAAGTGGCCTTGGCTCTGTAGCTCTGTTGTTTACTTGTTTTAGGGAACACAATGCACTCCTCCAGTGAGGCAGTTGGCAATTTACATCCCGCCCATCAGCATAACAAGGCTCCCAGTTCTCCAGGGCCTGTCTTGCCTTTCTGGTTTTTACACATTTTGTGGATGTCCCTTTTGACCGGTGGGAAGTGATACTTCTTTGTAGTGCAGATTTGCATTGCCCGCTTGCTTGCTTGGCCAAAAAGGGCGTATGCGTTTTCTCCTGAATATATTCAGGAGAAAACGCATACGCCCTTTTTGGCCAAGTGCACCATTGTCCAAGTTGTGCCCCTCTTCCTGTGCTTTACAGGCGATTCCAACGTACCTCTTGAAATCTGTTTCCTGCTATTTTGCCTCGCTTTCAAGTCCGCCTCGTTGACTTCCCTCAACAGATTTTTGGACGATAGTTGTCCTTTATCACTCTGCCAGTTTGTGAATTGCTGTGCCCCTTAGCTCCATTTCTCAACTCGTTTTTTGTGAGCTGAACACAAGTCCAAAATTTTGGATCATGTCCTATACTGGTTCCCGGTGGGTGGCTGAGACTTTGGTTAATTCTTCTTCCTGCCGGGAAATTAGAGTGACATGTGCCCGTCCAAATGCCTAACAGCTACTCTCTCATGGGTTCTCCCTCGTCCCTTCCATCCTCTGCCAAATTGGGAACCTGTGCAAGCCAGGAGGTTAAAGGGCCTGTCTCTCCAAGTTGGGAGATTGATAGTAAGGCAGTTGGAAAGTCAAACTGGAGCACCAGGAGAGGGACTATTCGTTGAGTTTTAGAAACCTTTCGTATTCACAGTGTGTCCATTCTCTAGGTTTCCTGTACATGTTATAGCTGTAGTAATATTCCCTTGAACCTGGAGAGTTGGGACCCATGGAATGGGGGCCATGTATTATTGCTTGAAAGGGTCTGCATTTGCTCACCCAATCTCACCAATCCTCTCAGTCCCAAGTGTCCAGCCTTATGCCACATCCAGCTGTCATTGTAGATAGGGTCTTTCCAGGTTTCCTCAGACACCCTGAAGGAATTTTAAAGAATTTCCCTGTTTTTTGGTTTTGCTTTTGAAATTCCTTTTTATAGTGGGTTTGAGCTGATTTTCGCTGCCATGTTTATGCCACTCTAGACACACTTGATTCCCTTATGGAGTCATATCAATACATAGGTTTTAAGATTCTTATTAGTCAGATATATTCCTCTGTGGGAAATATGGGGTTTTGAGTCTCTTTCACTAAGGAAGGTGTCGGTCTTGTCAATTCCAAAGTTGGTTTTTGAAACGGTCCCTGTGCTTATATCAAACTCTGGTTTTATGCATCACCCCACCTGTCCTTCCCCTTTATGCAGGCATAAGAGTGTTTTCTAAATGTGAGACTCTGTTCTCTTTCCTAACTCAGTTCACGTGTAGCCATGTTTACAGGATCTTCATAAGTGATATCTTATGATAAGTTTCTTTTTCTGTGTGACTTATTTCACTTAGAATCATCGTACCTGAATCCACTCACTTTGCTGCTACTGGTCTTATGACATTGATTTCATGGCTGAGGGATATTCCATCGTACGTAAGTACCACAATGTTTTGAACCATTTTTATATTTCCTGGGATATTTAAGGTGTACCCAAGTTGAGGTTCTTGTAGTCAGTGCAGCCCTAAATTTGGAGGTGGCTCTTTCTTATTGATTTTCAGTTTTCCCAAGGTATATTCCCTAGACTGGAAGTGGCCTTGGCTCTGTAGCTCTGTTGTTTACTTGTTTTAGGGAACACAATGCACTCCTCCAGTGAGGCAGTTGACAATTTACATCCCGCCCATCAGCATAACAAGGCTCCCAGTTCTCCAGGGCCTGTCTTGCCTTTCTGGTTTTTACACATTTTGTGGATGTCCCTTTTGACCGGTGGGAAGTGATACTTCTTTGTAGTGCAGATTTGCATTGCCCGCTTGCTTGCTTGGCCAAAAAGGGCGTATGCGTTTTCTCCTGAATATATTCAGGAGAAAACGCATACGCCCTTTTTGGCCAAGTGCACCATTGTCGAACTTGTGCCCCTCTTCCTGTGCTTTACAGGCGATTCCAAGGTACCTCTTGAAATCTGTTTCCTGCTATTTTGCCTCGCTTTCAAGTCCGCCTCGTTGACTTCCCTCAACAGATTTTTGGACGATAGTTTTCCTTTATCACTCTGCCAGTTTGTGAATTGCTGTGCCCCTGAGCTCCATTTCTCAACTCGTTTTTTGTGAGCTGAACGCAAGTCCAAAATTTTGGATCATGTCCTATACTGGTTCCCGGTGGGTGGCTGAGACTTTGGTTAATTCTTCTTCCTGACGGAAAATTAGAGTGACATGTGCCCGTCCAAATGCCTAACAGCTACTCTCTCATGGGTTCTCCCTCGTCCCTTCCATCCTCTGCCAAATTGGGAACCTGTGCAAACCAGGAGGTTAAAGGGCCTGTCTCTCCAAGTTGGGAGATTGATAGTAAGGCAGTTGGAAAGTCAAACTGGAGCACCAGGAGAGGGACTATTCGTTGAGTTTTAGAAACCTTTCGTATTCACAGTGTGTCCATTCTCTAGGTTTCCTGTACATGTTATAGCTGTAGTAATATTCCCTTGAACCTGGAGAGTTGGGACCCATGGAATGGGGGCCATGCATTATTGCTTGAAAGGGTCTGCATTTGCTCACCCAATCTCACCAATCCTCTCAGTCCCAAGTGTCCAGCCTTATGCCACATCCAGCTGGCATTGTAGATAGGGTCTTTCCAGGTTTCCTCAGACACCCTGAAGGAATTGTAAAGAATTTCCCTGTTTTTTCGTTTTGCTTTTCAAATTCCTTTTTATAGTGGGTTTGAGCTGATTCTCGCTGCAATGTTTATGCCACTCTAGACACACTTGATTCCCTTATGGAGTCATATCAATACATAGGTTTTAAGATTCTTACTAGTCAGATATATTCCTCTGCGGGAAATATGGGGTTTTGAGTCTCTTTCACTGAGGAAGGTGTAGGTCTTGTCTATTCCAAAGTTGGTTTTTGGAACGGTCCCTGTGCTTATATCAAACTCTGGTTTTATGCATCACCCCACCTCTCCATCCCCTTTATGCAGGCATAAGAGTGTTTTCTAAATGTGAGACTCTGTTCTCTTTCCTAACTCAGTTCACGTGTAGCCATGTTTACAGGATCTTCATAAGTGATATCTTATGATAAGTTCCTTTTTCTGTGTGACTTATTTCACTTAGAATCATCGTACCTGTATCCACTCACTTTGCTGCTACTGGTCTTATGACATTGATTTCATGGCTGAGGGATATTCCATCGTACGTAAGTACCACAATGTTTTGAACCATTTTTATGTTTCCTGGGATATTTAAGGTGTACCCAAGTTGAGGTTCTTGTAGCCAGTGCAGCCCTAAATTTGGAGGTGGCTGTTCCTTATTGATTTTCAGTTTTCCCAAGGTATATTCCCTAGACTGGAAGTGGCCTTGGCTCTGTAGCTCTGTTGTTTACTTGTTTTAGGGAACGCAATGCACTCCTCCAGTGAGGCAGTTGGCAATTGACATCCCGCCCATCAGCATAACAAGGCTCCCTGTTCTCCAGGGCCTGTCTTGCCTTTCTGGTTTTTACACATTTTGTGGATGTCCCTTTTGACCGGTGGGAAGTGATACTTCTTTGTAGTGCAGATTTGCATTGCCCGCTTGCTTGCTTGGCCAAAAAGGGCGTATGCGTTTTCTCCTGAATATATTCAGGAGAAAACGCATACGCCCTTTTTGGCCAAGTGCACCATTGTCCAAGTTGTGCCCCTCTTCCTGTGCTTTACAGGCGATTCCAAGGTACCTCTTGAAATCTGTTTCCTGCTATTTTGCCTCGCTTTCAAGTCCGCCTCGTTGACTTCCCTCAACAGATTTTTCGACGATAGTTGTCCTTTATCACTCTGCCAGTTTGTGAATTGCTGTGCCCCTGAGCTCCATTTCTCAACTCGTTTTTTGTGAGCTGAACGCAAGTCCAAAATTTTGGATCATGTCCTATACTGGTTCCCTGTGGGTGGCTGAGACTTTGGTTAATTCTTCTTCCTGCCGGGAAATTAGAGTGACATGTGCCCGTCCAAATGCCTAACAGCTACTCTCTCATGGGTTCTCCCTCGTCCCTTCCATCCTCTGGCAAATTGGGAACCTGTGCAAACCAGGAGGTTAAAGGGCCTGTCTCTCCAAGTTGGGAGATTGATAGTAAGGCAGTTGGAAAGTCAAACTGGAGCACCAGGAGAGGGACTATTCATTGAGTTTGAGAAACCATTCGTATTCACAGTGTGTCCATTCTCTAGGTTTCCTGTACATGTTATAGCTGTAGTAATATTACCTTGAACCTGGAGAGTTGGGACCCATGGAATGGGGGCCATGCATTATTGCTTGAAAGGGTCTGCATTTGCTCACCCAATCTCACCAATCCTCTCAGTCCCAAGTGTCCAGCCTTATGCCACATCCAGCTGTCATTGTAGACAGGGTCTTTCCAGGTTTCCTCAGACACCCTGAAGGAATTGTAAAGAATTTCCCTGTTTTTTGGTTTTGCCTTTGAAATTCCTTTTTATAGTGGGTTTGAGCTGATTCTCGCTGCCATGTTTATGCCACTCTAGACACACTTGATTCCCTTATGGAGACATATCAATACATAGGTTTTAAGATTCTTACTAGTCAGATATATTCCTCTGTGGGAAATATGGGGTTTTGAGTCTCTTTCACTAAGGAAGGTGTCGGTCTTGTCAATTCCAAAGTTGGTTTTTGAAACGGTCCCTGTGCTTATATCAAACTCTGGTTTTATGCATCACCCCACCTCTCCTTCCCCTTTATGCAGGCATAAGCGTGTTTTCTAAATGTGAGACTCTGTTCTCTTTCCTAACTCAGTTCACGTGTAGCCATGTTTACAGGATCTTCATAAGTGATATCTTATGATAAGTTTCTTTTTCTGTGTGACTTATTTCACTTAGAATCATCGTACCTGAATCCACTCACTTTGCTGCTACTGGTCTTATGACATTGATTTCATGGCTGAGGGATATTCCATCGTACGTAAGTACCACAATGTTTTGAACCATTTTTATATTTCCTGGGATATTTAAGGTGTACCCAAGTTGAGGTTCTTGTAGTCAGTGCAGCCCTAAATTTGGAGGTGGCTCTTTCTTATTGATTTTCAGGTTTCCCAAGGTATATTCCCTAGACTGGAAGTGGCCTTGGCTCTGTAGCTCTGTTGTTTACTTGTTTTAGGGAACACAATGCACTCCTCCAGTGAGGCAGTTGGCAATTTACATCCCGCCCATCAGCATAACAAGGCTCCCAGTTCTCCAGGGCCTGTCTTGCCTTTCTGGTTTTTACACATTTTGTGGATGTCCCTTTTGACCGGTGGGAAATGATACTTCTTTGTAGTGCAGATTTGCATTGCCCGCTTGCTTGCTTGGCCAAAAAGGGCGTATGGGTTTTCTCCTGAATATATTCAGGAGAAAACGCATACGCCCTTTTTGGCCAAGTGCACCATTGTCCAAGTTGTGCCCCTCTTCCTGTGCTTTACAGGCGATTCCAAGGTACCTCTTGAAATCTGTTTCCTGCTATTTTGCCTCGCTTTCAAGTCCGCCTCGTTGACTTCCCTCAACAGATTTTTGGACGATAGTTGTCCTTTATCACTCTGCCAGTTTGTGAATTGCTGTGCCCCTGAGCTCCATTTCTCAACTCGTTTTTTGTGAGCTGAACGCAAGTCCAAAATTTTGGATCATGTCCTATACTGGTTCCCGGTGGGTGGCTGAGACTTTGGTTAATTCTTCTTCCTGCCGGGAAATTAGAGTGACATGTGCCCGTCCAAATGCCTAACAGCTACTCTCTCATGGGTTCTCCCTCGTCCCTTCCATCCTCTGCCAAATTGGGAACCTGTGCAAACCAGGAGGTTAAAGGGCCTGTCTCTCCAAGTTGGGAGATTGATAGTAAGGCAGTTGGAAAGTCAAACTGGAGCACCAGGAGAGGGACTATTCGTTGAGTTTTAGAAACATTTCGTATTCACAGTGTGTCCATTCTCTAGGTTTCCTGTACATGTTATAGCTGTAGTAATATTCCCTTGAACATGGAGAGTTGGGACCCATGGAATGGGGGCCATGCATTATTGCTTGAAAGGGTCTGCATTTGCTCACCCAATCTCACCAATCCTCTCAGTCCCAAGTGTCCAGCCTTATGCCACATCCAGCTGTCATTGTAGATAGGGTCTTTCCAGCTTTCCTCAGACACCCTGAAGGAATTGTAAAGAATTTCCCTGTTTTTTGGTTTTGCTTTTGAAATTCCTTTTTATAGTGGGTTTGAGCTGATTCTTGCTGCCATGTTTATGCCACTCTAGACACAATTGATTCCCTTATGGAGACATATCAATACATAGGTTTTAAGATTCTTACTAGTCAGATATATTCCTCTGCGGGAAATATGGTGTTTTGAGTCTCTTTCACTGAGGAAGGTGTCGGTCTTGTCAATTCCAAAGTTTGTTTTTGAAACGGTCCCTGTGCTTATATCAAACTCTGGTTTTATGCATCACCCCACCTCTCCTTCCCCTTTATGCAGGCATAAGCGTGTTTTCTAAATGTGAGACTCTGTTCTCTTTCCTAACTCAGTTCACGTGTAGCCATGTTTACAGGATCTTCATAAGTGATATCTTATGATAAGTTTCTTTTTCTGTGTGACTTATTTCACTTAGAATCATCGTACCTGAATCCACTCACTTTGCTGCTACTGGTCTTATGACATTGATTTCATGGCCGAGGGATATTCCATCGTACGTAAGTACCACAATGTTTTGAACCATTTTTATATTTCCTGGGATATTTAAGGAGTACCCAAGTTGAGGTTCTTGTAGTCAGTGCAGCCCTAAATTTGGAGGTGGCTCTTTCTTATTGATTTTCAGTTTTCCCAAGGTATATTCCCTAGACTGGAAGTGGCCTTGGCTCTGTAGCTCTGTTGTTTACTTGTTTTAGGGAACACAATGCACTCCTCCAGTGAGGCAGTTGGCAATTTACATCCCGCCCATCAGCATAACAAGGCTCCCAGTTCTCCAGGGCCTGTCTTGCCTTTCTGGATTTTACACATTTTGTGGATGTCCCTTTTGACCGGTGGGAAGTGATACTTCTTTGTAGTGCAGATTTGCATTGCCCGCTTGCTTGCTTGGCCAAAATGGGCGTATGCGTTTTCTCCTGAATATATTCAGGAGAAAACACATACGCCCTTTTTGGCCAAGTGCACCATTGTCCAAGTTGTGCCCCTCTTCCTGTGCTTTACAGGCGATTCCAAGGTACCTCTTGAAATCTGTTTCCTGCTATTTTGCCTCGCTTTCAAGTCCGCCTCGTTGACTTCCCTCAACAGATTTTTCGACGATAGTTGTCCTTTATCACTCTGCCAGTTTGTGAATTGCTGTGCCCCTGAGCTCCATTTCTCTACTCGTTTTTTGTGAGCTGAACGCAAGTCCAAAATTTTGGATCATGTCCTATACTGGTTCCCTGTGGGTGGCTGAGACTTTGGTTAATTCTTCTTCCTGCCGGGAAATTAGAGTGACATGTGCCCGTCCAAATGCCTAACAGCTACTCTCTCATGGGTTCTCCCTCGTCCCTTCCATCCTCTGCCAAATTGGGAACCTGTGCAAACCAGGAGGTTAAAGGGCCTGTCTCTCCAAGTTGGGAGATTGATAGTAAGGCAGTTGGAAAGTCAAACTGGAGCACCAGGAGAGGGACTATTCATTGAGTTTGAGAAACCTTTCGTATTCACAGTGTGTCCATTCTCTAGGTTTCCTGTACATGTTATAGCTGTAGTAATATTCCCTTGAACCTGGAGAGTTGGGACCCATGGAATGGGGGCCATGCATTATTGCTTGAAAGGGTCTGCATTTGCTCACCCAATCTCACCAATCCTCTCAGTCCCAAGTGTCCAGCCTTATGCCACATCCAGCTGTCATTGTAGATAGGGTCTTTCCAGCTTTCCTCAGACACCCTGAAGGAATTGTAAAGAATTTCCCTGTTTTTTGGTTTTGCTTTTGAAATTCCTTTTTATAGTGGGTTTGAGCTGATTCTCGCTGCCATGTTTATGCCACTCTAGACACACTTGATTCCCTTATGGAGACATATCAATACATAGGTTTTAAGATTCTTACTAGTCAGATATATTCCTCTGTGGGAAATATGGGGTTTTGAGTCTCTTTCACTAAGGAAGGTGTCGGTCTTGTCAATTCCAAAGTTGGTTTTTGAAACGGTCCCTGTGCTTATATCAAACTCTGGTTTTATACATCACCCCACCTCTCCTTCCCCTTTATGCAGACATAAGAGTGTTTTCTACATGTGAGACTCTGTTCTCTTTCCTAACTGAGTTCACGTGTAGCCATGTTTACAGGATCTTCATAAGTGATATCTTATGATAAGTTTCTTTTTCTGTGTGACTTATTTCACTTAGAATCATCGTACCTGAATCCACTCACTTTGCTGCTACTGGTCTTATGACATTGATTTCATGGCTGAGGGATATTCCATCGTACGTAAGTACCACAATGTTTTGAACCATTTTTATATTTCCTGGGATATTTAAGGTGTACCCAAGTTGAGGTTCTTGTAGTCAGTGCAGCCCTAAATTTGGAGGTGGCTCTTTCTTATTGATTTTCAGTTTTCCCAAGGTATATTCCCTAGACTGGAAGTGGCCTTGGCTCTGTAGCTCTGTTGTTTACTTGTTTTAGGGAACACAATGCACTCCTCCAGTGAGGCAGTTGGCAATTTACATCCCGCCCATCAGCATAACAAGGCTCCCAGTTCTCCAGGGCCTGTCTTGCCTTTCTGGTTTTTACACATTTTGTGGATGTCCCTTTTGACCGGTGGGAAATGATACTTCTTTGTAGTGCAGATTTGCATTGCCCGCTTGCTTGCTTGGCCAAAAAGGGCGTATGCGTTTTCTCCTGAATATATTCAGGAGAAAACGCATACGCCCTTTTTGGCCAAGTGCACCATTGTCCAAGTTGTGCCCCTCTTCCTGTGCTTTACAGGCGATTCCAAGGTACCTCTTGAAATCTGTTTCCTGCTATTTTGCCTCGCTTTCAAGTCCGCCTCGTTGACTTCCCTCAACAGATTTTTGGACGATAGTTGTCCTTTATCACTCTGCCAGTTTGTGAATTGCTGTGCCCCTGAGCTCCATTTCTCAACTCGTTTTTTGTGAGCTGAACGCAAGTCCAAAATTTTGGATCATGTCCTATACTGGTTCCCGGTGGGTGGCTGAGACTTTGGTTAATTCTTCTTCCTGCCGGGAAATTAGAGTGACATGTGCCCGTCCAAATGCCTAACAGCTACTCTCTCATGGGTTCTCCCTCGTCCCTTCCATCCTCTGCCAAATTGGGAACCTGTGCAAACCAGGAGGTTAAAGGGCCTGTCTCTCCAAGTTGGGAGATTGATAGTAAGGCAGTTGGAAAGTCAAACTGGAGCACCAGGAGAGGGACTATTCGTTGAGTTTTAGAAACCTTTCGTATTCACATTGTGTCCATTCTCTAGGTTTCCTGTACATGTTATAGCTGTAGTAATATTCCCTTGAACCTGGAGAGTTGGGACCCATGGAATGGGGGCCATTCATTATTGCTTGAAAGGGTCTGCATTTGCTCACCCAATCTCACCAATCCTCTCAGTCCCAAGTGTCCAGCCTTATGCCACATCCAGCTGTCATTGTAGATAGGGTCTTTCCAGGTTTCCTCAGACACCCTGAAGGAATTGTAAAGAATTTCCCTGTTTTTTGGTTTTGCTTTTGAAATTCCTTTTTATTGTGGGTTTGAGCTGATTCTCGCTGCCATGTTTATGCCACTCTAGACACACTTGATTCCCTTATGGAGACATATCAATACATAGGTTTTAAGATTCTTACTAGTCAGATATATTCCTCTGTGGGAAATATGGGGTTTTGAGTCTCTTTCACTAAGGAAGGTGTCGGTCTTGTCAATTCCAAAGTTTGTTTTTGAAACGGTCCCTGTGCTTATATCAAACTCTGGTTTTATACATCACCCCACCTCTCCTTCCCCTTTATGCAGGCATAAGAGTGTTTTCTACATGTGAGACTCTGTTCTCTTTCCTAACTCAGTTCACGTGTAGCCATGTTTACAGGATCTTCATAAGTGATATCTTATGATAAGTTTCTTTTTCTGTGTGACTTATTTCACTTAGAATCATCGTACCTGAATCCACTCACTTTGCTGCTACTGGTCTTATGACATTGATTTCATGGCTGAGGGATATTCCATCGTACGTAAGTACCACAATGTTTTGAACCATTTTTATATTTCCTGGGATATTTAAGGTGTACCCAAGTTGAGGTTCTTGTAGTCAGTGCAGCCCTAAATTTGGAGGTGGCTCTTTCTTATTGATTTTCATGTTTCCCAAGGTATATTCCCTAGACTGGAAGTGGCCTTGGCTCTGTAGCTCTGTTGTTTACTTGTTTTAGGGAACACAATGCACTCCTCCAGTGAGGCAGTTGGCAATTTACATCCCGCCCATCAGCATAACAAGGCTCCCAGTTCTCCAGGGCCTGTCTTGCCTTTCTGGTTTTTACACATTTTGTGGATGTCCCTTTTGACCGGTGGGAAATGATACTTCTTTGTAGTGCAGATTTGCATTGCCCGCTTGCTTGCTTGGCCAAAAAGGGCGTATGGGTTTTCTCCTGAATATATTCAGGAGAAAACGCATACGCCCTTTTTGGCCAAGTGCACCATTGTCCAAGTTGTGCCCCTCTTCCTGTGCTTTACAGGCGATTCCAAGGTACCTCTTGAAATCTGTTTCCTGCTATTTTGCCTCGCTTTCAAGTCCGCCTCGTTGACTTCCCTCAACAGATTTTTGGACGATAGTTGTCCTTTATCACTCTGCCAGTTTGTGAATTGCTGTGCCCCTGAGCTCCATTTCTCAACTCGTTTTTTTGTGAGCTGAACGCAAGTCCAAAATTTTGGATCATGTCCTATACTGGTTCCCGGTGGGTGGCTGAGACTTTGGTTAATTCTTCTTCCTGCCGGGAAATTAGAGTGACATGTGCCCGTCCAAATGCCTAACAGCTACTCTCTCATGGGTTCTCCCTCGTCCCTTCCATCCTCTGCCAAATTGGGAACCTGTGCAAACCAGGAGGTTAAAGGGCCTGTCTCTCCAAGTTGGGAGATTGATAGTAAGGCAGTTGGAAAGTCAAACTGGAGCACCAGGAGAGGGACTATTCGTTGAGTTTTAGAAACATTTCGTATTCACAGTGTGTCCATTCTCTAGGTTTCCTGTACATGTTATAGCTGTAGTAATATTCCCTTGAACCTGGAGAGTTGGGACCCATGGAATGGGGGCCATGCATTATTGCTTGAAAGGGTCTGCATTTGCTCACCCAATCTCACCAATCCTCTCAGTCCCAAGTGTCCAGCCTTATGCCACATCCAGCTGTCATTGTAGATAGGGTCTTTCCAGGTTTCCTCAGACACCCTGAAGGAATTGTAAAGAATTTCCCTGTTTTTTGGTTTTGCTTTTGAAATTCCTTTTTATTGTGGGTTTGAGCTGATTCTCGCTGCCATGTTTATGCCACTCTAGTCACACTTGATTCCCTTATGGAGTCATATCAATACATAGGTTTTAAGATTCTTACTAGTCAGATATATTCCTCTGCGGGAAATATGGGGTTTTGAGTCTCTTTCACTGAGGAAGGTGTAGGTCTTGTCTATTCCAAAGTTGGTTTTTGGAACGGTCCATGTGCTTATATCAAACTCTGGTTTTATGCATCACCCCACCTCTCCTTCCCCTTTATGCAGGCATAAGCGTGTTTTCTAAATGTGAGACTCTGTTCTCTTTCCTAACTCAGTTCACGTGTAGCCATGTTTACAGGATCTTCATAAGTGATATCTTATGATAAGTTTCTTTTTCTGTGTGACTTATTTCACTTAGAATCATCGTACCTGAATCCACTCACTTTGCTGCTACTGGTCTTATGACATTGATTTCATGGCCGAGGGATATTCCATCGTACGTAAGTACCACAATGTTTTGAACCATTTTTATATTTCCTGGGATATTTAAGGAGTACCCAAGTTGAGGTTCTTGTAGTCAGTGCAGCCCTAAATTTGGAGGTGGCTCTTTCTTATTGATTTTCAGTTTTCCCAAGGTATATTCCCTAGACTGGAAGTGGCCTTGGCTCTGTAGCTCTGTTGTTTACTTGTTTTAGGGAACACAATGCACTCCTCCAGTGAGGCAGTTGGCAATTTACATCCCGCCCATCAGCATAACAAGGCTCCCAGTTCTCCAGGGCCTGTCTTGCCTTTCTGGATTTTACACATTTTGTGGATGTCCCTTTTGACCGGTGGGAAGTGATACTTCTTTGTAGTGCAGATTTGCATTGCCCGCTTGCTTGCTTGGCCAAAATGGGCGTATGCGTTTTCTCCTGAATATATTCAGGAGAAAACACATACGCCCTTTTTGGCCAAGTGCACCATTGTCCAAGTTGTGCCCCTCTTCCTGTGCTTTACAGGCGATTCCAAGGTACCTCTTGAAATCTGTTTCCTGCTATTTTGCCTCGCTTTCAAGTCCGCCTCGTTGACTTCCCTCAACAGATTTTTCGACGATAGTTGTCCTTTATCACTCTGCCAGTTTGTGAATTGCTGTGCCCCTGAGCTCCATTTCTCTACTCGTTTTTTGTGAGCTGAACGCAAGTCCAAAATTTTGGATCATGTCCTATACTGGTTCCCTGTGGGTGGCTGAGACTTTGGTTAATTCTTCTTCCTGCCGGGAAATTAGAGTGACATGTGCCCGTCCAAATGCCTAACAGCTACTCTCTCATGGGTTCTCCCTCGTCCCTTCCATCCTCTGCCAAATTGGGAACCTGTGCAAACCAGGAGGTTAAAGGGCCTGTCTCTCCAAGTTGGGAGATTGATAGTAAGGCAGTTGGAAAGTCAAACTGGAGCACCAGGAGAGGGACTATTCATTGAGTTTGAGAAACCTTTCGTATTCACAGTGTGTCCATTCTCTAGGTTTCCTGTACATGTTATAGCTGTAGTAATATTCCCTTGAACCTGGAGAGTTGGGACCCATGGAATGGGGGCCATGCATTATTGCTTGAAAGGGTCTGCATTTGCTCACCCAATCTCACCAATCCTCTCAGTCCCAAGTGTCCAGCCTTATGCCACATCCAGCTGTCATTGTAGATAGGGTCTTTCCAGCTTTCCTCAGACACCCTGAAGGAATTGTAAAGAATTTCCCTGTTTTTTGGTTTTGCTTTTGAAATTCCTTTTTATAGTGGGTTTGAGCTGATTCTCGCTGCCATGTTTATGCCACTCTAGACACACTTGATTCCCTTATGGAGACATATCAATACATAGGTTTTAAGATTCTTACTAGTCAGATATATTCCTCTGTGGGAAATATGGGGTTTTGAGTCTCTTTCACTAAGGAAGGTGTCGGTCTTGTCAATTCCAAAGTTGGTTTTTGAAACGGTCCCTGTGCTTATATCAAACTCTGGTTTTATACATCACCCCACCTCTCCTTCCCCTTTATGCAGACATAAGAGTGTTTTCTACATGTGAGACTCTGTTCTCTTTCCTAACTGAGTTCACGTGTAGCCATGTTTACAGGATCTTCATAAGTGATATCTTATGATAAGTTTCTTTTTCTGTGTGACTTATTTCACTTAGAATCATCGTACCTGAATCCACTCACTTTGCTGCTACTGGTCTTATGACATTGATTTCATGGCTGAGGGATATTCCATCGTACGTAAGTACCACAATGTTTTGAACCATTTTTATATTTCCTGGGATATTTAAGGTGTACCCAAGTTGAGGTTCTTGTAGTCAGTGCAGCCCTAAATTTGGAGGTGGCTCTTTCTTATTGATTTTCAGTTTTCCCAAGGTATATTCCCTAGACTGGAAGTGGCCTTGGCTCTGTAGCTCTGTTGTTTACTTGTTTTAGGGAACACAATGCACTCCTCCAGTGAGGCAGTTGGCAATTTACATCCCGCCCATCAGCATAACAAGGCTCCCAGTTCTCCAGGGCCTGTCTTGCCTTTCTGGTTTTTACACATTTTGTGGATGTCCCTTTTGACCGGTGGGAAATGATACTTCTTTGTAGTGCAGATTTGCATTGCCCGCTTGCTTGCTTGGCCAAAAAGGGCGTATGCGTTTTCTCCTGAATATATTCAGGAGAAAACGCATACGCCCTTTTTGGCCAAGTGCACCATTGTCCAAGTTGTGCCCCTCTTCCTGTGCTTTACAGGCGATTCCAAGGTACCTCTTGAAATCTGTTTCCTGCTATTTTGCCTCGCTTTCAAGTCCGCCTCGTTGACTTCCCTCAACAGATTTTTGGACGATAGTTGTCCTTTATCACTCTGCCAGTTTGTGAATTGCTGTGCCCCTGAGCTCCATTTCTCAACTCGTTTTTTGTGAGCTGAACGCAAGTCCAAAATTTTGGATCATGTCCTATACTGGTTCCCGGTGGGTGGCTGAGACTTTGGTTAATTCTTCTTCCTGCCGGGAAATTAGAGTGACATGTGCCCGTCCAAATGCCTAACAGCTACTCTCTCATGGGTTCTCCCTCGTCCCTTCCATCCTCTGCCAAATTGGGAACCTGTGCAAACCAGGAGGTTAAAGGGCCTGTCTCTCCAAGTTGGGAGATTGATAGTAAGGCAGTTGGAAAGTCAAACTGGAGCACCAGGAGAGGGACTATTCGTTGAGTTTTAGAAACCTTTCGTATTCACAGTGTGTCCATTCTCTAGGTTTCCTGTACATGTTATAGCTGTAGTAATATTCCCTTGAACCTGGAGAGTTGGGACCCATGGAATGGGGGCCATTCATTATTGCTTGAAAGGGTCTGCATTTGCTCACCCAATCTCACCAATCCTCTCAGTCCCAAGTGTCCAGCCTTATGCCACATCCAGCTGTCATTGTAGATAGGGTCTTTCCAGGTTTCCTCAGACACCCTGAAGGAATTGTAAAGAATTTCCCTGTTTTTTGGTTTTGCTTTT
Organism: Mesoplodon densirostris; assembly: GCF_025265405.1. Classification (NCBI taxonomy): domain Eukaryota; kingdom Metazoa; phylum Chordata; class Mammalia; order Artiodactyla; family Ziphiidae; genus Mesoplodon; species Mesoplodon densirostris. Next base: position 336,093 of record NW_026778227.1, on the reverse strand, counting down.
GAAATTCCTTTTTATTGTGGGTTTGAGCTGATTCTCGCTGCCATGTTTATGCCACTCTAGACACACTTGATTCCCTTATGGAGACATATCAATACATAGGTTTTAAGATTCTTACTAGTCAGATATATTCCTCTGTGGGAAATATGGGGTTTTGAGTCTCTTTCACTAAGGAAGGTGTCGGTCTTGTCAATTCCAAAGTTTGTTTTTGAAACGGTCCCTGTGCTTATATCAAACTCTGGTTTTATACATCACCCCACCTCTCCTTCCCCTTTATGCAGGCATAAGAGTGTTTTCTACATGTGAGACTCTGTTCTCTTTCCTAACTCAGTTCACGTGTAGCCATGTTTACAGGATCTTCATAAGTGATATCTTATGATAAGTTTCTTTTTCTGTGTGACTTATTTCACTTAGAATCATCGTACCTGAATCCACTCACTTTGCTGCTACTGGTCTTATGACATTGATTTCATGGCTGAGGGATATTCCATCGTACGTAAGTACCACAATGTTTTGAACCATTTTTATATTTCCTGGGATATTTAAGGTGTACCCAAGTTGAGGTTCTTGTAGTCAGTGCAGCCCTAAATTTGGAGGTGGCTCTTTCTTATTGATTTTCATGTTTCCCAAGGTATATTCCCTAGACTGGAAGTGGCCTTGGCTCTGTAGCTCTGTTGTTTACTTGTTTTAGGGAACACAATGCACTCCTCCAGTGAGGCAGTTGGCAATTTACATCCCGCCCATCAGCATAACAAGGCTCCCAGTTCTCCAGGGCCTGTCTTGCCTTTCTGGTTTTTACACATTTTGTGGATGTCCCTTTTGACCGGTGGGAAATGATACTTCTTTGTAGTGCAGATTTGCATTGCCCGCTTGCTTGCTTGGCCAAAAAGGGCGTATGGGTTTTCTCCTGAATATATTCAGGAGAAAACGCATACGCCCTTTTTGGCCAAGTGCACCATTGTCCAAGTTGTGCCCCTCTTCCTGTGCTTTACAGGCGATTCCAAGGTACCTCTTGAAATCTGTTTCCTGCTATTTTGCCTCGCTTTCAAGTCCGCCTCGTTGACTTCCCTCAACAGATTTTTGGACGATAGTTGTCCTTTATCACTCTGCCAGTTTGTGAATTGCTGTGCCCCTGAGCTCCATTTCTCAACTCGTTTTTTTGTGAGCTGAACGCAAGTCCAAAATTTTGGATCATGTCCTATACTGGTTCCCGGTGGGTGGCTGAGACTTTGGTTAATTCTTCTTCCTGCCGGGAAATTAGAGTGACATGTGCCCGTCCAAATGCCTAACAGCTACTCTCTCATGGGTTCTCCCTCGTCCCTTCCATCCTCTGCCAAATTGGGAACCTGTGCAAACCAGGAGGTTAAAGGGCCTGTCTCTCCAAGTTGGGAGATTGATAGTAAGGCAGTTGGAAAGTCAAACTGGAGCACCAGGAGAGGGACTATTCGTTGAGTTTTAGAAACATTTCGTATTCACAGTGTGTCCATTCTCTAGGTTTCCTGTACATGTTATAGCTGTAGTAATATTCCCTTGAACCTGGAGAGTTGGGACCCATGGAATGGGGGCCATGCATTATTGCTTGAAAGGGTCTGCATTTGCTCACCCAATCTCACCAATCCTCTCAGTCCCAAGTGTCCAGCCTTATGCCACATCCAGCTGTCATTGTAGATAGGGTCTTTCCAGGTTTCCTCAGACACCCTGAAGGAATTGTAAAGAATTTCCCTGTTTTTTGGTTTTGCTTTTGAAATTCCTTTTTATTGTGGGTTTGAGCTGATTCTCGCTGCCATGTTTATGCCACTCTAGTCACACTTGATTCCCTTATGGAGTCATATCAATACATAGGTTTTAAGATTCTTACTAGTCAGATATATTCCTCTGCGGGAAATATGGGGTTTTGAGTCTCTTTCACTGAGGAAGGTGTAGGTCTTGTCTATTCCAAAGTTGGTTTTTGGAACGGTCCCTGTGCTTATATCAAACTCTGGTTTTATGCATCACCCCACCTCTCCTTCCCCTTTATGCAGGCATAAGAGTGTTTTCTAAATGTGAGACTCTGTTCTCTTTCCTAACTCAGTTCACGTGTAGCCATGTTTACAGGATCTTCATAAGTGATATCTTATGATAAGTTTCTTTTTCTGTGTGACTTATTTCACTTAGAATCATCGTACCTGAATCCACTCACTTTGCTGCTACTGGTCTTATGACATTGATTTCATCGCTGAGGGATATTCCATCATACGTAAGTACCACAATGTTTTGAACCATTTTTATATTTCCTGGGATATTTAAGGTGTACCCAAGTAGAGGTTCTTGTAGTCAGTGCAGCCCTAAATTTGGAGGTGGCTCTTTCTTATTGATTTTCAGTTTTCCCAAGGTATATTCCCTAGACTGGAAGTGGCCTTGGCTCTGTAGCTCTGTTGTTTACTTGTTTTAGGGAACACAATGCACTCCTCCAGTGAGGCAGTTGGCAGTTTACATCCCGCCCATCAGCATAACAAGGCTCCCAGTTATCCAGGGCCTGTCTTGCCTTTCTGGTTTTTACACATTTTGTGGATGTCCCTTTTGACCGGTGGGAAGTGATACTTCTTTGTAGTGCAGATTTGCATTGCCCGCTTGCTTGCTTGGCCAAAAAGGGCGTATGCGTTTTTTCCTGAATATATTCAGGAGAAAACGCATACGCCCTTTTTGGCCAAGTGCACTATTGTCCAAGTTGTGCCCCTCTTCCTGTGCTTTACAGGCGATTCCAAGGTACCTCTTGAAATCTGTTTCCTGCTATTTTGCCTCGCTTTCAAGTCCGCCTCGTTGACTTCCCTCAACAGATTTTTGGACGATAGTTGTCCTTTATCACTCTGCCAGTTTGTGAATTGCTGTGCCCCTGAGCTCCATTTCTCAACTCGTTTTTTGTGAGCTGAACGCAAGTCCAAAATTTTGGATCATGTCCTATACTGGTTCCCGGTGGGTGGCTGAGACTTTGGTTAATTCTTCTTCCTGCCGGGAAATTAGAGTGACATGTGCCCGTCCAAATACCTAACAGCTACTCTCTCATGGGTTCTCTCTCGTCCCTTCCATCCTCTGCCAAATTGGGAACCTGTGCAAACCAGGAGGTTAAAGGGCCTGTCTCTCCAAGTTGGGAGATTGATAGTAAGGCAGTTGGAAAGTCAAACTGGAGCACCAGGAGAGGGACTATTCGTTGAGTTTTAGAAACCTTTCGTATTCACAGTGTGTCCATTCTCTAGGTTTCCTGTACATGTTATAGCTGTAGTAATATTCCCTTGAACATGGAGAGTTGGGACCCATGGAATGGGGGCCATGCATTATTGCTTGAAAGGGTCTGCATTCGCTCACCCAATCTCACCAATCCTCTCAGTCCCAAGTGTCCAGCCTTATGCCACATCCAGCTGTCATTGTAGATAGGGTCTTTCCAGGTTTCCTCAGACACCCTGAAGGAATTGTAAAGAATTTCCCTGTTTTTTGGTTTTGCTTTTGAAATTCCTTTTTATAGTGGGTTTGAGCTGATTCTCGCTGCCATGTTTATGCCACTCTAGACACACTTGATTCCCTTATGGAGACATATCAATACATAGGTTTTAAGATTCTTACTAGTCAGATATATTCCTCTGTGGGAAATATGGGGTTTTGAGTCTCTTTCACTGAGGAAGGTGTCGGTCTTGTCAATTCCAAAGTTGGTTTTTGAAACGGTCCCTGTGCTTATATCAAACTCTGGTTTTATGCATCACCCCACCTCTCCTTCCCCTTTATGCAGGCATAAGAGTGTTTTCTACATGTGAGACTCTGTTCTCTTTCCTAACTCAGTTCACGTGTAGCCATGTTTACAGGATCTTCATAAGTGATATCTTATGATAAGTTTCTTTTTCTGTGTGACTTATTTCACTTAGAATCATCGTACCTGAATCCACTCACTTTGTTGCTACTGGTCTTATGACATTGATTTCATGGCTGAGGGATATTCCATCGTACGTAAGTACCACAATGTTTTGAACCATTTTTATATTTCCTGGGATATTTAAGGTGTACCCAAGTTGAGGTTCTTGTAGTCAGTGCAGCCCTAAATTTGGAGGTGGCTCTTTCTAATTGATTTTCAGTTTTCCCAATGTATATTCCATAGACTGGAAGTGGCCTTGGCTCTGTAGCTCTGTTGTTTACTTGTTTTAGGGAACACAATGCACTCCTCCAGTGAGGCAGTTGGCAATTTACATCCCACCCATCAGCATAACAAGGCTCCCAGTTCCTCAGGGCCTGTCTTGCCTTTCTGGTTTTTACACATTTTGTGGATGTCCCTTTTGACCGGTGGGAAATGATACTTCTTTGTAGTGCAGATTTGCATTGCCCCCTTGCTTGCTTGGCCAAAAAGGGCGTATGCGTTTTCTCCTGAATATATTCAGGAGAAAACGCATACGCCCTTTTTGGGCAAGTGCACCATTGTCCAAGTTGTGCCCCTCTTCCTGTGCTTTACAGGCGATTCCAAGGTACCTCTTGAAATCTGTTTCCTGCTATTTTGCCTCGCTTTCAAGTCCGCCTCGTTGACTTCCCTCAACAGATTTTTGGACGATAGTTGTCCTTTATCACTCTGCCAGTTTGTGAATTGCTGTGCCCCTGAGCTCCATTTCTCAACTCGTTTTTTGTGAGCTGAACGCAAGTCCAAAATTTTGGATCATGTCCTATACTGGTTCCCGGTGGGTGGCTGAGACTTTGGTTAATTCTTCTTCCTGCCGGGAAATTAGAGTGACATGTGCCCGTCCAAATGCCTAACAGCTACTCTCTCATGGGTTCTCCCTCGTCCCTTCCATCCTCTGCCAAATTGGGAACCTGTGCAAACCAGGAGGTTAAAGGGCCTGTCTCTCCAAGTTGGGAGATTGATAGTAAGGCAGTTGGAAAGTCAAACTGGAGCACCAGGAGAGGGACTATTCGTTGAGTTTTAGAAACCTTTCGTATTCACAGTGTTTCTATTCTCTAGGTTTCCTGTACATGTTATAGCTGTAGTAATATTCCCTTGAACCTGGAGAGTTGGGACCCATGGAATGGGGGCCATGCATTATTGCTTGAAAGGGTCTGCATTTGCTCACCCAATCTCACCAATCCTCTCAGTCCCAAGTGTCCAGCCTTATGCCACATCCAGCTGTCATTGTAGATAGGGTCTTTCCAGGTTTCCTCAGACACCCTGAAGGAATTGTAAAGAATTTCCCTGTTTTTTGGTTTTGCTTTTGAAATTCCTTTTTATAGTGGGTTTGAGCTGATTTTCGCTGCCATGTTTATGCCACTCTAGACACACTTGATTCCCTTATGGAGACATATCAATACATAGGTTTTAAGATTCTTACTAGTCAGATATATTCCTCTGTGGGAAATATGGGGTTTTGAGTCTCTTTCACTAAGGAAGGTGTCGGTCTTGTCAATTCCAAAGTTGGTTTTTGAAACGGTCCCTGTGCTTATATCAAACTCTGGTTTTATACATCACCCCACCTCTCCTTCCCCTTTATGCAGGCATAAGAGTGTTTTCTAAATGTGAGACTCTGTTCTCTTTCCTAACTCAGTTCACGTGTAGCCATGTTTACAGGATCTTCATAAGTGATATCTTATGATAAGTTTCTTTTTCTGTGTGACTTATTTCACTTAGAATCATCGTACCTGAATCCACTCACTTTGCTGCTACTGGTCTTATGACATTGATTTCATGGCTGAGGGATATTCCATCGTACGTAAGTACCACAATGTTTTGAACCATTTTTATATTTCCTGGGATATTTAAGGTGTACCCAAGTTGAGGTTCTTGTAGTCAGTGCAGCCCTAAATTTGGAGGTGGCTCTTTCTTATTGATTTTCAGTTTTCCCAAGGTATATTCCCTAGACTGGAAGTGGCCTTGGCTCTGTAGCTCTGTTGTTTACTTGTTTTAGGGAACACAATGCACTCCTCCAGTGAGGCAGTTGGCAATTTACATCCCGCCCATCAGCATAACAAGGCTCCCAGTTCTCCAGGGCCTGTCTTGCCTTTCTGGTTTTTACACATTTTGTGGATGTCCCTTTTGACCGGTGGGAAATGATACTTCTTTGTAGTGCAGATTTGCATTGCCCGCTTGCTTGCTTGGCCAAAAAGGGCGTATGCGTTTTCTCCTGAATATATTCAGGAGAAAACACATATGCCCTTTTTGGCCAAGCGCACCATTGTCCAAGTTGTGCCCCTCTTCCTGTGCTTTACAGGCGATTCCAAGGTACCTCTTGAAATCTGTTTCCTGCTATTTTGCCTCGCTTTCAAGTCCGCCTCGTTGACTTCCCTCAACAGATTTTTGGACGATAGTTGTCCTTTATCACTCTGCCAGTTTGTGAATTGCTGTGCCCCTGAGCTCCATTTCTCAACTCGTTTTTTGTGAGCTGAACGCAAGTCCAAAATTTTGGATCATGTCCTATACTGGTTCCCGGTGGGTGGCTGAGACTTTGGTTAATTCTTCTTCCTGCCGGGAAATTAGAGTGACATGTGCCCGTCCAAATGCCTAACAGCTACTCTCTCATGGGTTCTCCCTCGTCCCTTCCATCCTCTGCCAAATTGGGAACCTGTGCAAACCAGGAGGTTAAAGGGCCTGTCTCTCCAAGTTGGGAGATTGATAGTAAGGCAGTTGGAAAGTCAAACTGGAGCACCAGGAGAGGGACTATTCGTTGAGTTTTAGAAACCTTTCATATTCACAGTGTGTCCATTCTCTAGGTTTCCTGTACATGTTATAGCTGTAGTAATATTCCCTTGAACATGGAGAGTTGGGACCCATGGAATGGGGGCCATGCATTATTGCTTGAAAGGGTCTGCATTTGCTCACCCAATCTCACCAATCCTCTCAGTCCCAAGTGTCCAGCCTTATGCCACATCCAGCTGTCATTGTAGATAGGGTCTTTCCAGGTTTCCTCAGACACCCTGAAGGAATTGTAAAGAATTTCCCTGTTTTTTGGTTTTGCTTTTGAAATTCCTTTTTATAGTGGGTTTGAGCTGATTCTCGCTGCCATGTTTATGCCACTCTAGACACACTTGATTCCCTTATGGAGACATATCAATACATAGGTTTTAAGATTCTTACTAGTCAGATATATTCCTCTGCGGGAAATATGGGGTTTTGAGTCTCTTTCACTAAGGAAGGTGTCGGTCTTGTCAATTCCAAAGTTGGTTTTTGAAACGGTCCCTGTGCTTATATCAAACTCTGGTTTTATGCATCACCCCACCTCTCCTTCCCCGTTATGGAGGCATAAGAGTGTTTTCTAAATGTGAGACTCTGTTCTCTTTCCTAACTCAGTTCACGTGTAGCCATGTTTACAGGATCTTCATAAGTGATATCTTATGATAAGTTTCTTTTTCTGTGTGACTTATTTCACTTAGAATCATCGTACCTGAATCCACTCACTTTGCTGCTACTGGTCTTATGACAATGATTTCATGGCTGAGGGATATTCCATCGTACGTAAGTATCACAATGTTTTGAACCATTTTTATATTTCCTGGGATATTTAAGGTGTACCCAAGTTGAGGTTCTTGTAGTCAGTGCAGCCCTAAATTTGCAGGTGGCTCTTTCTTATTGATTTTCAGTTTTCCCAAGGTATATTCCCTAGACTGGAAGTGGCCTTGGCTCTGTAGCTCTGTTGTTTACTTGTTTTAGGGAACACAATGCACTCCTCCAGTGAGGCAGTTGGCAATTTACATCCCGCCCATCAGCATAACAAGGCTCCCAGTTCTCCAGGGCCTGTCTTGCCTTTCTGGTTTTTACACATTTTGTGGATGTCCCTTTTGACCGGTGGAAAGTGATACTTCTTTGTAGTGCAGATTTGCATTGCCCGCTTGCTTGCTTGGCCAAAAAGGGCGTATGCGTTTTCTCCTGAATATATTCAGGAGAAAATGCATACGCCCTTTTTGGCCAAGTGCACCATTGTCCAAGTTGTGCCCCTCTTCCTGTGCTTTACAGGCGATTCCAAGGTACCTCTTGAAATCTGTTTCCTGCTATTTTGCCTCGCTTTCAAGTCCGCCTCGTTGACTTCCCTCAACAGATTTTTGGACGATAGTTGTCCTTTATCACTCTGCCAGTTTGTGAATTGCTGTGCCCCTGAGCTCCATTTCTCAACTCGTTTTTTGTGAGCTGAACACAAGTCCAAAATTTTGGATCATGTCCTATACTGGTTCCCGGTGGGTGGCTGAGACTTTGGTTAATTCTTCTTCCTGCCGGGAAATTAGAGTGACATGTGCCCGTCCAAATGCCTAACAGCTACTCTCTCATGGGTTCTCTCTCGTCCCTTCCATCCTCTGCCAAATTGGGATCCTGTGCAAACCAGGAGGTTAAAGGGCCTGTCTCTCCAAGTTGGGAGATTGATAGTAAGGCAGTTGGAAAGTCAAACTGGAGCACCAGGAGAGGGACTATTCGTTGAGTTTTAGAAACCTTTCGTATTCACAGTGTGTCCATTCTCTAGGTTTCCTGTACATGTTATAGCTGTAGTAATATTCCCTTGAACATGGGGAGTTGGGACCCATGGAATGGGGGCCATGCATTATTGCTTGAAAGGGTCTGCATTCGCTCACCCAATCTCACCAATCCTCTCAGTCCCAAGTGTCCAGCCTTATGCCACATCCAGCTGTCATTGTAGATAGGGTCTTTCCAGGTTTCCTCAGACACCCTGAAGGAATTGTAAAGAATTTCCCTGTTTTTTGGTTTTGCTTTTGAAATTCCTTTTTATAGTGGGTTTGAGCTGATTCTCGCTGCCATGTTTATGCCACTCTAGACACACTTCATTCCCTTATGGAGACATATCAATACATAGGTTTTAAGATTCTTACTAGTCAGATATATTCCTCTGTGGGAAATATGGGGTTTTGAGTCTCTTTCACTGAGGAAGGTGTCGGTCTTGTCAATTCCAAAGTTGGTTTTTGAAACGGTCCTTGTGCTTATATCAAACTCTGGTTTTATGCATCACCCCACCTCTCCTTCCCCTTTATGCAGGCATAAGAGTGTTTTCTAAATGTGAGACTCTGTTCTCTTTCCTAACTCAGTTCACGTGTAGCCATGTTTACAGGATCTTCATAAGTGATATCTTATGATAAGTTTCTTTTTCTGTGTGACTTATTTCACTTAGAATCATCGTACCTGAATCCACTCACTTTGCTGCTACTGGTCTTATGACATTGATTTCATGGCTGAGGGATATTCCATCGTACGTAAGTACCACAATGTTTTGAACCATTTTTATATTTCCTGGGATATTTAAGGTGTACCCAAGTTGAGGTTCTTGTAGTCAGTGCAGCCCTAAATTTGGAGGTGGCTCTTTCTTATTGATTTTCAGTTTTCCCAAGGTATATTCCCTAGACTGGAAGTGGCCTTGGCTCTGTAGCTCTGTTGTTTACTTGTTTTAGGGAACACAATGCACTCCTCCAGTGAGGCAGTTGGCAATTTACATCCCGCCCATCAGCATAACAAGGCTCCCAGTTCTCCAGGGCCTGTCTTGCCTTTCTGGTTTTTACACATTTTGTGGATGTCCCTTTTGACCGGTGGGAAGTGATACTTCTTTGTAGTGCAGATTTGCATTGCCCGCTTGCTTGCTTGGCCAAAAAGGGCGTATGCGTTTTCTCCTGAATATATTCAGGAGAAAACGCATACGCCCTTTTTGGCCAAGTGCACCATTGTCCAAGTTGTGCCCCTCTTCCTGTGCTTTACAGGCGATTCCAAGGTACCTCTTGAAATCTGTTTCCTGCTATTTTGCCTCGCTTTCAAGTCCGCCTCGTTGACTTCCCTCAACAGATTTTTGGACGATAGTTGTCCTTTATCACTCTGCCAGTTTGTGAATTGCTGTGCCCCTGAGCTCCATTTCTCAACTCGTTTTTTGTGAGCTGAACGCAAGTCCAAAATTTTGGATCATGTCCTATACTGGTTCCCGGTGGGTGGCTGAGACTTTGGTTAATTCTTCTTCCTGCCGGGAAATTAGAGTGACATGTGCCCGTCCAAATGCCTAACAGCTACTCTCTCATGGGTTCTCTCTCGTCCCTTCCATCCTCTGCCAAATTGGGATCCTGTGCAAACCAGGAGGTTAAAGGGCCTGTCTCTCCAAGTTGGGAGATTGATAGTAAGGCAGTTAGAAAGTCAAACTGGAGCACCAGGAGAGGGACTATTCGTTGAGTTTTAGAAACCTTTCGTATTCACAGTGTGTCCATTCTCTAGGTTTCCTGTACATGTTATAGCTGTAGTAATATTCCCTTGAACATGGGGAGTTGGGACCCATGGAATGGGGGCCATGCATTATTGCTTGAAAGGGTCTGCATTCGCTCACCCAATCTCACCAATCCTCTCAGTCCCAAGTGTCCAGCCTTATGCCACATCCAGCTGTCATTGTAGATAGGGTCTTTCCAGGTTTCCTCAGACACCCTGAAGGAATTGTAAAGAATTTCCCTGTTTTTTGGTTTTGCTTTTGAATTTCCTTTTTATAGTGGGTTTGAGCTGATTCTCGCTGCCATGTTTATCCCACTCTAGACACACTTGATTCCCTTATGGAGACATATCAATACATAGGTTTTAAGATTCTTACTAGTCAGATATATTCCTCTGTGGGAAATATGGGGTTTTGAGTCTCTTTCACTGAGGAAGGTGTCGGTCTTGTCAATTCCAAAGTTGGTTTTTGAAACGGTCCTTGTGCTTATATCAAACTCTGGTTTTATGCATCACCCCACCTCTCCTTCCCCTTTATGCAGGCATAAGAGTGTTTTCTAAATGTGAGACTCTGTTCTCTTTCCTAACTCAGTTCACGTGTAGCCATGTTTACAGGATCTTCATAAGTGATATCTTATGATAAGTTTCTTTTTCTGTGTGACTTATTTCACTTAGAATCATCGTACCTGAATCCACTCACTTTGCTGCTACTGGTCTTATGACATTGATTTCATGGCTGAGGGATATTCCATCGTACGTAAGTACCACAATGTTTTGAACCATTTTTATATTTCCTGGGATATTTAAGGTGTACCCAAGTTGAGGTTCTTGTAGTCAGTGCAGCCCTAAATTTGGAGGTGGCTCTTTCTTATTGATTTTCAGTTTTCCCAAGGTATATTCCCTAGACTGGAAGTGGCCTTGGCTCTGTAGCTCTGTTGTTTACTTGTTTTAGGGAACACAATGCACTCCTCCAGTGAGGCAGTTGGCAATTTACATCCCGCCCATCAGCATAACAAGGCTCCCAGTTCTCCAGGGCCTGTCTTGCCTTTCTGGTTTTTACACATTTTGTGGATGTCCCTTTTGACCGGTGGGAAGTGATACTTCTTTGTAGTGCAGATTTGCATTGCCCGCTTGCTTGCTTGGCCAAAAAGGGCGTATGCGTTTTCTCCTGAATATATTCAGGAGAAAACGCATACGCCCTTTTTGGCCAAGTGCACCATTGTCCAAGTTGTGCCCCTCTTCCTGTGCTTTACAGGCGATTCCAAGGTACCTCTTGAAATCTGTTTCCTGCTATTTTGCCTCGCTTTCAAGTCCGCCTCGTTGACTTCCCTCAACAGATTTTTGGACGATAGTTGTCCTTTATCACTCTGCCAGTTTGTGAATTGCTGTGCCCCTGAGCTCCATTTCTCAACTCGTTTTTTGTGAGCTGAACGCAAGTCCAAAATTTTGGATCATGTCCTATACTGGTTCCCGGTGGGTGGCTGAGACTTTGGTTAATTCTTCTTCCTGCCGGGAAATTAGAGTGACATGTGCCCGTCCAAATGCCTAACAGCTACTCTCTCATGGGTTCTCCCTCGTCCCTTCCATCCTCTGGCAAATTGGGAACCTGTGCAAACCAGGAGGTTAAAGGGCCTGTCTCTCCAAGTTGGGAGATTGATAGTAAGGCAGTTGGAAAGTCAAACTGGAGCACCAGGAGAGGGACTATTCGTTGAGTTTTAGAAACCTTTCGTATTCACAGTGTGTCCATTCTCTAGGTTTCCTGTACATGTTATAGCTGTAGTAATATTCCCTTGAACATGGAGAGTTGGGACCCATGGAATGGGGGCCATGCATTATTGCTTGAAAGGGTCTGCATTTGCTCACCCAATCTCACCAATCCTCTCAGTCCCAAGTGTCCAGCCTTATGCCACATCCAGCTGTCATTGTAGATAGGGTCTTTCCAGGTTTCCTCAGACACCCTGAAGGAATTGTAAAGAATTTCCCTGTTTTTTGGTTTTGCTTTTGAAATTCCTTTTTATAGTGGGTTTGAGCTGATTCTCGCTGCCATGTTTATGCCACTCTAGACACACTTGATTCCCTTATGGAGACATATCAATACATAGGTTTTAAGATTCTTACTAGTCAGATATATTCCTCTGTGGGAAATATGGGGTTTTGAGTCTCTTTCACTAAGGAAGGTGTCGGTCTTGTCAATTCCAAAGTTGGTTTTTGAAACGGTCCCTGTGCTTATATCAAACTCTGGTTTTATGCATCACCCCACCTCTCCTTCCCCGTTATGCAGGCATAAGAGTGTTTTCTAAATGTGAGACTCTGTTCTCTTTCCTAACTCAGTTCACGTGTAGCCATGTTTACAGGATCTTCATAAGTGATATCTTATGATAAGTTTCTTTTTCTGTGTGACTTATTTCACTTAGAATCATCGTACCTGAATCCACTCCCTTTGCTGCTACTGGTCTTATGACATTGATTTCATGGCTGAGGGATATTCCATCGTACGTAAGTATCACAATGTTTTGAACCATTTTTATATTTCCTGGGATATTTAAGGTGTACCCAAGTTGAGGTTCTTGTAGTCAGTGCAGCCCTAAATTTGCAGGTGGCTCTTTCTTATTGATTTTCAGTTTTCCCAAGGTATATTCCCTAGACTGGAAGTGGCCTTGGCTCTGTAGCTCTGTTGTTTACTTGTTTTAGGGAACACAATGCACTCCTCCAGTGAGGCAGTTGGCAATTTACATCCCGCCCATCAGCATAACAAGGCTCCCAGTTCTCCAGGGCCTGTCTTGCCTTTCTGGTTTTTACACATTTTGTGGATGTCCCTTTTGACCGGTGGAAAGTGATACTTCTTTGTAGTGCAGATTTGCATTGCCCGCTTGCTTGCTTGGCCAAAAAGGGCGTATGCGTTTTCTCCTGAATATATTCAGGAGAAAACGCATACGCCCTTTTTGGCCAAGTGCACCATTGTCCAAGTTGTGCCCCTCTTCCTGTGCTTTACAGGCGATTCCAAGGTACCTCTTGAAATCTGTTTCCTGCTATTTTGCCTCGCTTTCAAGTCCGCCTCGTTGACTTCCCTCAACAGATTTTTGGACGATAGTTGTCCTTTATCACTCTGCCAGTTTGTGAATTGCTGTGCCCCTGAGCTCCATTTCTCAACTCGTTTTTTGTGAGCTGAACGCAAGTCCAAAATTTTGGATCATGTCCTATACTGGTTCCCGGTGGGTGGCTGAGACTTTGGTTAATTCTTCTTCCTGCCGGGAAATTAGAGTGACATGTGCCCGTCCAAATGCCTAACAGCTACTCTCTCATGGGTTCTCTCTCGTCCCTTCCATCCTCTGCCAAATTGGGATCCTGTGCAAACCAGGAGGTTAAAGGGCCTGTCTCTCCAAGTTGGGAGATTGATAGTAAGGCAGTTGGAAAGTCAAACTGGAGCACCAGGAGAGGGACTATTCGTTGAGTTTTAGAAACCTTTCGTATTCACAGTGTGTCCATTCTCTAGGTTTCCTGTACATGTTATAGCTGTAGTAATATTCCCTTGAACATGGAGAGTTGGGACCCATGTAATGTGGGCCATGCATTATTGCTTGAAAGGGTCTGCATTCGCTCACCCAATCTCACCAATCCTCTCAGTCCCAAGTGTCCAGCCTTATGCCACATCCAGCTGTCATTGTAGATAGGGTCTTTCCAGGTTTCCTCAGACACCCTGAAGGAATTGTAAAGAATTTCCCTGTTTTTTGGTTTTGCTTTTGAATTTCCTTTTTATAGTGGGTTTGAGCTGATTCTCGCTGCCATGTTTATCCCACTCTAACACACTTGATTCCCTTATGGAGACATATCAATACATAGGTTTTAAGATTCTTACTAGTCAGATATATTCCTCTGTGGGAAATATGGGGTTTTGAGTCTCTTTCACTGAGGAAGGTGTCGGTCTTGTCAATTCCAAAGTTGGTTTTTGAAACGGTCCTTGTGCTTATATCAAACTCTGGTTTTATGCATCACCCCACCTCTCCTTCCCCTTTATGCAGGCATAAGAGTGTTTTCTAAATGTGAGACTCTGTTCTCTTTCCTAACTCAGTTCACGTGTAGCCATGTTTACAGGATCTTCATAAGTGATATCTTATGATAAGTTTCTTTTTCTGTGTGACTTATTTCACTTAGAATCATCGTACCTGAATTCACTCACTTTGTTGCTACTGGTCTTATGACATTGATTTCATGGCTGAGGGATATTCCATCGTACGTAAGTACCACAATGTTTTGAACCATTTTTATATTTCCTGGGATATTTAAGGTGTACCCAAGTTGAGGTTCTTGTAGTCAGTGCAGCCCTAAATTTGGAGGTGGCTCTTTCTTATTGATTTTCAGTTTTCCCAATGTATATTCCCTAGACTGGAAGTGGCCTTGGCTCTGTAGCTCTGTTGTTTACTTGTTTTAGGGAACACAATGCACTCCTCCAGTGAGGCAGTTGGCAATTTACATCCCACCCATCAGCATAACAAGGCTCCCAGTTCCTCAGGGCCTGTCTTGCCTTTCTCGTTTTTACACATTTTGTGGATGTCCCTTTTGACCGGTGGGAAATGATACTTCTTTGTAGTGCAGATTTGCATTGCCCGCTTGCTTGCTTGGCCAAAAAGGGCGTATGCGTTTTCTCCTGAATATATTCAGGAGAAAACGCATACGCCCTTTTTGGCCAAGTGCACCATTGTCCAAGTTTTGCCCCTCTTCCTGTGCTTTACAGGCGATTCCAAGGTACCTCTTGAAATCTGTTTCCTGCTATTTTGCCTCGCTTTCAAGTCCGCCTCGTTGACTTCCCTCAACAGATTTTTCGACGATAGTTGTCCTTTATCACTCTGCCAGTTTGTGAATTGCTGTGCCCCTGAGCTCCATTTCTCAACTCGTTTTTTGTGAGCTGAACGCAAGTCCAAAATTTTGGATCATGTCCTATACTGGTTCCCGGTGGGTGGCTGAGACTTTGGTTAATTCTTCTTCCTGCCGGGAAATTAGAGTGACATGTGCCCGTCCAAATGCCTAACAGCTACTCTCTCATGGGTTCTCCCTCGTCCCTTCCATCCTCTGCCAAATTGGGAACCTGTGCAAACCAGGAGGTTAAAGGGCCTGTCTCTCCAAGTTGGGAGATTGATAGTAAGGCAGTTGGAAAGTCAAACTGGAGCACCAGGAGAGGGACTATTCATTGAGTTTTAGAAACCTTTCGTATTCACAGTGTGTCTATTCTCTAGGTTTCCTGTACATGTTATAGCTGTAGTAATATTCCCTTGAACATGGAGAGTTGGGACCCATGGAATGGGGGCCATGCATTATTGCTTGAAAGGGTCTGCATTTGCTCACCCAATCTCACCAATCCTCTCAGTCCCAAGTGTCCAGCCTTATGCCACATCCAGCTGTCATTGTAGATAGGGTCTTTCCAGGTTTCCTCAGACACCCTGAAGGAATTGTAAAGAATTTCCCTGTTTTTTGGTTTTGCTTTTGAAATTCCTTTTTATAGTGGGTTTGAGCTGATTGTCGCTGCCATGTTTATGCAACTCTAGACACACTTGATTCCCTTATGGAGTCATATCAATACATAGGTTTTAAGATTCTTACTAGTCAGATATATTCCTCTGTGGGAAATATGGGGTTTTGAGTCTCTTTCACTGAGGAAGGTGTCGGTCTTGGCAATTCCAAAGTTGGTTTTTGAAACGGTCCTTGTGCTTATATCAAACTCTGGTTTTATGCATCACCCCACCTCTCCTTCCCCTTTATGCAGGCATAAGAGTGTTTTCTAAATGTGAGACTCTGTTCTCTTTCCTAACTCAGTTCACGTGTAGCCATGTTTACAGGATCTTCATAAGTGATATCTTATGATAAGTTTCTTTTTCTGTGTGACTTATTTCACTTAGAATCATCGTACCTGAATCCACTCACTTTGTTGCTACTGGTCTTATGACATTGATTTCATGGCTGAGGGATATTCCATCGTACGTAAGTACCACAATGTTTTGAACCATTTTTATATTTCCTGGGATATTTAAGGTGTACCCAAGTTGAGGTTCTTGTAGTCAGTGCAGCCCTAAATTTGGAGGTGGCTCTTTCTTATTGATTTTCAGTTTTCCCAAGGTATATTCCCTAGACTGGAAGTGGCCTTGGCTCTGTAGCTCTGTTGTTTACTTGTTTTAGGGAACACAATGCACTCCTCCAGTGAGGCAGTTGGCAATTTACATCCCGCCCATCAGCATAACAAGGCTCCCAGTTCCTCAGGGCCTGTCTTGCCTTTCTGGTTTTTACAATTTTTGTGGATGTCCCTTTTGACCGGTGGGAAGTGATACTTCTTTGTAGTGCAGATTTGCATTGCCCGCTTGCTTGCTTGGCCAAAAAGGGCGTATGCGTTTTCTCCTGAATATATTCAGGAGAAAACGCATACGCCCTTTTTGGCCAAGTGCACCATTGTCCAAGTTGTGCCCCTCTTCCTGTGCTTTACAGGCGATTCCAAGGTACCTCTTGAAATCTGTTTCCTGCTATTTTGCCTCGCTTTCAAGTCCGCCTCGTTGACTTCCCTCAACAGATTTTTGGACGATAGTTGTCCTTTATCACTCTGCCAGTTTGTGAATTGCTGTGCCCCTGAGCTCCATTTCTCAACTCGTTTTTTGTGAGCTGAACGCAAGTCCAAAATTTTGGATCATGTCCTATACTGGTTCCCGGTGGGTGGCTGAGACTTTGGTTAATTCTTCTTCCTGCCGGGAAATTAGAGTGACATGTGCCCGTCCAAATGCCTAACAGCTACTCTCTCATGGGTTCTCCCTCGTCCCTTCCATCCTCTGCCAAATTGGGAACCTGTGCAAACCAGGAGGTTAAAGGGCCTGTCTCTCCAAGTTGGGAGATTGATAGTAAGGCAGTTGGAAAGTCAAACTGGAGCACCAGGAGAGGGACTATTCGTTGAGTTTTAGAAACCTTTCGTATTCACAGTGTGTCCATTCTCTAGGTTTCCTGTACATGTTATAGCTGTAGTAATATTCCCTTGAACCTGGAGAGTTGGGACCCATGGAATGGGGGCCATGCATTATTGCTTGAAAGGGTCTGCATTTGCTCACCCAATCTCACCAATCCTCTCAGTCCCAAGTGTCCAGCCTTATGCCACATCCAGCTGTCATTGTAGATAGGGTCTTTCCAGGTTTCCTCAGACACCCTGAAGGAATTGTAAAGAATTTCCCTGTTTTTTGGTTTTGCCTTTGAAATTCCTTTTTATAGTGGGTTTTAGCTGATTCTCGCTGCCATGTTTATGCCACTCTAGACACACTTGATTCCCTTATGGAGACATATCAATACATAGGTTTTAAGATTCTTACTAGTCAGATATATTCCTCTGTGGGAAATATGGCGTTTTGAGTCTCTTTCACTGAGGAAGGTGTCGGTCTTGTCAATTCCAAAGTTGGTTTTTGGAACGGTCCCTGTGCTTATATCAAACTCTGGTTTTATGCATCACCCCACCTCTCCTTCCCCTTTATGCAGGCATAAGAGTGTTTTCTAAATGTGAGACTCTGTTCTCTTTCCTAACTCAGTTCACGTGTAGCCATGTTTACAGGATCTTCATAAGTGATATCTTATGATAAGTTTCTTTTTCTGTGTGACTTATTTCACTTAGAATCATCGTACCTGAATCCACTCACTTTGTTGCTACTGGTCTTATGACATTGATTTCATGGCTGAGGGATATTCCATCGTACGTAAGTACCACAATGTTTTGAACCATTTTTATATTTCCTGGGATATTTAAGGTGTACCCAAGTTGAGGTTCTTGTAGTCAGTGCAGCCCTAAATTTGGAGGTGGCTCTTTCTTATTGATTTTCAGTTTTCCCCAGGTATATTCCCTAGACTGGAAGTGGCCTTGGCTCTGTAGCTCTGTTGTTTACTTGTTTTAGGGAACACAATGCACTCCTCCAGTGAGGCAGTTGGCAATTTACATCCCGCCCATCAGCATAACAAGGCTCCCTGTTCTCCAGGGCCTGTCTTGCCTTTCTGGTTTTTACACATTTTGTGGATGTCCCTTTTGACCGGTGGGAAGTGATACTTCTTTGTAGTGCAGATTTGCATTGCCCGCTTGCTTGCTTGGCAAAAAAGGGCGTATGCGTTTTCTCCTGAATATATTCAGGAGAAAACGCATACGCCCTTTTTGGCCAAGTGCACCATTGTCCAAGTTGTGCCCCTCTTCCTGTGCTTTACAGGCGATTCCAAGGTACCTCTTGAAATCTGTTTCCTGCTATTTTGCCTCGCTTTCAAGTCCGCCTCGTTGACTTCCCTCAACAGATTTTTGGACGATAGTTGTCCTTTATCACTCTGCCAGTTTGTGAATTGCTGTGCCCCTGAGCTCCATTTCTCAACACGTTTTTTGTGAGCTGAACGCAAGTCCAAAATTTTGGATCATGTCCTATAATGGTTCCCGGTGGGTGGCTGAGACTTTGGTTAATTCTTCTTCCTGCCGGGAAATTAGAGTGACATGTGCCCGTCCAAATGCCTAACAGCTACTCTCTCATGGGTTCTCCCTCGTCCCTTCCATCCTCTGCCAAATTGGGAACCTGTGCAAACCAGGAGGTTAAAGTGCCTGTCTCTCCAAGTTGGGAGATTGATAGTAAGGCAGTTGGAAAGTCAAACTGGAGCACCAGGAGAGGGACTATTCGTTGAGTTTTAGAAACCTTTCGTATTCACAGTGTGTCTATTCTCTAGGTTTCCTGTACATGTTATAGCTGTAGTAATATTCCCTTGAACCTGGAGAGTTGGGACCCATGGAATGGGGGCCATGCATTATTGCTTGAAAGGGTCTGCATTTGCTCACCCAATCTCACCAATCCTCTCAGTCCCAAGTGTCCAGCCTTATGCCACATCCAGCTGTCATTGTAGATAGGGTCTTTCCAGGTTTCCTCAGACACCCTGAAGGAATTGTAAAGAATTTCCCTGTTTTTTGGTTTTGCTTTTGAAATTCCTTTTTATAGTGGGTTTGAGCTGATTGTCGCTGCCATGTTTATGCCACTCTAGACACACTTGATTCCCTTATGGAGTCATATCAATACATAGGTTTTAAGATTCTTACTAGTCAGATATATTCCTCTGTGGGAAATATGGGGTTTTGAGTCTCTTTCACTGAGGAAGGTCTAGGTCTTGTCTATTCCAAAGTTGGTTTTTGGAACGGTCCCTGTGCTTATATCAAACTCTGGTTTTATGCATCACCCCACCTCTCCATCCCCTTTTTGCAGGCATAAGAGTGTTTTCTAAATGTGAGACTCTGTTCTCTTTCCTAACTCAGTTCACGTGTAGCCATGTTTACAGGATCTTCATAAGTGATATCTTATGATAAGTTTCTTTTTCTGTGTGATTTATTTCACTTAGAATCATCGTACCTGAATCCACTCACTTTGCTGCTACTGGTCTTATGACATTGATTTCATGGCTGAGGGATATTCCATCGTACGTAAGTACCACAATGTTTTGAAACATTTTTATATTTCCTGGGATATTTAAGGTGTACCCAAGTTGAGGTTCTTGTACTCAGTGCAGCCCTAAATTTGGAGGTGGCTCTTTCTTATTGATTTTCAGTTTTCCCAATGTATATTCCCTAGACTGGAAGTGGCCTTGGCTCTGTAGCTCTGTTGTTTACTTGTTTTAGGGAACACAATGCACTCCTCCAGTGAGGCAGTTGGCAATTTACATCCCACCCATCAGCATAACAAGGCTCCCAGTTCCTCAGGGCCTGTCTTGCCTTTCTCGTTTTTACACATTTTGTGGATGTCCCTTTTGACCGGTGGGAAATGATACTTCTTTGTAGTGCAGATTTGCATTGCCCGCTTGCTTGCTTGGCCAAAAAGGGCGTATGCGTTTTCTCCTGAATATATTCAGGAGAAAACGCATACGCCCTTTTTGGCCAAGTGCACCATTGTCCAAGTTTTGCCCCTCTTCCTGTGCTTTACAGGCGATTCCAAGGTACCTCTTGAAATCTGTTTCCTGCTATTTTGCCTCGCTTTCAAGTCCGCCTCGTTGACTTCCCTCAACAGATTTTTCGACGATAGTTGTCCTTTATCACTCTGCCAGTTTGTGAATTGCTGTGCCCCTGAGCTCCATTTCTCAACTCGTTTTTTGTGAGCTGAACGCAAGTCCAAAATTTTGGATCATGTCCTATACTGGTTCCCGGTGGGTGGCTGAGACTTTGGTTAATTCTTCTTCCTGCCGGGAAATTAGAGTGACATGTGCCCGTCCAAATGCCTAACAGCTACTCTCTCATGGGTTCTCCCTCGTCCCTTCCATCCTCTGCCAAATTGGGAACCTGTGCAAACCAGGAGGTTAAAGTGCCTGTCTCTCCAAGTTGGGAGATTGATAGTAAGGCAGTTGGAAAGTCAAACTGGAGCACCAGGAGAGGGACTATTCATTGAGTTTTAGAAACCTTTCGTATTCACAGTGTGTCTATTCTCTAGGTTTCCTGTACATGTTATAGCTGTAGTAATATTCCCTTGAACCTGGAGAGTTGGGACCCATGGAATGGGGGCCATGCATTATTGCTTGAAAGGGTCTGCATTTGCTCACCCAATCTCACCAATCCTCTCAGTCCCAAGTGTCCAGCCTTATGCCACATCCAGCTGTCATTGTAGATAGGGTCTTTCCAGGTTTCCTCAGACACCCTGAAGGAATTGTAAAGAATTTCCCTGTTTTTTGGTTTTGCTTTTGAAATTCCTTTTTATACTGGGTTTGAGCTGATTGTCGCTGCCATGTTTATGCCACTCTAGACACACTTGATTCCCTTATGGAGTCATATCAATACATAGGTTTTAAGATTCTTACTAGTCAGATATATTCCTCTGTGGGAAATATGGGGTTTTGAGTCTCTTTCACTGAGGAAGGTCTAGGTCTTGTCTATTCCAAAGTTGGTTTTTGGAACGGTCCCTGTGCTTATATCAAACTCTGGTTTTATGCATCACCCCACCTCTCCATCCCCTTTTTGCAGGCATAAGAGTGTTTTCTAAATGTGAGACTCTGTTCTCTTTCCTAACTCAGTTCACGTGTAGCCATGTTTACAGGATCTTCATAAGTGATATCTTATGATAAGTTTCTTTTTCTGTGTGATTTATTTCACTTAGAATCATCGTACCTGAATCCACTCACTTTGCTGCTACTGGTCTTATGACATTGATTTCATGGCTGAGGGATATTCCATCGTACGTAAGTACCACAATGTTTTGAAACATTTTTATATTTCCTGGGATATTTAAGGTGTACCCAAGTTGAGGTTCTTGTACTCAGTGCAGCCCTAAATTTGGAGGTGGCTCTTTCTTATTGATTTTCAGTTTTCCCAAGGTATATTCCCTAGACTGGAAGTGGCCTTGGCTCTGTAGCTCTGTTGTTTACTTGTTTTAGGGAACACAATGCACTCCTCCAGTGAGGCAGTTGGCAGTTTACATCCCGCCCATCAGCATAACAAGGCTCCCAGTTCTCCAGGGCCTGTCTTGCCTTTCTGGTTTTTACACATTTTGTGGATGTCCCTTTTGACCGGTGGGAAGTGATACTTCTTTGTAGTGCAGATTTGCATTGCCCGCTTGCTTGCTTGGCCAAAAAGGGCGTATGCGTTTTCTCCTGAATATATTCAGGAGAAAACGCATACGCCCTTTTTGGCCAAGTGCACCATTGTCCAAGTTGTGCCCCTCTTCCTGTGCTTTACAGGCGATTCCAACGTACCTCTTGAAATCTGTTTCCTGCTATTTTGCCTCACTTTCAAGTCCGCCTCGTTGACTTCCCTCAACAGATTTTTGGACGATAGTTGTCCTTTATCACTCTGCCAGTTTGTGAATTGCTGTGCCCCTGAGCTCCATTTCTCAACTCGTTTTTTGTGAGCTGAACGCAAGTCCAAAATATTGGATCATGTCCTATACTGGTTCCCGGTGGGTGGCTGAGACTTTGGTTAATTCTTCTTCCTGCCGGGAAATTAGAGTGACATGTGCCCGTCCAAATGCCTAACAGCTACTCTCTCATGGGTTCTCCCTCGTCCCTTCCATCCTCTGCCAAATTGGGAACCTGTGCAAACCAGGAGGTTAAAGGGCCTGTCTCTCCAAGTTGGGAGATTGATAGTAAGGCAGTTGGAAAGTCAAACTGGAGCACCAGGAGAGGGACTATTCGTTGAGTTTTAGAAACCTTTCGTATTCACAGTGTGTCCATTCTCTAGGTTTCCTGTACATGTTATAGCTGTAGTAATATTCCCTTGAACCTGGAGAGTTGGGACCCATGGAATGGGGGCCATGCATTATTGCTTGAAAGGGTCTGCATTTGCTCACCCAATCTCACCAATCCTCTCAGTCCCAAGTGTCCAGCCTTATGCCACATCCAGCTGTCATTGTAGATAGGGTCTTTCCAGGTTTCCTCAGACACCCTGAAGGAATTGTAAAGAATTTCCCTGTTTTTTGGTTTTGCTTTTGAAATTCCTTTTTATACTGGGTTTGAGCTGATTCTCGCTGCCATGTTTATGCCACTCTAGACACACTTGATTCCCTTATGGAGACATATCAATACATAGGTTTTAAGATTCTTACTAGTCAGATATATTCCTCTATGGGAAATATGGGGTTTTGAGTCTCTTTCACTGAGGAAGGTGTCGGTCTTGTCAATTCCAAAGTTGGTTTTTGAAACGGTCCTTGTGCTTATATCAAACTCTGGTTTTATGCATCACCCCACCTCTCCTTCCCCTTTATGCAGGCATAAGAGTGTTTTCTAAATGTGAGACTCTGTTCTCTTTCCTAACTCAGTTCACGTGTAGCCATGTTTACAGGATCTTCATAAGTGATATCTTATGATAAGTTTCTTTTTCTGTGTGACTTATTTCACTTAGAATCATCGTACCTGAATCCACTCACTTTGTTGCTACTGGTCTTATGACATTGATTTCATGGCTGAGGGATATTCCATCGTACGTAAGTACCACAATGTTTTGAACCATTTTTATATTTCCTGGGATATTTAAGGTGTACCCAAGTTGAGGTTCTTGTAGTCAGTGCAGCCCTAAATTTGGAGGTGGCTCTTTCTTATTGATTTTCAGTTTTCCCCAGGTATATTCCCTAGACTGGAAGTGGCCTTGGCTCTGTAGCTCTGTTGTTTACTTGTTTTAGGGAACACAATGCACTCCTCCAGTGAGGCAGTTGGCAATTTACATCCCGCCCATCAGCATAACAAGGCTCCCTGTTCTCCAGGGCCTGTCTTGCCTTTCTGGTTTTTACACATTTTGTGGATGTCCCTTTTGACCGGTGGGAAGTGATACTTCTTTGTAGTGCAGATTTGCATTGCCCGCTTGCTTGCTTGGCAAAAAAGGGCGTATGCGTTTTCTCCTGAATATATTCAGGAGAAAACGCATACGCCCTTTTTGGCCAAGTGCACCATTGTCCAAGTTGTGCCCCTCTTCCTGTGCTTTACAGGCGATTCCAAGGTACCTCTTGAAATCTGTTTCCTGCTATTTTGCCTCGCTTTCAAGTCCGCCTCGTTGACTTCCCTCAACAGATTTTTGGACGATAGTTGTCCTTTATCACTCTGCCAGTTTGTGAATTGCTGTGCCCCTGAGCTCCATTTCTCAACACGTTTTTTGTGAGCTGAACGCAAGTCCAAAATTTTGGATCATGTCCTATAATGGTTCCCGGTGGGTGGCTGAGACTTTGGTTAATTCTTCTTCCTGCCGGGAAATTAGAGTGACATGTGCCCGTCCAAATGCCTAACAGCTACTCTCTCATGGGTTCTCCCTCGTCCCTTCCATCCTCTGCCAAATTGGGAACCTGTGCAAACCAGGAGGTTAAAGTGCCTGTCTCTCCAAGTTGGGAGATTGATAGTAAGGCAGTTGGAAAGTCAAACTGGAGCACCAGGAGAGGGACTATTCGTTGAGTTTTAGAAACCTTTCGTATTCACAGTGTGTCTATTCTCTAGGTTTCCTGTACATGTTATAGCTGTAGTAATATTCCCTTGAACCTGGAGAGTTGGGACCCATGGAATGGGGGCCATGCATTATTGCTTGAAAGGGTCTGCATTTGCTCACCCAATCTCACCAATCCTCTCAGTCCCAAGTGTCCAGCCTTATGCCACATCCAGCTGTCATTGTAGATAGGGTCTTTCCAGGTTTCCTCAGACACCCTGAAGGAATTGTAAAGAATTTCCCTGTTTTTTGGTTTTGCTTTTGAAATTCCTTTTTATAGTGGGTTTGAGCTGATTGTCGCTGCCATGTTTATGCCACTCTAGACACACTTGATTCCCTTATGGAGTCATATCAATACATAGGTTTTAAGATTCTTACTAGTCAGATATATTCCTCTGTGGGAAATATGGGGTTTTGAGTCTCTTTCACTGAGGAAGGTCTAGGTCTTGTCTATTCCAAAGTTGGTTTTTGGAACGGTCCCTGTGCTTATATCAAACTCTGGTTTTATGCATCACCCCACCTCTCCATCCCCTTTTTGCAGGCATAAGAGTGTTTTCTAAATGTGAGACTCTGTTCTCTTTCCTAACTCAGTTCACGTGTAGCCATGTTTACAGGATCTTCATAAGTGATATCTTATGATAAGTTTCTTTTTCTGTGTGATTTATTTCACTTAGAATCATCGTACCTGAATCCACTCACTTTGCTGCTACAGGTCTTATGACATTGATTTCATGGCTGAGGGATATTCCATCGTACGTAAGTACCACAATGTTTTGAAACATTTTTATATTTCCTGGGATATTTAAGGTGTACCCAAGTTGAGGTTCTTGTACTCAGTGCAGCCCTAAATTTGGAGGTGGCTCTTTCTTATTGATTTTCAGTTTTCCCAAGGTATATTCCCTAGACTGGAAGTGGCCTTGGCTCTGTAGCTCTGTTGTTTACTTGTTTTAGGGAACACAATGCACTCCTCCAGTGAGGCAGTTGGCAGTTTACATCCCGCCCATCAGCATAACAAGGCTCCCAGTTCTCCAGGGCCTGTCTTGCCTTTCTGGTTTTTACACATTTTGTGGATGTCCCTTTTGACCGGTGGGAAGTGATACTTCTTTGTAGTGCAGATTTGCATTGCCCGCTTGCTTGCTTGGCCAAAAAGGGCGTATGCGTTTTCTCCTGAATATATTCAGGAGAAAACGCATACGCCCTTTTTGGCCAAGTGCACCATTGTCCAAGTTGTGCCCCTCTTCCTGTGCTTTACAGGCGATTCCAACGTACCTCTTGAAATCTGTTTCCTGCTATTTTGCCTCACTTTCAAGTCCGCCTCGTTGACTTCCCTCAACAGATTTTTGGACGATAGTTGTCCTTTATCACTCTGCCAGTTTGTGAATTGCTGTGCCCCTGAGCTCCATTTCTCAACTCGTTTTTTGTGAGCTGAACGCAAGTCCAAAATATTGGATCATGTCCTATACTGGTTCCCGGTGGGTGGCTGAGACTTTGGTTAATTCTTCTTCCTGCCGGGAAATTAGAGTGACATGTGCCCGTCCAAATGCCTAACAGCTACTCTCTCATGGGTTCTCCCTCGTCCCTTCCATCCTCTGCCAAATTGGGAACCTGTGCAAACCAGGAGGTTAAAGGGCCTGTCTCTCCAAGTTGGGAGATTGATAGTAAGGCAGTTGGAAAGTCAAACTGGAGCACCAGGAGAGGGACTATTCGTTGAGTTTTAGAAACCTTTCGTATTCACAGTGTGTCCATTCTCTAGGTTTCCTGTACATGTTATAGCTGTAGTAATATTCCCTTGAACCTGGAGAGTTGGGACCCATGGAATGGGGGCCATGCATTATTGCTTGAAAGGGTCTGCATTTGCTCACCCAATCTCACCAATCCTCTCAGTCCCAAGTGTCCAGCCTTATGCCACATCCAGCTGTCATTGTAGATAGGGTCTTTCCAGGTTTCCTCAGACACCCTGAAGGAATTGTAAAGAATTTCCCTGTTTTTTGGTTTTGCTTTTGAAATTCCTTTTTATACTGGGTTTGAGCTGATTCTCGCTGCCATGTTTATGCCACTCTAGACACACTTGATTCCCTTATGGAGACATATCAATACATAGGTTTTAAGATTCTTACTAGTCAGATATATTCCTCTATGGGAAATATGGGGTTTTGAGTCTCTTTCACTGAGGAAGGTGTCGGTCTTGTCAATTCCAAAGTTGGTTTTTGAAACGGTCCTTGTGCTTATATCAAACTCTGGTTTTATGCATCACCCCACCTCTCCTTCCCCTTTATGCAGGCATAAGAGTGTTTTCTAAATGTGAGACTCTGTTCTCTTTCCTAACTCAGTTCACGTGTAGCCATGTTTACAGGATCTTCATAAGTGATATCTTATGATAAGTTTCTTTTTCTGTGTGACTTATTTCACTTAGAATCATCGTACCTGAATCCACTCACTTTGTTGCTACTGGTCTTATGACATTGATTTCATGGCTGAGGGATATTCCATCGTACGTAAGTACCACAATGTTTTGAACCATTTTTATATTTCCTGGGATATTTAAGGTGTACCCAAGTTGAGGTTCTTGTAGTCAGTGCAGCCCTAAATTTGGAGGTGGCTCTTTCTTATTGATTTTCAGTTTTCCCCAGGTATATTCCCTAGACTGGAAGTGGCCTTGGCTCTGTAGCTCTGTTGTTTACTTGTTTTAGGGAACACAATGCACTCCTCCAGTGAGGCAGTTGGCAATTTACATCCCGCCCATCAGCATAACAAGGCTCCCTGTTCTCCAGGGCCTGTCTTGCCTTTCTGGTTTTTACACATTTTGTGGATGTCCCTTTTGACCGGTGGGAAGTGATACTTCTTTGTAGTGCAGATTTGCATTGCCCGCTTGCTTGCTTGGCAAAAAAGGGCGTATGGGTTTTCTCCTGAATATATTCAGGAGAAAACGCATACGCCCTTTTTGGCCAAGTGCACCATTGTCCAAGTTGTGCCCCTCTTCCTGTGCTTTACAGGCGATTCCAAGGTACCTCTTGAAATCTGTTTCCTGCTATTTTGCCTCGCTTTCAAGTCCGCCTCGTTGACTTCCCTCAACAGATTTTTGGACGATAGTTGTCCTTTATCACTCTGCCAGTTTGTGAATTGCTGTGCCCCTGAGCTCCATTTCTCAACACGTTTTTTGTGAGCTGAACGCAAGTCCAAAATTTTGGATCATGTCCTATAATGGTTCCCGGTGGGTGGCTGAGACTTTGGTTAATTCTTCTTCCTGCCGGGAAATTAGAGTGACATGTGCCCGTCCAAATGCCTAACAGCTACTCTCTCATGGGTTCTCCCTCGTCCCTTCCATCCTCTGCCAAATTGGGAACCTGTGCAAACCAGGAGGTTAAAGTGCCTGTCTCTCCAAGTTGGGAGATTGATAGTAAGGCAGTTGGAAAGTCAAACTGGAGCACCAGGAGAGGGACTATTCGTTGAGTTTTAGAAACCTTTCGTATTCACAGTGTGTCTATTCTCTAGGTTTCCTGTACATGTTATAGCTGTAGTAATATTCCCTTGAACCTGGAGAGTTGGGACCCATGGAATGGGGGCCATGCATTATTGCTTGAAAGGGTCTGCATTTGCTCACCCAATCTCACCAATCCTCTCAGTCCCAAGTGTCCAGCCTTATGCCACATCCAGCTGTCATTGTAGATAGGGTCTTTCCAGGTTTCCTCAGACACCCTGAAGGAATTGTAAAGAATTTCCCTGTTTTTTGGTTTTGCTTTTGAAATTCCTTTTTATAGTGGGTTTGAGCTGATTGTCGCTGCCATGTTTATGCCACTCTAGACACACTTGATTCCCTTATGGAGTCATATCAATACATAGGTTTTAAGATTCTTACTAGTCAGATATATTCCTCTGTGGGAAATATGGGGTTTTGAGTCTCTTTCACTGAGGAAGGTCTAGGTCTTGTCTATTCCAAAGTTGGTTTTTGGAACGGTCCCTGTGCTTATATCAAACTCTGGTTTTATGCATCACCCCACCTCTCCATCCCCTTTTTGCAGGCATAAGAGTGTTTTCTAAATGTGAGACTCTGTTCTCTTTCCTAACTCAGTTCACGTGTAGCCATGTTTACAGGATCTTCATAAGTGATATCTTATGATAAGTTTCTTTTTCTGTGTGATTTATTTCACTTAGAATCATCGTACCTGAATCCACTCACTTTGCTGCTACTGGTCTTATGACATTGATTTCATGGCTGAGGGATATTCCATCGTACGTAAGTACCACAATGTTTTGAAACATTTTTATATTTCCTGGGATATTTAAGGTGTACCCAAGTTGAGGTTCTTGTACTCAGTGCAGCCCTAAATTTGGAGGTGGCTCTTTCTTATTGATTTTCAGTTTTCCCAAGGTATATTCCCTAGACTGGAAGTGGCCTTGGCTCTGTAGCTCTGTTGTTTACTTGTTTTAGGGAACACAATGCACTCCTCCAGTGAGGCAGTTGGCAGTTTACATCCCGCCCATCAGCATAACAAGGCTCCCAGTTCTCCAGGGCCTGTCTTGCCTTTCTGGTTTTTACACATTTTGTGGATGTCCCTTTTGACCGGTGGGAAGTGATACTTCTTTGTAGTGCAGATTTGCATTGCCCGCTTGCTTGCTTGGCCAAAAAGGGCGTATGCGTTTTCTCCTGAATATATTCAGGAGAAAACGCATACGCCCTTTTTGGCCAAGTGCACCATTGTCCAAGTTGTGCCCCTCTTCCTGTGCTTTACAGGCGATTCCAACGTACCTCTTGAAATCTGTTTCCTGCTATTTTGCCTCACTTTCAAGTCCGCCTCGTTGACTTCCCTCAACAGATTTTTGGACGATAGTTGTCCTTTATCACTCTGCCAGTTTGTGAATTGCTGTGCCCCTGAGCTCCATTTCTCAACTCGTTTTTTGTGAGCTGAACGCAAGTCCAAAATATTGGATCATGTCCTATACTGGTTCCCGGTGGGTGGCTGAGACTTTGGTTAATTCTTCTTCCTGCCGGGAAATTAGAGTGACATGTGCCCGTCCAAATGCCTAACAGCTACTCTCTCATGGGTTCTCCCTCGTCCCTTCCATCCTCTGCCAAATTGGGAACCTGTGCAAACCAGGAGGTTAAAGGGCCTGTCTCTCCAAGTTGGGAGATTGATAGTAAGGCAGTTGGAAAGTCAAACTGGAGCACCAGGAGAGGGACTATTCGTTGAGTTTTAGAAACCTTTCGTATTCACAGTGTGTCCATTCTCTAGGTTTCCTGTACATGTTATAGCTGTAGTAATATTCCCTTGAACCTGGAGAGTTGGGACCCATGGAATGGGGGCCATGCATTATTGCTTGAAAGGGTCTGCATTTGCTCACCCAATCTCACCAATCCTCTCAGTCCCAAGTGTCCAGCCTTATGCCACATCCAGCTGTCATTGTAGATAGGGTCTTTCCAGGTTTCCTCAGACACCCTGAAGGAATTGTAAAGAATTTCCCTGTTTTTTGGTTTTGCTTTTGAAATTCCTTTTTATACTGGGTTTGAGCTGATTCTCGCTGCCATGTTTATGCCACTCTAGACACACTTGATTCCCTTATGGAGACATATCAATACATAGGTTTTAAGATTCTTACTAGTCAGATATATTCCTCTATGGGAAATATGGGGTTTTGAGTCTCTTTCACTGAGGAAGGTGTCGGTCTTGGCAATTCCAAAGTTGGTTTTTGAAACGGTCCTTGTGCTTATATCAAACTCTGGTTTTATGCATCACCCCACCTCTCCTTCCCCTTTATGCAGGCATAAGAGTGTTTTCTAAATGTGAGACTCTGTTCTCTTTCCTAACTCAGTTCACGTGTAGCCATGTTTACAGGATCTTCATAAGTGATATCTTATGATAAGTTTCTTTTTCTGTGTGACTTATTTCACTTAGAATCATCGTACCTGAATCCACTCACTTTGTTGCTACTGGTCTTATGACATTGATTTCATGGCTGAGGGATATTCCATCGTACGTAAGTACCACAATGTTTTGAACCATTTTTATATTTCCTGGGATATTTAAGGTGTACCCAAGTTGAGGTTCTTGTAGTCAGTGCAGCCCTAAATTTGGAGGTGGCTCTTTCTAATTGATTTTCAGTTTTCCCAATGTATATTCCATAGACTGGAAGTGGCCTTGGCTCTGTAGCTCTGTTGTTTACTTGTTTTAGGGAACACAATGCACTCCTCCAGTGAGGCAGTTGGCAATTTACATCCCACCCATCAGCATAACAAGGCTCCCAGTTCCTCAGGGCCTGTCTTGCCTTTCTGGCTTTTACACATTTTGTGGATGTCCCTTTTGACCGGTGGGAAATGATACTTCTTTGTAGTGCAGATTTGCATTGCCCGCTTGCTTGCTTGGCCAAAAAGGGCGTATGCGTTTTCTCCTGAATATATTCAGGAGA
This sequence comes from Mesoplodon densirostris, assembly GCF_025265405.1. Lineage (NCBI taxonomy): Eukaryota > Metazoa > Chordata > Mammalia > Artiodactyla > Ziphiidae > Mesoplodon > Mesoplodon densirostris. Next base: position 305,608 of record NW_026778227.1, on the reverse strand, counting down.
AAACGCATACGCCCTTTTTGGCCAAGTGCACCATTGTCCAAGTTGTGCCCCTCTTCCTGTGCTTTACAGGCGATTCCAAGGTACCTCTTGAAATCTGTTTCCTGCTATTTTGCCTCGCTTTCAAGTCCGCCTCGTTGACTTCCCTCAACAGATTTTTGGACGATAGTTGTCCTTTATCACTCTGCCAGTTTGTGAATTGCTGTGCCCCTGAGCTCCATTTCTCAACTCGTTTTTTGTGAGCTGAACGCAAGTCCAAAATTTTGGATCATGTCCTATACTGGTTCCCGGTGGGTGGCTGAGACTTTGGTTAATTCTTCTTCCTGCCGGGAAATTAGAGTGACATGTGCCCGTCCAAATGCCTAACAGCTACTCTCTCATGGGTTCTCCCTCGTCCCTTCCATCCTCTGCCAAATTGGGAACCTGTGCAAACCAGGAGGTTAAAGGGCCTGTCTCTCCAAGTTGGGAGATTGATAGTAAGGCAGTTGGAAAGTCAAACTGGAGCACCAGGAGAGGGACTATTCGTTGAGTTTTAGAAACCTTTCGTATTCACAGTGTGTCTATTCTCTAGGTTTCCTGTACATGTTATAGCTGTAGTAATATTCCCTTGAACCTGGAGAGTTGGGACCCATGGAATGGGGGCCATGCATTATTGCTTAAAAGGGTCTGCATTTGCTCACCCAATCTCACCAATCCTCTCAGTCCCAAGTGTCCAGCCTTATGCCACATCCAGCTGTCATTGTAGATAGGGTCTTTCCAGGTTTCCTCAGACACCCTGAAGGAATTGTAAAGAATTTCCCTGTTTTTTGGTTTTGCTTTTGAAATTCCTTTTTATAGTGGGTTTGAGTTGATTCTCGCTGCCATGTTTATGCCACTCTAGACACACTTGATTCCCTATGGAGTCATATCAATACATAGGTTTTAAGATTCTAACTAGTCAGATATATTCGTCTGTGGGAAATATGGGGTTTCGAGTCTCTTTCACTGAGGAAGGTGTAGGTCTTGTCTATTCCAAAGTTGGGTTTTGGAACGGTCCCTGTGCTTATATCAAACTCTGGTTTTATGCATCACCCCACCTCTCCATCCACTTTTTGCAGGCATAAGAGTGTTTTCTAAATGTGAGACTCTGTTCTCTTTCCTAACTCAGTTCACGTGTAGCCATGTTTACAGGATCTTCATAAGTGATATCTTATGATAAGTTTCTTTTTCTGTGTGACTTATTTCACTTAGAATCATCGTACCTGAATCCACTCACTTTGCTGCTACTGGTCTTATGACATTGATTTCATGGCTGAGGGATATTCCATCGTACGTAAGTACCACAATGTTTTGAACCATTTTTATATTTCCTGGGATATTTAAGGTGTACCCAAGTTGAGGTTCTTGTAGTCAGTGCAGCCCTAAATTTGGAGGTGGCTCTTTCTTATTGATTTTCAGTTTTCCCAAGGTATATTCCCTAGACTGGCAGTGGCCTTGGCTCTGTAGCTCTGTTGTCTACTTGTTTTAGGGAACACAATGCACTCCTCCAGTGAGGCAGTTGGCAGTTTACATCCCGCCCATCAGCATAACAAGGCTCCCAGTTCTCCAGGGCCTGTCTTGCCTTTCTGGTTTTTACACTTTTTGTGGATGTCCCTTTTGACCGGTGGGAAGTGATACTTCTTTGTAGTGCAGATTTGCATTGCCCGCTTGCTTGCTTGGCCAAAAAGGGCGTATGCGTTTTCTCCTGAATATATTCAGGAGAAAACGCATACGCCCTTTTTGGCCAAGTGCACCATTGTCCAAGTTGTGCCCCTCTTCCTGTGCTTTACAGGCGATTCCAACGTACATCTTGAAATCTGTTTCCTGCTATTTTGCCTCACTTTCAAGTCCGCCTCGTTGACTTCCCTCAACAGATTTTTGGACGATAGTTGTCCTTTATCACTGTGCCAGTTTGTGAATTGCTGTGCCCCTGAGCTCCATTTCTCAACTCATTTTTTGTGAGCTGAACGCAAGTCCAAAATTTTGGATCATGTCCTATACTGGTTCCCGGTGGGTGGCTGAGACTTTGGTTAATTCTTCTTCCTGCCGGGAAATTAGAGTGACATGTGCCCGTCCAAATGCCTAACAGCTACTCTCTCATGGGTTCTCCCTCGTCCCTTCCATCCTCTGCCAAATTGGGAACCTGTGCAAACCAGGAGGTTAAAGGGCCTGTCTCTCCAAGTTGGGAGATTGATAGTAAGGCAGTTGGAAAGTCAAACTGGAGCACCAGGAGAGGGACTATTCGTTGAGTTTTAGAAACCTTTCGTATTCACAGTGTGTCCATTCTCTAGGTTTCCTGTACATGTTATAGCTGTAGTAATATTCCCTTGAACCTAGAGAGTTGGGACCCATGGAATGGGGGCCATGCATTATTGCTTGAAAGGGTCTGCATTTGCTCACCCAATCTCACCAATCCTCTCAGTCCCAAGTGTCCAGCCTTATGCCACATCCAGCTGTCATTGTAGATAGGGTCTTTCCAGGTTTCCTCAGACACCCTGAAGGAATTGTAAAGAATTTCCCTGTTTTTTGGTTTTGCTTTTGAAATTCCTTTTTATAGTGGGTTTGAGCTGATTTTCGCTGCCATGTTTATGCCACTCTAGACACACTTGATTCCCTTATGGAGACATATCAATACATAGGTTTTAAGATTCTTACTAGTCAGATATATTCCTCTGTGGGAAATATGGGGTTTTGAGTCTCTTTCACTAAGGAAGGTGTCGGTCTTGTCAATTCCAAAGTTGGTTTTTGAAACGGTCCCTGTGCTTATATCAAACTCTGTTTTATGCATCACCCCACCTCTCCTTCCCCTTTATGCAGGCATAAGAGTGTTTTCTAAATGTGAGACTCTGTTCTCTTTCCTAACTCAGTTCACGTGTAGCCATGTTTACAGGATCTTCATAAGTGATATCTTATGATAAGTTTCTTTTTCTGTGTGACTTATTTCACTTAGAATCATCGTACCTGAATCCACTCACTTTGCTGCTACTGGTCTTATGACATTGATTTCATGGCTGAGGGATATTCCATCGTACGTAAGTACCACAATGTTTTGAACCATTTTTATATTTCCTGGGATATTTAAGGTGTACCCAAGTTGAGGTTCTTGTAGTCAGTGCAGCCCTAAATTTGGAGGTGGCTCTTTCTTATTGATTTTCAGTTTTCCCAAGGTATATTCCCTAGACTGGAAGTGGCCTTGGCTCTGTAGCTCTGTTGTTTACTTGTTTTAGGGAACACAATGCACTCCTCCAGTGAGGCAGTTGGCAATTTACATCCCGCCCATCAGCATAACAAGGCTCCCAGTTCTCCAGGGCCTGTCTTGCCTTTCTGGTTTTTACACATTTTGTGGATGTCCCTTTTGACCGGTGGGAAGTGATACTTCTTTGTAGTGCAGATTTGCATTGCCCGCTTGCTTGCTTGGCCAAAAAGGGCGTATGCGTTTTCTCCTGAATATATTCAGGAGAAAACGCATACGCCCTTTTTGGCCAAGTGCACCATTGTCCAAGTTGTGCCCCTCTTCCTGTGCTTTACAGGCGATTCCAAGGTACCTCTTGAAATCTGTTTCCTGCTATTTTGCCTCGCTTTCAAGTCCGCCTCGTTGACTTCCCTCAACAGATTTTTCGATGATAGTTGTCCTTTATCACACTGCCAGTTTGTGAATTGCTGTGCCCCTGAGCTCCATTTCTCAACTCGTTTTTTGTGAGCTGAACGCAAGTCCAAAATTTTGGATCATGTCCTATACTGGTTCCCTGTGGGTGGCTGAGACTTTGGTTAATTCTTCTTCCTGCCGGGAAATTAGAGTGACATGTGCCCGTCCAAATGCCTAACAGCTACTCTCTCATGGGTTCTCCCTCGTCCCTTCCATCCTCTGCCAAATTGGGAACCTGTGCAAACCAGGAGGTTAAAAGGCCTGTCTCTCCAAGTTGGGAGATTGATAGTAAGGCAGTTGGAAAGTCAAACTGGAGCACCAGGAGAGGGACTATTCATTGAGTTTTAGAAACCTTTCGTATTCACAGTGTGTCCATTCTCTAGGTTTCCTGTACATGTTATAGCTGTAGTAATATTCCCTTGAACCTGGAGAGTTGGGACCCATGGAATGGGGGCCATGCATTATTGCTTGAAAGGGTCTGCATTTGCTCACCCAATCTCACCAATCCTCTCAGTCCCAAGTGTCCAGCCTTATGCCACATCCAGCTGTCATTGTAGATAGGGTCTTTCCAGGTTTCCTCAGACACCCTGAAGGAATTGTAAAGAATTTCCCTGTTTTTTGGTTTTGCTTTTGAAATTCCTTTTTATAGTGGGTTTGAGCTGATTCTCGCTGCCATGTTTATGCCACTCTAGACACACTTGATTCCCTTATGGAGTCATATCAATACATAGGTTTTAAGATTCTTACTAGTCAGATATATTCCTCTGCGGGAAATATGGGGTTTTGAGTCTCTTTCACTGAGGAAGGTGTAGGTCTTGTCTATTCCAAAGTTGGTTTTTGGAACGGTCCCTGTGCTTATATCAAACTCTGGTTTTATGCATCACCCCACCTCTCCTTCCCCTTTATGCAGGCATAAGAGTGTTTTCTAAATGTGAGACTCTGTTCTCTTTCCTAACTCAGTTCACGTGTAGCCATGTTTACAGGATCTTCATAAGTGATATCTTATGATAAGTTTCTTTTTCTGTGTGACTTATTTCACTTAGAATCATCGTACCTGAATCCACTCACTTTGCTGCTACTGGTCTTATGACATTGATTTCATGGCTGAGGGATATTCCATCGTACGTAAGTACCACAATGTTTTGAACCATTTTTATATTTCCTGGGATATTTAAGGTGTACCCAAGTTGAGGTTCTTGTAGTCAGTGCAGCCGTAAATTTGTAGGTGGCTCTTTCTTATTGATTTTCAGTTTTCCCAAGGTATATTCCCTAGACTGGAAGTGGCCTTGGCTCTGTAGCTCTGTTGTTTACTTGTTTTAGGGAACACAATGCACTCCTCCAGTGAGGCAGTTGGCAATTTACATCCCGCCCATCAGCATAACAAGGCTCCCAGTTCTCCAGGGCCTGTCTTGCCTTTCTGGTTTTTACACATTTTGTGGATGTCCCTTTTGACCGGTGGGAAGTGATACTTCTTTGTAGTGCAGATTTGCATTGACCGCTTGCTTGCTTGGCCAAAAAGGGCGTATGCGTTTTCTCCTGAATATATTCAGGAGAAAACGCATACGCCCTTTTTGGCCAAGTGCACCATTGTCCAAGTTGTGCCCCTCTTCCTGTGCTTTACAGGCGATTCCAACGTACCTCTTGAAATCTGTTTCCTGCTATTTTGCCTCACTTTCAAGTCCGCCTCGTTGACTTCCCTCAACAGATTTTTGGACGATAGTTGTCCTTTATCACTGTGCCAGTTTGTGAATTGCTGTGCCCCTGAGCTCCATTTCTCAAGTCGTTTTTTGTGAGCTGAACGCAAGTCCAAAATTTTGGATCATGTCCTATACTGGTTCCCGGTGGGTGGCTGAGACTTTGGTTAATTCTTCTTCCTGCCGGGAAATTAGAGTGACATGTGCCCGTCCAAATGCCTAACAGCTACTCTCTCATGGGTTCTCCCTCGTC